>NC_059326.1:44902500-45210625 GCF_018350155.1 Leopardus geoffroyi
AACGCCTGACCTGATTTCCCTTTATTTTTGTCATAAAATTACATTTCATTTCAGATTTTAGGTACATTCTCTTATGTTAAAATGGATCTCCACTTAGTGTGATTATGTGAAACATAAAATGGAGTATTTATCAACCTTAGTTAGAAGAAGTTTTCTTTTTGAAGTATTTATATTTGCTTTATTTATTATAAAATGTTTACTCTAATGGCATTATACATCTTCCCCAAAATAAATAAAAAGTAAAAGAAAAATAACTTAAGCTCTCTTAAAAATATGGATCCTCAACTATTATAAATAGATTTAGCTATGATCATTTGACAGAGATTAGTAGGATACATTTATATTATGATTTATAATTCTACAAATTTATCTCTATCCTTCATCTTTTTTTTTTTGCATTTGAATCATAGCACTATGAAAGATGACATGTGTTAATAGATGGAATATCAAATTATTCTTGATGTTCTTACTGGAAAATCTAACTTTCATTCACAGTAGGCTTTGACCATCTAATATGAGCAGGACAACATTTAAGAGCATAACAGCCACGTTATGGATAAACACATGAAAACACACAAACACAATACAGTAATCCTTAGTTTGCAAGCATAATTCATTCTGGAAACATGCTTGTAATCCAAAACACTCATATATCAAAGTGAATTTCAAGAACAATTGGCTCGATCATGTGAAGTATCACATACGACTTACATTACAAGACATCTCTTGTTTACTAAGTTAAAATTTATTAGAAATGTTTGCTCATCTTGCAGAACACTTGCAGACCAAGTTACATGCAATCTAAGATTTTACTGTATTTTTATAATAAAATATCCCATATGTCATATATTTTATCATAAAATATCTAGAAATTCATAACAAAATATCAAAGTCAAAATATTTCAAATTGTATTTGAACCCCTTTCTTTCTTCCATAAATCAGAGACTTGAGAACTTGAGTCCTTTAACACAGGGATCAGCAAACTATGACCCATGGACTAAATCTGGCCTGCTGCCTATTGCACAACCCACAAGCTAGTTACAGGTTTTATATTTTTAAATGGTTGGGGAAAAATCAAAGGATCAATATATTCCACAACATGTGAAAACTAAATGGAATTCAAATCCCTTTGCCCATAAATAAAGATCTATTGGACCACACATACAAAAAAATAGATTCTTACCTCTCTAATCATATAATGTTTTACGTCTACATACCAGAGTATCATTTCCAAATATATGAATGCATGTATCCAATTAAGACAGGTTACTATACCTGTGCGCAGGTATCTTTCGGTTCCCAACAATGAGGATAACATCACAGAGTTGCTGTTGTTTCAAATAACTTTCCATTTTTCTGAAGGTTTGCTCAGCATGGTGAACAGCCTGATAGAATTCTTCAGAGCTACTGGAGTCCATATCACTTTGAGGTGTCAGTGAATGGCTAGTTGCTGACAACCTGCAAGTCACATACAAAAAAGATGGTGTTTATAAAGTGCTAGGAGTTGACCAAAATGACACACAGAGTTTTAGAATTTTATAGGGAAATCAATGCATCTCTCCTTATGTCCATCATTGTTAATGTAAGTCAGAAAAATCTATTTAGGGTGAAATAATTTGCGCTGGAAGCCATAAATGAATTGTTAATTATCTTTTTTTCTTGTCTTAAAATGATTTAAAAGATAGGTTATCTGTATTTATTAGGACATTAAATTAAAAAACCCAAAAAAGTAACAGAAATAGTCAATTACGAACATGCATGCCTGTTCTAAAATTGATTACTAATAAAATGTTAATTTAATACATTTGAAAATGAGATAGATTATCTAATTATACTACCCTAAATCACGATTCCTGTGAGGTTATAATAAATGTTCCTTTACAGAAGTAGGTGACTTTTATTATGAGAAATTATGACACATGGTTTGTAAAAAAGATTGACAATAAATTTGAAATTAAATTGTTGAGTTTTATATTCCACACCCAACTGATTAAATATATATACAGCATGCAGTAGCTCAACAAGTACTTTGAAATATATATATATATATATATCAAATATATATATAATATGTATGTATGCATGCATATACACATGTGCATACACACGTATATATGCATATACACATATGAGTATATTTAATAAACTTTAAATTTTGAAAAAATTAATACTGAATTTTGGCTACTGCATTTATTAATATCATAGACTGTTTCACAATGAAGACATTGAAATACCATGCTCCATATCAAGGAGAAGAATCTATCAAAATGTGAATGGTAGGCCCAGAAGACCCAACCAAGTGTTTGATAACAATAATAATGAAATATCTTATTTCAAGATAGAAAATAACATGGGGGAATTATGTTTCCAATTACAGGGGAATAACTTGTAGTTGACTAAACCCCTCACCAAGAACACCAGAAAAAATGTTACATATAATATCAAAATAATTAAATGAATTTAATAATAACTACTAAGGCAACCAGGATCTGATAGATCAAGAACTTAGAATAAAGATAAACTCACAGAAGTCAGCTCAAAATTCTACACTGCTTTTTTTTTCCCTCTAAAGTTATTTACTAATTATAAGCAGCATAGGATGAGACTCTGAGAAACTCAGCATAATGAAGCAGCCAACAGTATCATGGGGCTTGGAGGAAAGGATGGATATTGGAATTAGGGGCTCCAAAGGTAATCAAAACTTGAGAGATAACTGAAGGGCCACAAAGGAAAGTTTAGGAAAGGCTGTCATTGTGTACCAATTTTCCCCAGAGGTATTTGTGACTCCTAAGCACTGCTAGACAAGCAGAAAATGGCTTATAGGACATTGAAATGTTAAATAGAACTTGAAAGATAAAAATTTGGATTCAAGGACCAGCAAGGATGAGGGATGCTGGTAACTACACAGGCTCTCAGTTGGGCCCCCTGAAGGATTGTATCCCAGGAGTCAAGGGTACTGGAAATACAAGAGATAACACAAAGACAGAAATCTAGATTTGAATCAATGAAGCCTCTGAGTGCATTAAGGTGATCCTCTAATCTAAATGTCATAAAATAGTCAAAATAAACCCCTTAAAAAAAGATAACTTGATGGGGCGCCTGGGTGGCTCAGTCGGTTAAGCGGCCGACTTCAGCTCAGGTCATGATCTTGCAGTCCGTGAGTTTGAGCCCCGCGTCGGGCTCTGTGCTGACAGCTCAGAGCCTGGAGCCTGTTTCAGATTCTGTGTCTCCCTCTCTCTGACCCTGCCCTGTTCATGCTCTGTCTCTCTCTGTCTCAAAAATAAATAAACGTTAAAAAAAAATTAAAAAAAAAAAGATAACTTGATAGAAACTCTGATTTCTTCTGCATGTATATAATGCTTGACATTAAAGTAAAAAAAAAGTAGGCCTATAAATAAACTAGACCTAGGGAGAAAACAGACAATAGAAACAGGCTCCCAGATGGATCACTATTAGTTATAGATGTGAAAATATCTCTTATTAATATATTTTAATATAAATAAAAAGGTGGATAGTTTTAAGAACATTAGGTTATATGAATAAATCAACTGGAAATGTAATAATTTAAGATTTTGGTAGAGGAATTGAACTTGCAGATTGGATGCAGGTGAAGCAAAGATAATGTAAAAATAAATAGAAAATATTGAAACTAAATTATTGATATAAAAAGATAAAAACAGTAGTTCTGAAACAAATGAAACTTGGTAAGACATTGTAATATTCGCATAATTATAGTTTTAAAATTAGAGAGAGACATAATAGGGCAAAAGCCATCTGAAGAAATATTGGCCAAGAGTTTTCAAAAATATGTTAAAGACATCAAGATTCAAGACTCACTATCCATCCACAATAAAACAAAACTGCACATGATGGTAAAACCAATGCAAAGCTGGAAAAAAAAAGGAAGAGAGAAAAAAAAAAAAACTTTCTTAAAAAGTTGCCAGAGAATACAAAATGAGAACTTTTCCTCCAACTTGTTTAATGAGGTAAATATAACACGGAAACAAAATTGAAAAGGATGTTACAAGGAAAGAAAAATTAATGGTCATTCTCTCTCCTAAACAGATTTACAAAAATCTTAAAAATTTTTAAATGTTTATTCATTTTTGAGAGACAGAGACAGACCATGAGCAGGGGTGGGGCAGAGAGACAGGGAGACACAGAATCCGAAGAAGACTCCAGGCACAAAGCCCGATGTGGGGCTCGAACCAACAAACCATGAAATCATGACCTGAGCTAAAGTGGGATGCTCAACTGATTGAGCCACCCAGGCACCCAGATTTACAAAAATCTTAAGCAAAATACTAGTAACTAAATACAAAACTGTATGTAAAAAAGAAATACATAAAAATGATATATATTAAATATATACTGGATAATGCATCACAAGTAAGTTACACTTAATTAAGGAACACATTTTCATCATATAAAATCACCTAATTCATTCATATAGCAAACATATTTAATGGAAACCTTTCCTCATTGAGATTTAAAATGAAATTCATTAGTGCTACCTCTATTCAACATTTTTCTGGAGTGTCTTTCCAATGTAATGTAAGCAAAGAAAAAAAAATAAAAGTCCATTAGAGTTAGACAAGGAAACACTATATAATTAATATTATTTCCAGAAGACATGTTTGTGCACATAGAAAATCCAAAAGAATCTGCAGACAAGTTTACAAATCTAAATCCATTAAAATTATGTGTGTTCTCTGTTATCTACAATATTTGTCTACACAATATGGTTATTTTCACCAGACTTTACCAGTTTTTCCTTACATATTTAAAACTAATAGAAATTTTGCTATACCATATGTTTGCCTTTCACAAGTTTGCAAATTACAACCCCAGAATATGGTCATTTCCTGGAATATATTTTAGGAATTCAGGCTCAGGCATATGTGGCAAGAACATTCTTCTATACATTAACACATTGAACAGAAAAGTCACAAAATGCCCTGCAAGAAGGAGTTGTAAATCTAGACCAAACATATCATTATTGGATTTCAGTTTACTATGGAGAATCAAGTCACGACTATCAGGAGTATAGGCTGCCAAATAGATCAAAACTGACCCACTGAGATCCCGATGTTTCTGGTCTGGCACCAGACTGCGTGAACAGAATCCTAAAGTCAAGATATTAGAGATGACCCTGCAGAAGGGCTCCAGATTGGCTTAAAGGAGGTTTGTGATAAGGGCTACATTCAGATCCTCATGTAAATTTCCTACAAGTCAAATAACATACTTATGGCTGAAAGGTTTATACCTCACTAAGATTTTCAGAGCCTGGGAAATGTTAGCAAGGAAAGAATTTAATGTAGCTGATCTTCAAGTCACTCAAGTTGTAGTGGACATGATATTAGAGGAAATAGTGAAAGAAATAGAATAATACCATTTTAGAGTTTGGTGAGACCAAAGAACTGCAAATGAAGTAGGGCACAGAATTTTACAGGATTATTTTAAAGTCAAAAAGCTAATTACTGTGAAGGTGGCACCTTCTTTTCCGTAATCTAGGTACTCTAACAAATCTTGACTGTCATACACATGTGGGCCTTTGCTGAAGAATTTGAAAGTAATTTAAAAGGATAAGTCAAAAGAACAGAGAGCTGGAAACTAGACTACAAACTATTTTTTCCGACTTCATCTTCACTCCTCACTTTTTTTTTCTAAAAGTTCTAAATCTTTGACTTTCTCCACATTATATTTGAAAACTAGTTACTTTTCTTGGAGGTTGGTAGATCTGTCAAGAAAAATGGTTATGTTGGTTTGACTTGATTTTTCTCCCTATAAAGTCACTGTCACAGTGCTTGCACATTTCCTCATAAATCATTTCCTGATCTCAGGCTTGAATAGAACTCCTTGTCCTTGACCTTTGACTCAGGATTTAAGAAGAAGTTTCCACATCAGAGCATTTAGGATTATTAAACTAATATTTATTATTTAATCTCCCCATCATATATCCAGCCTTATTAGTTTAACAAATCAGATCTTAAAATTTTATGAAATAGAGATATCTTTATAATGTTTCCTATAAATATAAAGTAAAAATCTGACATTGTATGATTTCTCTTATTGTCTAATTTTTACGTGTTCATCCTAAATAAACTTTATAATCTCTTTCCAATGTGAGAGTCTCTCAGATGTTGTGATCTGACACCCTAACTTCTATCTTTATTGTGGCCCAATAATGTAAAGCCTCAAGTTCCAAGAAATGAAATTTTAAAAGGGCAATATGACTTCTTCCCATCGGAATTTAAACATGCTTAGGAATTCCCCAACCAGTGATATACAAAACAATAAAATGATTACCAAATTTTCTTGATCTCATGAACTCAAGCCACAGCTATTCCTATTTCCTTTCCCAACCATATGTCTGTCCCCAAAGTGTTTTCTGCACTCATTATCCTACTTCCTGACCCTCTGAATACTCCTCAATCCATGGCAATCTAACTTCCCAATCACCCATATAATGAAACTGCTTTTGCAAGAGCACTAGTGTCTTTTCTTATGGCTTTATTTAGCTTTAATTGTCATTTCTTAATTGCTGAGAACTGGCCAATGTGCATTCGTATTCCTATGCTGAACAATTCAGGACTGAACATCACTTACATTTCCTGTACCAAACAATTCTGAAAAAAAGGATATTTTCTTCTTTTTGTGGTAAATAATATTGGGATCCTGTGGAAATAATTTGACTCTCGCACCAGGAAATAGTTACTTCTAGATTAGACTGTGAATTAACTTAAAAAAATAAACGGCTGTAAGAACTAACCACTATTCATCTCTTTTCACTTTAAGACTCTCTACCTATGTGCCCATTTAAAGCTATTACACCATAAATTGTGCACTGTCAATCAGGCTCCAGCCTTCAGTGTCTCCATGGTTCAAACTACATATGATATATTATAAATGCCTAACGATCTGATATTTTCTCCAACACTTTAAAAAATTTTTTTAACGTTTATTCACTTTTGAGAGAGAGAGACAGAGGGTGAGCAGGGGAGGTTACAGAGAGAGAGAGACACAGAATCTGAAGCAGACTCCAGGCTCTGAGCTGTCAGCACAGAGCCCGACGTGGGGCTTGAACCCATGAACTGCAGATTCATGACCTGAGCCCAATCAGATGCTTAACCAACTGAGCCACCCAGGCGCCCCTATTTTCTCCAACTCTTAATACCTATCAGCTCAAGTTCTAATTCTAATCATACTAATTAATTCCAGTTTTCCATACCTGTTTCTTCTATAGCCTTCACACACATTTTGCTCTTTACCTAAAACCTCCATAACATAGTCACATTCTCATGGACTTTTTCAGAAATTAGTTTAACTATCACTTTTGTTTCAGAAAGATGTTTTAATCCATATTGTTTGGGGAGTCATGGTTTACCCTGACATGCTAATTATCCAATATGTTTTAAATATGTCTTTGGCATGTAGAATATTTTAGGAGTTTAATTATTTGTCGAGTAAATGAGTGAAAATATTCTATGAGAAATTGGCCTTGGTCAAATACTGATTTTAATTGCTCATGGTTTTCTTGTATGCTTCATTGAACACAAAAATATACTTTTGGTAAAGTAATATATATCCCCAAATTTGACAGTGTGCCTGGCACACAGAAAGTAGTTAGTAAATGTTTGTGTGAATTCCTATTGTTGAATTTCAAATAGCTTCCAGAACTGAGAAGAAAAAGAATACATAACTACTATAACCCAAATATGAATGCTTTTGTGTTCTCTGATAGTGTTTTTATGCACATTGTGAAAATACTAAAGAATACACTAAGTATACTACAGAAATATTTTTATTTTAATTTTTTAATATTTTAAAATATTTATTTTTAAGACAGAGAGAGACACACACACAGAGTGTGACTGGGGGAGGGGCAGAGAGATAAGGAGACATAGAATCTGAAGCAGGCTCCAGGTTCTGAGCTGTCAGGACAGAGCCCAAGGTGGAGTTTGGACCCACAAACCATGAGATCATGACCTGAGCCAAAGTTGGACACTTAACTGATTGAGCCACTCAGGTGCACTCAGAAAATACTTTTAAAAATCCTTTAAACAGGGGCAGTTGGGTGGCTCAGTTGGTTAAGCATCCAACTTTGGCTCAGGTCATGATGTCGCCATCTGTGATTTTGAGCCCCACATCAGGCTCTGTGCTGACAACGCAGAGCCTGGAGCCTGTTTCAGATTCTGTGTCTCCCTCGCTCTCTATCCCTCCCCCATTCACACTCTGTCTCTCAAAAATAAATAAAAACATTAAAGATTTTTTTTGTAAAATCCTTTAAATAGATACAATGAATTTATTTCAAACAAAGTCCCTAAGACTAGGTCCCAGTGTCATTATATCTTTAATGTTATTATATAAGTGTAGACCTAAAATGGCAAATAAATTTGCAACTTTTTTTTTCTGTAGCAATAAGATAGTTTTTGTTTTGAGGGAATAATTTAAAGAACATTTCCATAATTTCAGATAAAGGAATTACCAATACATAATTCTTGGGCGAGAAACTGAAGACAGTGAAAGATGTTGTTATTTAAGTTATTAAGAAATAAGTATTTGTGTTAGCTATGAAGTCAGTGTATACTACAAGCTTCTGTTCATATTAGCAAAACATTTATTTTAACTTTAAAAATTGTTTCTCATTAAAAGTTTGTTATTTGGGGGACGCCTGGGTGGCGCAGTCGGTTAAGCGTCTGACTTCAGCCAGGTCACGATCTCGCGGTCCGTGAGTTCGAGCCCCGCGTCAGGCTCTGGGCTGATGGCTCAGAGCCTGGAGCCTGTTTCCGATTCTGTGTCTCCCTCTCTCTCTGCCCCTCCGCCGTTCATGCTTTGTCTCTCTCTGTCCCAAAAATAAATAAACGTTGAAAAAAAAAAAAATAAAATAAAATAAAAAGTTTGTTATTTGCTTCCTTCTTTACATTGCTTAAATATTTTATATGAAACATATGTCATTTAAATTTTAAAACCATAAAGTCATTATTACAAATCATTATGTAATATTATATAAATAATATTATGTAAATAATTATGTAATATTATGTAAATAATATCAAAGATCAAAAAGTAACCAAAAATTATCAGACAATAAAATACAATAGTAATGCTTATGTCACCCTGAAAGTCCTACACCTAAAGTTAATATTTGATTATTTAAAAAAGATAAAGAAAAGAAATGGGAAAAATTTGTAAATAAGTAAATTTAAAGAACCAACTTTGCTTATTACAATAGGAGAGTATGAAGCATCATCGTCATATATTGGTATGGCAGAGTAAACCAATGTTCAAAATGAATGTCTGGTTATACAAACACACTAATTTTCAAATCTTTTAATAACCCCCAAGAGAGAGATTTAGAACCAGGAAATATTAGAAGGGATAAAGTTCAAGCACCAGGTGCTACTACTTAGAAACAAGAAAAATGAACATAGTCATTAATGTTGCTTCTGGGTACAATTTTGTCTTATAAGATAATTGGAATTTTAAGTAAGGCTTTTTATCAGAGTATTGAAACACACACAAATGCAAACACGCATACACACACACATACACACACACACACACACACACACCCGGATGAGACAGAATAAAGAAAAATGAGCTAGGAAAAAAAAAACTGTATATATTCTAGGCTCTATCATTTATTGCATTCTGAATCTCAATTAATGGATCTGTAAAATAGAATATCATTAAAAACCTCCTTGTAGAATACTTGTGGAAAGAAATAAAATATGTATTTGAATCTGTTAAGTATATTTCCAATGAAATACCAGATGTGAAAATGTAACCAATAATATTTATAAAATAAAAAGGGTACTTTTATGAGGTGTACATCAGTATGCTGCAAATGTTTCTTGAAAAATTACACCTACCTTTAATAATAAATAATCCTATAAACATGAAGGATACTTTGTCGTTTTCCTCTTCTAAATTTTAAAGTGTATAATCTATAGATATATCTATTTAACTTAGAAGTATTTTTAAATGTTTGAAATTGCCAAATTGAAATAATTGAAATATTTCCAAGATCTTTAAACTGAAAATAAAGAAAATCATAATTGAAGGCATGAAAAGAAGAGGTGACAAGTCATATTTAGATGCTGAAAGTTCTCAACAAAACGATGCCAAATCTGGGAAGAAAGACAACTACTAAGAGGGAATGGGAAATGCTACAAAATCTGAAAGTGTTTCTAATATGAAATGCAGTTGCGAATTGATTAATTGAAAATGATTAATCAAAACAAGTTCTGTTCTGAGAAGATATACCACACAACAAAGGAATTACAGTAATGTGCTAACTTGGATAGTAGGTACCTGGGAAGTGTCTATAGGAAAAGATTCAGAAGTTATCAGATTAAGATTGACCTGGATGAAATAAAATGATGTTTCTCCTCACCCAGGATTCAGAGGAGTGGCTCTAACATCTGTTGGGCTAATGGAATCCTAAACTAAAAGGGATCCTAGAATCTGTAATGCCAAGATTTCTCAGTCACATAGAAGAAGAAATAAAAATACTTATGTATATGGGAATGATACAGCAGATCTATCACAGCCAAAATATGAAAGAGTAGAGATACTATTACATCCCAACTTAATTCATTCATTTGGTAGGTACAAATTCCAGATGGATCTTGAATAATGACCAGATTATCACAAACATAAGCAGGTAGTGATGATAATTATAGCTGATATTCTAGATGTTGATATTTTTACAGAGGAAAATATCAAAATACAGAGATATTTTACAGAGATGATATTATAGCTGATATTCTAGATGTTGATATTTTACAGATATTTTACAGCCCTGGCACTTAGTATTCAGCTATCAACCTGGCAGAACACTTTTTTCTCAATCAACAGTATTAAGGAAATCAGAACTTGTTTACCTTCTTCTAACAGGAGCATCAGCATCATTTCAATGGCTTGCCACAGAGAAAGGGCAACTCTTTACAGTGTGCAAGAGCTTTGATCACCTTGATATCCCATAAAACATCACATATTTCCACGACATCTGTGACATTATGATCACTGGATCTGACGAGGAGGAAATAGCAGGTGTGCTAGATGTCTTCCTTGCCAGAGAGTGAGAGAAAAATCTTGCAAAATTTAAAAGGCCTATCACACTGTTGAAAATTCTAGGGGTATAGCAGTTTGACCATGTTAAGAAATTACTTATAAAGTGAAAGACCTTAAATGGTATACCATGTGTCACTGCCACTATGAAAAAGGCACAAGGTTTGATTGTCTTTTTGTTGGAGACGTAACATACAAAATTGAGGTGTTTTATAACTACTAGTTTGCCAGTAAACTCACAAGTCTATCAGCTCTGACAGAAGCCCAGAGAAAGGCCTCTGCTGCAGGTTTGAGCTGTGGAACAAGCAGTTCTATGCCTGGGGCCTTATGATCCGGAAGACTAGATATGAGTAGAAGGGTCTGTAACTTCTAGAAATGCTGAAGGTACCTTTTGGCCAGACCAGTAAGAGAATTATAGCTCAGCAAGACTTTGGGAACAAAATCATAGTTCTTCCAATAAGCATTCTCAGAGAATCATCTCCTCACTTACCACTGGGTCAAAGAAGAGAATGAATGCTAGCCAGGAGGCAACTGTTAACTAACCAACCCATTACAATTTTCGAAATCATTAAGAAGAATGTGTGCATTAGCATTCCATCAAATTAGAAATGATACATATGAGAATGGGCTTAAGCAGGTCCAGAAGTAAACTGCATGAATATGTGGCTAGACTCCCTAATACGTATTTCTGCTCTATTAACACTTCTACTTCAACCAGTACCTAGGGCCTTCTATTAGTTTTCTATTGATAGTAACTAATGATCACAAAAGTGTCAGCTTTAAACAACCCACTAGGAGTGTGTGTCAAGAGTCAAGACATGGTTTGAATCCTCTGATCAGGGTCTCAGAAGGCTGCAGTAAAAGGTATTGGCCAGGATACACTATCATCTGTAGGCTCAACTGGGAAAGAATCTACATTTAGGTTCACTCAGGGTATTGGCACAATTCATTTCCTTGTGTCTGTAGAACTGAGGACTGTGCTTCTTGCTGACTTTCATTGAGATGATGCCCTCAGCCCCTAGAGGTCATCTTCAGGTCTTGAAGGAAACTATCAACTCTTAAAGGCCACCCACAATTTCTATAGGTCATCTATAGTTCTTTCCACACAGGCCTCCTCACTATGGATGCTTTCTTCATCAAGTCAGCACAGAGGATCTCTAGAGAGAATCTAAATGCAAGATAGCATTTTATATAATATGACATAAGCACAAGAGCAATACTGC
This sequence comes from Leopardus geoffroyi, assembly GCF_018350155.1. Classification (NCBI taxonomy): domain Eukaryota; kingdom Metazoa; phylum Chordata; class Mammalia; order Carnivora; family Felidae; genus Leopardus; species Leopardus geoffroyi. Next base: position 44,914,801 of record NC_059326.1, read on the forward strand.
ATAATTTTTTCTATACTCTATTGGTTAGAACCAAGTCACAGACCCTTCTCATACTCAGAGGGAGTCATACAAAGCTTCAGTTACAAGAAAGCAGGGATCACTGAGGGTCATCTTTGTGCGTGCCAGAGATCTCACGAGGTGGGGCCTATGACCCATTCAGAAAAGCTGAAATCATAGATCTGCTTTATAGATCCTGAAACAAGTGGCCTTTAAAACAAATTATTACTTTGATAATACATGGAATTCTTGCTTACAATTACAAAAATTTTTAACATTAAAGGTTTGGCGGTCCATTTTCAAATGTCAATTTTCTCCTGACTAACTTAGGCTCCCCTTGACACTGAATCAACAGGCAAGCAAGATGTTACACTGTGGGTTAGAGTGATCAGTCCCAATTATTAAGGGGAAAATATGGGTTGCTTGTAAAATGTGGCTAATGAGGAAGATGTCTGGAAACCAGGAGACCGACAGGAATGCCACTGAGCAATCTTATATCCAGTGATAAAGATCAGTTGTGGCAACCCATTCAATACAGGACTAGTAAGGGCTCAGGACCTTCAGGAACAAAGGTTTAGCTTCCTCCACTAGGTAAATAACATTGACAAAATTGGTACTGTCAGAGAACAAGATGTATATGGAACTGCTAAGGGACTAAAGAAGTTAGGATTAATAAGCTAGGTCACTCACCAGCAACAAAATTCACTTTCCCTTATTTCCCTTGCATGGCTATAATCAAGATACAATGGTATATCATAGATTTGATAGGATATTGATCCCTATTAAAGATATTAATATTTTATCATTAGTAAATTGAAAAACAAATCCTGTTAGGCTTTCAATAAACATCCAAATATATAAATAAGATAAATGTGAGATTACTGATCACTGTTATTGGTGATGTTGTATGAAGTTCACAAGGGAAACTTCTTTTAAAGGAAACAAATTATTTTTAAAAAAAGTTAAAAATAAAACTTTAGTAATTATCCAGCATGCCTTAAATATATAGGTTTTGGAAAAAGATGCTCCTAGGGTGCCTGATGGCTCAGTTGGTTAAAGCATCCAACTTCGGCTCAGGTCATGATCTCACAGCTTGTGGGTTCAAGCCCCCTGTGGAGCTCTGTACTGACAGCTCAGAGCCTGGAGCCAGCTTTGGATTCTGTGTCTCCTGCTTTCTCTGCCCCTCCCTGGCTCATGCTCACTCTCTCTTTCTCTCTCTCTCTCAAATAAACATTAAAAATTAAAATAAAAAAAGATTTTCCTAAAATACAAAAGCCATTGTTGGTATTTTAGCTTACAAATTTATTCTTTTCCTTTTTTTAAATGTGTATTCATTTTCGAGAGGGAGAGCTTGAGTGGGGGAGGGGTAGAGAGAGAAAGGGGGACAGAGGATTCAAAGCATGCTCTGCACTGACAGCAGAGAGTTCGATGTGGGGCTTGAAGTAAGGAACCTGAGCCAAAGTCGGACACTCAACTTACTGACCCATCCAGGTGACCCAGTTTATTCTTTTTCTAAGTGGTAAAGTCTTCCAAATAAAAATTTTCCTCCAGTTATCATGTTTCTGACTATCTGTAAAGTAATAATTTAATGAATTTTAAAGTGCAATTATAATAAAAGCTAACCTATATTGAGCATGTGTAATGTAGCAGGTGCCCTCCTACATGATCTCATATTTGATATACAACTACTTTGTTCCCATCTTACAGGTTTGAAAACTAAGGCCAAGAGAACTTAAGTAACTTGTATAAGGAATTAGGCATGAAAGTTTGCAAAAACTCTATGACAGATAGACTCATTCTGAAAGAATTACTCTACGGTAAACTCAAGCACAATTTCAAATAACCAAGATTACAAAGGATATAAGAATAACCAAGCAGTAAAAATGTATAATTGTGACAATATAAATAATTGTTGAATCATAATGTACATTATAAAAATAAAGAGTATCCCATATTATCCTTTGGAAATTTTAGGAATTGGATTTGGGGGTAAAAGTGCAAATGAGGTAAATGTTACTCTCTTAACTTAGGGGAAAATATATATATGTAAGTTTATATATTGGAAGAAAAAGTTAAAAATACGTGGTGAAATGCCCAACTTAGATCTAAAATCACTGGAGTGCCTGGGTTGCTTCAGTTGGTTAAGCATCTGAAGCATCTGAATTCCACTCAGGGTATGATCTCACGGTTTGTGAGTTTAAGCCCCTCATGGGGCTCTGTGCTGACAGCTCGGAGCCTGGAGCCTACTTCAGATTCTATGTCTCCCTCTCTCTGCCCCTCCCTGCCCATTCTCTCTCTCTCTTTCATCACCACCCCCCAAAATAAATAAATAAATAAATAAATAAATAAATAAATAAATAAATCTGATCCATCCAACAAAAGGCAGAAAATAAATTTTCAAGAACACAAAAATTCATGGCAAATAAAAAACACAAAATGGAATGTCAGGAATAATTTAAAAATTACTAATTTCAACAGCGTAAGTTAGAACAGATATGGGTATAGACATGCACGGACCTAAACATAGGCATATATTTGCAACTACATTCAAATCTCAGTTCATACCGAGACCAGTATCTACACATACACAAGCCCATGCACTTAGCTGTGCGCAATTACCGAGAAATGTAGGTACTGAGACACATCTAAAGCGAAAGGACATTAAAAAGTTGAAATTACAAAAAGAGAAAAGCATTTATGAGGCAGATGCAGGCACTGTTAACATCAGACCAAAAATTTAATAACTTGTAATAACTATCAAGACAAAAAGGGATAGCTTATATTGATAAAATAGTCTGGAAGAACTCATAAACATGAAAACAGCTAAAATAATTTTAAATATATAATCTCCAAATTTCTAGAAGTTCAAAAACATTAAGACAAGTCCACAAAGTGGGATATGTGAAAATATTTTCCCCCAAAACTGATAAAAAGGAAGAAAAAAGAATATATAGGGCAGTTACATCATACCAGTAGTGAGATTGATTTAAAAAATATATAAAGAATGCTGTGCCCAACAAAATGATGTTTCTCATGCAGATTTGGAATTTAATAAAAAATACTTTGTATTTTATAACAAATGTATTACACTAGACATGGGTTCTGATCATAGTGTAAAATCCCTGGAAAATAATAAGAAAATATAGTTAAAATGTTTCTCCTCTAAGAAAATTTTAAAATATAGTTTAAATAATTATTAAAGAAAGAAATCATGGATTAAAATAAAAATGACTTAGAAATAAATAAAAAATACCGGTACTGAATATAGAATGCCTATATAATGAAGTAAAATGTTACACTGAGAAAAGTATACAACTTTGTATGCATTTGTTTTAAAAAGAATAATGATAATAAAGAATGAATATTAATTTTAAGCTCTAATATTAAATAATTGGAAAAGAATAATAAAATAAAAATAAAGTAGAAAAGCAACTAATAAAGATTTAAATTTAAAAATTAAAAAAATAGAAGGCAGTATTTTAATAAGAACAGGAAAACGACTGGCAAATATGATGAAGGAAAAGAAAAATAATGGAGAGGATAGAAATAGAAAACATGAGAGAAAAAGAATAAATGCTAGATGACAAATAGCAGTAAGAGGTATATATGATTACTTTTTGTTTATTCATTTAATTAATAGAAGGTTATTATGAAATCATTGGGATAAATTTTAAAGTTTTATAAAATGCCAAATTTTGTAATAAAAGATAAACTGGAACTATTACTTAAAAGAAAACCTGATTAATCAAAGAAAAATTGAATAAAAAACTTAGTCAAACATTTTACCTTATATGAACATTCTTACCCTAGATAATTTGGCTGATAACTTCTGCAAACATTTAATAACCCAAGAGGTCAAATGCTATAAAATTGTTTTCATTCCAAAGCAGATATGTAAAATGTTTTACTTCATTATGAGTCTAGTAGACTTGGATTCCAACATCAAAAAGGCAAAACAAGAAAAGGAAAGAATAAGCAAAATCTCACTTATGCAGCTATACATATGAAAAAACACATATGCCAATCATGTTTTATCCCATATGATTTATTATTATTTATTTATATGATTTATCCTGGGAGCACTGACATTAGAGCTTTAGTTCAGCCAGGGTGGGAGACCTTATAACACCTGGCCATCTACTGAGATGTCAGAAGTCATTATCTTAGGAGTAAGAACCACACAATAAGTAAAAGCTACTCTATGACCACCCCCACAAAGCATAAAATCACTCCTCAGTGATATCCTAGTGATACACTGCTCCTAGTGTACAGATCCAAAACAGGCTACTAGTATTTTTAAAATAACTGCTTGACAAAACAAAATTCAACACTTTTAAACGAAGAGAACACAATGCACACTTCTTTTCACATAAGTATAATGTCCATTTTGTAATTAAAGATTACTAAACACGTAATGAAAAAAGAAAAACGTGGAAAAAAAAGTACGCAGTAGAAAAAGACTCTAAAGTGACCCAGATGTTTAGGGGAGCCTGGGTGGCTCAGTCGGATGAGCGTCCGACTTTGGCTCAGGTCATGATCTCACGGCTCGGCTCATGAGTTCGAGCCCCGCGTAGGGCTCAAAAAACCATTAAAAAATAAATAAATAAAATGGCCCAGATGTTTGGATAGTAGAGGAGGTCTTTAAAGAAGTTATTATTCCTATGTTCAAGGAATTAAAGGTCACATTATGGTCTTAATGCATGAAAAGAGAATGAAAAGATTAGGGAAGTGGAATCTAACAGAAAAAAAAAAATTCTGTAACTGAAAAAGCACAATATTGAAAAAAAAAAAGAAATGAACTGATGAGTAAAGTAGCCAGTTGGAACTGGGAGAAGAAACAGAATAAAAAAAGGAAAAAAAATTGAAAAATAAGTAGAGCCTTAATGATATGTAGGAAAATAGTAAAAGAGCTACCGTACTATAATTGGAGTCTTAGGCAAAGTGAGAGAAATAGAACAGAGAAAACATTTAAAGAAACAGTGGTTTAAAATGTTTCCAAATTGGGGCGCCTGGGTGGCGCAGTCGGTTAAGCGTCCGACTTCAGCCAGGTCACGATCTCGCGGTCCGTGAGTTCGAGCCCCGCGTCGGGCTCTGGGCTGATGGCTCGGAGCCTGGAGCCTGTTTCCGATTCTGTGTCTCCCTCTCTCTCTGCCCCTCCCCCGTTCATGCTCTGTCTCTCTCTGTCCCAAAAATAAATAAACGTGAAAAAAAGAAAATTAAAAAAAAAAAAAAATAAAATAAAATGTTTCCAAATTGATGTATACTGTAGTGTACAGATCCAAAAAATCACAGTGAACTCCAAGTAGGATAAATACTAAATAAACCCTGAACCAATTACAAAACGACTGATTATTCAACAAATGATCTTGGGACAAACTGTTTGCATTAAAAATAACTTAGGTCACAACCTGATATCATAAACTTCAGACATGTTAAAATGCTAAACAAAAAGGCAATTATATTAAAGTGGGGGGGGCATACTTTTATATAATTTGAATGGGATGCATTCTTAAGTAAGCTGCAAATTCCAGATTTCTTAAAGGAAAAAAGGACCACAAAAATATTTAAACTATCTTTATGAGAAAAATATGATAAACACATTTAAGTTCTAGCCACACACTCAGAGAAACTATTTAGCTTATAAAACAAACAAAATATTAATACCTAGGTTTTCAAAGCACTTTTAAAAAACAATAATAAAAAATACAAACAGAAAAATAGAAAAAAAGATATTTTCATTTGATTCAGAAGAGAAAGCACAAATGGAAAATAATTATATTAAAATAAGGTGAAATGTAAATAGCAATTATGAACACACAAATTATATGTACATATTTTTGCCCATAATACTGGAAACATTTTAAAATACTGACAATCAAGTAATATGCAACCTTTGTGTTGAAGCATGATAAGAACATTTCTTAATAAATAAGCGACTTAATAAAATTTCAAGGGAAAAATAAGAGTCAGAGAAATGGATGCTATGTTCAGATATGAGAAAGCAATCAAGGGCACTAAGGTAACTATAGAGGCATGTTGAGAGTAGAGGCAGAAAATGATTTGAATGAAATATTAAAGAGATTAGAATTTATCTTTTAAGCTGCATCTAATGTGGTGTGTTTCATGTAATACTTTTATGATGATATCTAAATAGAGATGATCAGTTTGAAAAATACCATTGTCTGCCTCACTTTAGAGGTTCCTGTTACACTTGAAGATAACAAAGGATATGCAAAGAAATAAAATGAGCTTAATTTTGTTTAGCTCTGTTTTCTCAAATACATTTATCATTGAGACAATATGTGAGTTTTTTTAAATATTCATTTCTCAGATAGTAGCACAAGAGGATAACCCCTGTTAATATCTCACAGAACTTGTACACCACAGAACACTTTGGAAAGAGCTGTTTTAAGCATTTAACCATTTAGAAGCATCAGAGTGAGATAACTAGATACATGGATTGGAAGGAAGAAAGACTGCAGACAAAGATATATATTGGGAGGCTTCTATAGTAATCAAGGGAGATGATACAGACCTGGACCAGATCAGACTGAATATAGGAAGTGTTAAGAGAATGAGCATGGTTTCACAAGATACAGTAGAGATAAAATCTACAAAACCTGAAAGTCAATACATATATTTGGATAAACTCATTTTTAGATATTAAATCATATACAATAGTCTTTATACATGGTTACTATATATGATAAATATATTTATTATATATGATAGATTCATACTGATTATAACTTTTATGTGGGACCTACTTTCAGGCCAACTAATGACCAATATGTGGTATATGTGAGAGTTTTACATGGTTATTCTAAATAGAAATTTATTAGTCAATGACTGGTTAATGGAAATAGGAAACCAGCAGTGAGAGGCTAGAAATAGAGCTCAAGTTTGGAAAAGATGAAACTATCAACTACTGTATAGAGTTAATAGGTAGGAAACTGTAGGATCAGATAATAAATACATGATAGATGACAACAATGAACAACATAAAAACATTTGACTAATAATCCAGAAGCTAATCTATGCACCACTAATGTATTCAAAATTATGGTGCTTTTAGTTTCATGCTGGCATTTTCTCTGGTCATAGAAAAGCTCATTGAGGGTTACATCTTTGCTGTATATAGTAGCTGTGTTCTCATTTGAAGATATTACAAGTGCTAGTTTTTTATCTTGCCTTCCTCACTTACTAGTTCACTTTTCCCTCTTTGTATTATTCACTTTGCTGGTGATTTAATGCAATTAATAACTTTAATATTATCAACATATTTCTGTATCACATTTCTACCAGGACCTTATATGACATTCAAAAGTTATCCCATGGTTCTTAAAGGCAAAATGTCTTACCATTAAACATGCTCTTGTTAAAATGTTATTATTGTTGTACCACTTTTTATTATCCCCAAATAATTTGATTATCATAAAATAAAATGTTATGCTGGGTAAACAAATTAAGAGTTACTGTACTAGCTGAAAAACTACTAGTTGAAGATATACTAAATTAGTATAATCACTTTGATAATTATAACTAAAATTTGCTACAAATACACTTTATTTTATTACTTTTGTGGAGATATATGTAACTCCATAAAGACTCCAACTATTTTCAATTAAGTAGGAAATCCAGTTAATTCAATGTCTTACTTAGAAAATAATTTCCTGTTGTGCAGGTTGTTAGAGTGTTAATGTGATTGCAAAAGTCCTTGAAATTAAGAACTATATCTATGCCTTCACATACCAGCAGTATATCTTCTTTAACGAGTTGCAAAACTATTTATTAGATCAGTATATACTGCCCTGTGTATATTTTCAATATTTTTTGAGAAAATAAATCTAGAAAAATTATTTTTACACACAAGTTTACTAGGTAACTACAGCTAAAAATTTATTCCTTTTTTTACAGAAATGCCAAAGAAAACACTGTCTATGTCTACATTATGAAAAAATGTACATGCCTTTTCTCCAGAATAATGCAAAATGCTAATGCACATACACACAAACTTACAGTTGACCCTTGACAACATAGGCTGGGGGCACTGACCACCTGCTTCGTCCCCGCCCCTTTGCAGTAGAAAATCCGCATAAAACTTTTGAGTTTCCTAAAAGTTAACTGCTGATAGACCGTTGGTTACCAGAAGCCTTACTGAAGACATAAATAATTAACACATATTTTGTACGTTCCATGTATTACAATCTGTATTGTTACAGTAAGGTGTGCTACATTAAAGAAAATGTTATTAAGGAAAATATAATACATTTATAGTACTGAATTGTATTTATCTAAAAAGAAGTTGTATATAAATGGACTTGTGCAGTTCAGACCCATGTTGTTCAAAGGTCAGATGTAATTGTGAAAAATGGCTTTAAAACAAGTATATAAGCATATGATCATATACATATGTATATAGATATCTGTATATACATCTATATAGATGTATATAGATTTATCTGTTATAGATAGATCTATAGATATATCTGTTTAAATGTATATAGATATGTATATAGATATTATCTGTTTATCTGATGTTTACTAAACAGACTTAGAGAAAAATAAATATTTATTTCCAAAATAAATAACCAAAATAATTTAGAAGGACAGTTTCTAAAGAGAATTAGAGAATTTTCATGATTAATAATAAAAAAATATTATTTTACTAAAGGTAAATTTACTAAAATTAACATTTCTCTGTTTAAATATTCAGAAAACAATTAATTTTAGATACATTTACCCGCTATTACTCATGTACAACCAAAACAATTTATGCACTTTAGTGACTAAAACTAATATTTTGCTTATTTTAATTTGATTAAAGAATTTTAAATTTTACATAAAAATATATACCTGAGAATAGCAACAAAAATCATACAAAAGAAAAATAGTTAATGCCGTTTTGGTATCAGAATATACTCTTTTCAAAAAATTTTTTTTTAACATTTATTTATTTTTGGGACAGAGAGAGACAGAGCATGAACTGGGGAGGGGTAGAGAGAGAGGGAGACACAGAATCGGAAGCAGGCTCCAGGCTCCAAGCCATCAGCCCAGAGCCTGACGTGGGGCTCGAACTCACGGGCCGTGAGATCGTGACCTGAGCTGAAGTCGGACGCTTAACCGACTGAGCCACCCAGGCGCCCCCATATCAGAATATACTCTTAAGCCATTACAATTAGATCAATATAGTATTGATATAGGTTATTAAAAATAAGAAAAGCTCATAAAAATATGCCAGTTATTACTAATATATTAGAAAATTGAGAAATGGAAGGATTATATATTAAATATCTCAGGAACAAACAACTAATCACTGGGAAGACATAAAGAAAGGTACGCATTTTACATTGTATATTGTAATAGATTCTTGATGAGTTAAATTTAAAGAAAAGAAGCATACTTGAGAAAATTGAGAAAAGTATATCAGCAATTTAGGTTTTGAGAAATCTTCTTCAACTGAAAACACAAAGAGGAAGAGAATTTCTATGTATTGATAGATCCCGTGCATAGATTTTAAGCATTGTAGGACATTAGCCGAACTGTTTTCAAAGCAGAAATATTGGCATTGCTGCCTTGGCAATTGGTGTAAAAAATTGAAAGAAATTGTAACATATCACAGTTATATAGAGAAGATAGAAAAGTCAATTCAAAGATAGAATTGTGGCAGAGGTATGTTAACTGTTCTTTCTTTGAACATGTGTACTATAGTTATATTTGAAAGTTAAAACAAGTTTAAAGTCAAACATCCTATGACTGACAGTGTTGGAAATTTTTATGAAGATTATTGTGAAAGGCTTTCCAGATATCCCACACCCAGTTCTCCCTATTGATTATATCTTTCATTATTATGATACATTAATTATAATTAATGAGCCAGTAGTGATACATTAATACTAAACTCTATACCTTATTAGTTTGTACCTAATGTCCTTTTTCTGTTCCAGGATCCCATCCAGTATACCACACCACATTTAGTCTATATGTCTCTTCAGGCTCCTGTTGGTCATGACAGGGTTTTAGACTTTTCTTGTTTTTGATAACCTTAACAGTTTTGAGGAGTACTTCTACGGTATTTTGGGAAATGCTCAATATTGGAATCTGGCTGGTCCTTTGCTCATGGATAGACTGGGATTATCACATTTGGAGAGAAGATCACTGAGGTAAAGTAACATTTTAAGAACATACTGATGATATGATATTACTCCTTTTTTTAAAATTTAAATTCAAGTTAGTTAACATACAATATAATGATAATTTCAGGAGTAGAATTTAGTGATTCATCACTTACATATAACACCCAGTGTTCATCCCGACAAGTGCCCTCGTAATGCCCATCATGCATTTAGCATATCGCCTTATCACCCTCCCCCTCAGCAACCCTCAGTTTGTTCTCTGTATTTAAGAGTCTCCTATGGTTTGCCTCCCTCTCTGTTTTTATCTTATTTTTGCCTCCCTTCCCCTACGTTCATCTGTTTTGCTTCTTAAATTCTACATACGGGTGAATCATATATTTCTCTTTCTCTAACTGACATTTCCCTTAGCATAATACACTCTACCTCCATCCACATTGTTGCAAATGGCAAGATTTCATTCTTTTTGATCACTGAGTAATATTCCATGGCATGCCATTACTCTTGATGTCAACCTGGACTACTTGGCTAAGGTACCATTTGACAGGTTCCTTTATTGTAAAGTTATTTTTTATTTCTCCCTGATGATTTAATTTTTATTTTGGTTAGCCATTGTGCTTATATTTACAAAACTAGGTAGATACCAAAAATAAAACTACCATTTTGATACAGTCTGTTTCTCCTCTTGTTGGAGAAAGGGGAAGTGTGGCAAGACCATTTGCTTTATTATCCCTTTAGCTTTACTGTCCTCTGCAAGTGGATCTCTTCACTGTTAGCTTTCAATGGCAGGACAATATTGTCTGTCATTGATAAATGAATAAGCCATTATTATATTTATATGCACATTTATCACTTTCAGTAGCTTAAAGGAAACACTCGTGTGTAAAACCATTTAGGAATATGTGGTAGCTCCATAGCTCTTCTCTCAAGGATTAATTTGATAGGGGCACCTGGGTGGCTCAGTTGGTTAATCCAACTCTTGATTTTGGCCCAAGTCATGATCTCATGGTTTGTGGGATCAAGTCACTGCACAAAGAGCGTGCAGCCAGCTTGGGATTCTTCTCTCCCTGTCTTTCTGCCCCTTCCCCACTTATGCTCTCTCTCTCTCTCTCTCTCTTTCTCTCTCAAAATAAATAAATGAACACTAAAAAAAGAATAAGTCCAAATTTTATTTCAAAAAAGGGACAGGTAATAAAGACTTTGGGGATGCTTAGATCTTTAGTAAGCCAACCAGTTGCATTATATTAAAAAATAAAGAATTTGGTTTCACAATCCAACCTTTAAGCATAACCACGTATAGACATTTAATATTTGAAAATGTGTCTCACTTCAATTAATCTTTTTCATCTTTGTTACCCTGCTTCTCCTTACTTGTCTCAAGGCACACTATTCTTTAAACTCCTTGACCTCCATTCACCAAGAGATAACCTCAGCTATTTTTCTAGAATATTTACTCTTCTTTTTAAACATTAGCAAGACTTTGTCATTATAAATAATTCATATGTGATGGTAAAGGCAAAGAGAAAGGTATTTGTTCAAAAATCTAGAGGTAGGGTAGAAAACTTAGGGTAATTTTCAACTTCAGAATGTAGTTAGCTTTTCCTCCCTTTTGTCTCCAATTATATGAAAGAAATAACAAATTTAGGATCAGAAGAAGAAAGGCAAAAACCAATAGTAATAAGCTTAAAACCCAAAGAAACCTATGATGCCTATTCCTTTAGTACTTTCTTCTCTTCCTAGTAGCAGAGAGGAGCAGGAGAGAGACGATAGGATGTCTTTCATGATAAGATACACAGTGACACTTAGACTTGCTAAATTTGAAGGAAGGATAGTGGAAAAAGAAAAACAAGAGAGACAGAGACTTCAGAAGAAAGTTCTTAAAATGCAGGTTCTTTGGGGGTGGTTGTGAGTAGAGGGAAGAACAAGAAGAAAGGAGAGGGCACTCAGGGCACTGTCATCCAGCCTATCAAACTTCCACAGACTGGCAACCTGATAAATTGGTAGTAAAGAGCAAGTTAAAAAACAAACAAACAAACAAGCACACACACAAACAAAAAGTAATGGTCATAGGATTACTAAACCTAGTCATCTAATATGTGTAGTTTAGATTCATGACTACAGACTTTGAATAGAATTAATCACTTTTCAAGATTGCATGCACATATTCAGTTCAGTGTCCAGAAAAAGAATTGATATAGGGAGGGAAATTGTCCTTCCCCTGCTCAATGGCAGGCAATGGGGGCCTGTTCAAGGTGAGCTAAGGGGCAGAGAGAGCACCTACTTTAAGATGCCAGTGTAAATAGAGGGAAGATTAGGCTAACATCTGAGGAGAGTTACAAACTTCAAAGGATTAAGAGGTAAGGAGCCCTCTTATAGTCCTTGAAAGTAGTCATTGAAGGTTATGAATGTGTCAGGATCAGTGTCCCATGATTATTTCCAAAGCCAACATGACATTCTTCAGGTTGGGTTAACTCAACAAACATTCCTTTCAGAACACTGGGCTAAATGCCTTGTATATACCAAGATGAAAACACATTTTTAGCTTCTCACCATTCCTGAAATTGTTAGTATTCCAGATAAAGTTATACTTCATTCACAAAAAAACAAAAAAAACAACTTACCATTAATTCAATTATTATTTCTTGAAATTACATTTAAATGTCTTTTGGTTACAGCAGAATATGCATTCCTAGAGCTTACAATCTACTGAGGGTAAATAGTCACTAAAGAAAGAAAAATTATAGCATTGGGGAAAGTATGGGCTAAGGTACAAAAGAATGGAAGAAGGGGTATAAAATGAAACATCTGAGGAGAGGTTTATCACAATTTTGGCATCGTACATTTTGTAGTTAAATATTCCCTCAATGACTAAATGTGTTTTTCTTGGTCAAAAATGAGTTCAAATAAATATTTTAAATACATATGGTGAATTTACTAGGCCAGTTAATATGCAGTTAAAATAAACATTTTCATCATACTTTGTGAGCATTTATCTTATTTGAAGAAAATTTGAGGACCAAAATGGAAAACTGTTGACATGGATAAGGATTAATCTAAAGTTCATAACAGGAAATTATTTTTGGCAGTTATTCCTAATGCAGCTTTGATTTCATGGCTATAATAAATTTTACTTTCAGTTACTTAATAGGCATAAATATTCCTTCAAGCATCATATATAATCATCTTCAAGATGCCCATTATTTTCCATTAGACTTTAAATGCAATTTTAACCTGGATAAATAAGAATTTATTTGTGCACTAATATTCTTCAAGGTTAAACATTAAATCGAATTAAATCACTTACAGCCGCATTAATAACTTCTTAAATGGCTCCCTCCACTCACTCTTGTGAATTATCAAGAATTTATTGGTCTCCACTGAATTTTTTACATCAAAATTCTGCAGAAAAGTAAAGATGAATGTGGGCAATTCCCCGTCTTAAATGTAATTCTAATTGTGCAACTTCAAATATCTATAAAACAAGCTGCCACTAGGTATGGAGTCGATATATTGCTTACCTTAAAAGTTAAAAAAAACAGAATAATATTTTGCATAATAACATGAAATTTGAGAGTCAGCTTTGATTTAACATAACTCATAGAATTAAATAAGAACTAAATATTCAGAGACCCATATTTTTCTTAAATGTGTAAGTAAAATAACTAAAGTTCAGTAATAGATGTCTGTTGAGTCTTGTGGTAAGTCACATCTAAGATGTGGTCTATAATGCCTTGAGAATCAGGATAATCTTCAAGAAAATGGTCAGCCTTGAATTAAGACTCAAAAAATGTGTAAGTGTGCTGTAGAAGAGATGGGAAGACGGGCTATTGCTGAGAGGAATACCTATAAGCAGAGACAAAGACATATTAAAAACATGAACTTTTGAAAGAGAAATCATTATTAAATTGACATATGGAAAACAGCAACAAGTGATAAGATCTGAGAGATACACACGGTTGGGATCATGAAACGTTTTGCTTGCATCTTAGTTAATCTGTGGGTAATTGGAGCCATTCAAGAATTTAATGCTCTCAACCTTCACTTAAAAATCATGCCCCGCCCCCACTGCTATCTGAGGGTACAGCACTTCTATGAAACCCTTTGTAAGCTAAAATGGAAGAAAGTGGAGTATTTCCCTACTTTCTGAAAGTTGCCTGTAGGATATTTTGCTTTTATGAAAGACCTGCCTTAGTACCTGTTTTCACTAACCAAAAGCAATCCAAAAAGGATTTTTAATTTTTTATGAGGAAAGCCATTACCCTACTAATGTACCTACTGCATTTCCTAAAAGTGAAGTAGCATTAACGTGAACTTTCGGAAAGCAGGGGATACCTGTCTCTGAGAACTCTGCCAATGAATGAAGTTAATATTAAAGATTCTGTAACAATTAAATCATCATGTTTCTTTTTAATTAAAATAAAAATAAGAAATCACCACAAAAGAAGATGAATAATACTAAGTTATTTTCTTGAAAGATTTGTTAGAAGAAAAGTATCTTTCATAATCATAAAATCTAGAACTATAGGTAATAATTGATTGCAGATAAATTTGTTTTCTTAATTAGAAGATATGAACCTCACAAGAGGTTTCCAGGTTAACCTTACATATGCACAAATTTCTCTTTTGTTTTAAATACAACTATTATTTATCACTGCCATTATTACTTCTACTGTTGGCATTATTATCCTATCATTATGTACATTGTTGACAATAGTTCTTTTTGGTTTTTAAATGAAAATACATTACCATTACATTTTATTATATTTAATGAAAATTGATGGCATTATGGATGATAACTATAAGAGCTATAAAGCTATTATTACAATATAGGTTTTAAGAAAACAACCTGATTGCAATTATGAATTCTTTGTTTTCTTAGATTTCAAAGATATTAAGGGAAATGCTGCTGGCAATTTAAGCTAAAAATAATTTAAGAATTTATTAACAACACCCTATGATATTAATCAGAATGGAAAGATCATATTTGAAACTGCCATATTGAAATAAATAAAGCAGGTACATCTGATTTTGAAAAAATAGGTACGTCTATGATTCACAATAAATTATAGAAGTTAGAGTTTATTTTAAGTTTTTTCTAATAATTCTATTCTGTTCAAAAAATAACTTTTCCCAGAAATCATTCACAATAAACAAGCACATTTGCATGTATGCATGTGTTGATATACTCATTATTTAAGTGAATCTTACATTTTGAGTTTCTGACATACATATGGAAAATATCTACTTTAAAAACAGTATATCCTAGAATAGATAATGATGGCACTTGAATTGATGTACTTTTCAGTAATATAAAGAGCAATACCAAAAATAGGCATTTGCATTTTTTAATAATTCAGCAAAAGTAGAGATGTGGGATTTGCCTTTACCTAAAATCTATCTATTTAAGCTTCGTTGGTAGACCATTAAATAGAAAAGAATCTCAACTGGCCTAGTACTTTTTAACTTCACACATTTAAATAATTTAAAGAAATATATATTCACAAGCCCTAACCATTCACTAAAACACAGAACAAGAAAATAAATAGACACAGAGGTTCCCACTCACAATGAGGATTTGGGTACTGTGGAGACACTTTTGATTTGCTTTTTAAAATTTCTTTTTCTATTATTATATAGATTGCAACATCTTATTTGCTCATTTAGCTGTTTCTTATATACTGTAAGAATGTATTTCTAGCCGTGAAAAAGGAAGTCTGTATTCTAAACATGTGGCAATTCAAATAGTGAGCTGAAAAAGAGGAAAGAAAGTATGATGGATGGAAAATAAATAAAATTTGAAAACAAAAACGTGTGACATCCCATTCAGAGAGTGTATGCTCAAGTACTGAGCAGGTGTCGGAGGCTTAACATCCTGGTCCCACCACTAGTCTTTGTTTTACAAGTTTCTCTCAGTGAAAGAATATTGCATACAGGGTAATTTAACAGACTAAGATACATATTTTTTTGTGCTATAAGTTAGGTAACTAATCTGGTGTTGAACAAATATAGACCCACCAAACCAAGAAAAGCTAAATTTTATTTGTTGAAAGAAAATCAGATGGTTTTAGATTAATTGACGAAAAAACCAGTTGATCTCCAGGGTGATGCTTTCCTAAGAGATGCCGAAACATATTTTTAATGGTACAGTACTTAATGTTTCCATTACTGATTAAGTTTAAAACCTACCCCTTAACAACCTACAACTGTCCTAACTCATTAAAAAAATGTAGTGAACCATAGAACTGTTCTTGTTTGTAATGAGATATGATGTCTAGTTTTTAGATTTCCATCACACCTTCCCATGTTATATCACTTAAAAAATAGTATTATCTAGAAGCCAAACTCACTGTTTTTACTGAAAATGTTTTTCTTTCCTTAATATTATTCTGGTAATAAGTAGATGATCCAGGTAATAAATGAGGCATAATAAAACAATTCATATTTTTATGGGCAGGAAACTATCCAAAATTTGATAACTGGCTTTTCTCAACAACACGGTAGCTCATATATAAAATTGGTAATATTTTTTATTTCATGTTGAAAATGAATTTAATGTGGAGTTAACATATATTGACGTATTCTGACTTGGTGACCCTTGCTGTTTTGTTTTCTGCTTTAAGTATCTTGGTGGACTCCTCTAAGAGATCTAGCATTACATTTTCCAATCTCTGAATTTTTGGAAGTATTTATTTTAGACTATCATTTCTGAAGTACCTATTACACAACTTAACCATATTCAAAATTTGTTGCACTGAAAATCAGGTTGTCATAATTTTATATGTTTCATTTAGAATATTTATTCAAAACTAAATATTTTGGGGCTTCTGTAACTCATAGAGGGAATTCTCATTCTCTTAGGAATAAAGGTTATGGGCAACCTCAAGCTGATTATTTAGGAATATTCACTTCTGTCTCATAGGTATTTTTTATGTCGAGAGTCCTAACTTTTCAGTCATAAAGATCTTTATCATCCTGTGAACATATAAGTGTGTGTGTATCTATATATGGTATCTGGGAATTAGTCCCCCTATTTGGATACATTCATTTATCCTAACATCTCCCCTGTACTTTCCACAGCTTTCTCACCCATAATTATGTGATTCTCATTTAAGATTCACAGTTGTTCTTCTCACACTACTTTTCTCTTTTCTCTTACCAGATGCTGATAATAACAATCGATTACTTGTCCTTTTTTAGTGAGTTGTAGACAAAACTCTATCAAGTATTTAAATTGCACTGAATATATACACCAAAAGTGCTATCAATTTAATTATTCATCAGTATGAATCTGCCATTTTGATGTGATCAAATTAATTAATTTTCATTGATTTAGAAAATTGTGTATCTACAATAGAAAACAACCTACTAAGTGGATCAATACTATAATAATCCCTCTCACAGTACACTGCACTTCATTCTCCCTCCTAGATTTTAAATTTGTCATCAATGTTCAGGATTATATGATGCTTTATCTAAAAAAAAAAAAAAGAAATGAAGGTGAGATTATAACTTTCACTGTATTCCTTATATTTTGGGATTTTGAAAAATCCTATTTATACCATAAGCATGTGAATTATTACATACTGAGGAAAAAATATTTAAAGGTATACACAGGTCAGTTTCTGTCATTAAGCAGTTTTATAGAAAGACAAACAAGTAAACCAAAGACAGCCGGATCACAGTGTTTGAATGAGGAATTTACAATATGCTATGAAATTAGAAGGGTGGAGTTTAATTCACTTCTGCCCCTGGGAGTGTGGATTGGGGAGTATGAGCTGAGACATCCTAGAGGACAAAAGTGTGTTTCAAGAAATTATGAAGAGTTGCATAGGTAAAGAGGGTAGGTAAAGTGATAGGCTTCTCAACAAGAAGAGCGTGTTTAGAGGCTCAGAAGTTATATGAAGTATTGGGGGAACCAGAAATGTTTCACTATATCTTTAAAAAGTGAGTTTTCTAATAGGAAGGAGGAATAAAGGACTCAGAACATTGAAATAAGGACCTGAGTTCTACTACCTTTCTATAACTTGATTATGGGCTGCTTCATACTACTACTCATACTACTTTGAAGAGTGAGACAAAACTGGAGAAAAGTAACTGAAGTTGAAATATGGACTGTGCTACTTACAGGCTGTCTAAATGTGGTCAAGTAGACCTCTCTTCATGTGAGCTTCAACGTTCTCTTCTGTAATATGAAACCAAAACATATTTCATTGCTGTTTATTCATTAATGTATTCACTCATTTATTCAACAGATATCAATTAAGAGCTATTACATGTCAGGACTTCTACAATCTAGGATCACAGCAGTAAAAAAAAAAAAAGAGGCAAAGTTCCTATTCTCATGTAGTGTCCTTTGAGTTGAAAGGGAACCAAGCCAAGTTGGGGAAAATGCTAATTTGAAAGGAGGAAGTTATCATTTTCTGATAATGTGATAATTTAAAAGTAACTCAAGGAAATGAGTAAACACAGAATGTATATATTTGGGGATTGCTTCCCCAGAAGAGAAAAAAATAAGTCAGAGAATTATTGGTGGTTTAGAAATAGCAAGGAAGGCATGCCTCGGTGGCTCAGTCCGTTAGGCGTCCAACCCTTGATTTTGGGTCAGGTCATGATCCCAGGGTTGTGAGATCGAACCCTGCATTTGGCATCATGCTGAACGTGGAGCCTGTTAAGATTCTCTCTCTCTCTCTCTCTCTCTCTCCTTCTCTGCCCCACCTGTGGTCTCTCTCTAAAAAGATGATGATGAAGAAGAAAAGAAGAGGAGGAAAGGGGGAGGAGCACAAGGAGAGAGGAGGGGTGGGGAGGAGGAGGAGGAAGAGGAGAAGGAGGAAGAGGAGGAGAAGGAAAAGGAAAAAAAGAAGAGGCAAGGGAAGGGGGAGGGGGAGAGGGAGAGGGAGAGGGAGAAGGAGAAGGAGAAGGAGAAGGAGAAGGAGAAGAAAAGAAACAGCAAGGAAGCCAGTGTATCTGCAGTGGAAGAACAAGAAAGAAAGTTATAAGAAATGGCAAGAATATTGAGTCTGTAAGGCCTTGTAGGGCTAGGTAAGAGCTTTGGATTTTATTCTGTATAAGATGGAAAACTATCAAGATATTATGCTTTAGAAGGATCACTAACTTCTGTATGCAGAACAGATTGCTTGGACAAAGGTGAAATCAAGGCCAACAATTAGAAGCCTATTTCAAGAGATGCAATGGGTAATGATAGTGGTTTGATCACAGAAAGTAGCAAAGGAAAGGAGATGTGTTTGAGATATTTTCCAAAGGTACTGTTGAGAGAATGTGTGATTGGATTGGCTATGATTTAATAGGAAAAGAGGGGAAAAGAGGAATATAGAATTATTTAAATCTTATGTTAAGTTCTTTGATCTTAGCAACTTAGAAAATGATTTTGACACATACTGAGATGGAGAAAAGAAGGAGATGTGACTATAGGCAAGAATTCAGCGTGAAGTGAAGATGTTGGTTAGGCTATTTGGACATATGTTCTTGAGTTTTGGGGCAAGTTAAGAATTTGAGTAATAAATTTACAAACCTTATTTTTTATTGGAATTATTTAAATCATGCCACGGGGTCAGATCACGTAAATTGTGACTGCATGTATCAAAGGTAAAGTGACCAAGAACAGAGTCCTGGAACAATCCATACATGAAACTAAGGAGAATTTTCCAGTGAAAAATACATAAAACCAAGAGATATTGGTGTCTCAAAGGATAGGTAAAGAAGGTATGTAGAGATAAAGTACTTTAAATGCTTTTACTAGATCCATTAAGATAAAGATGGAGACATTAATATGGAATCTGGTGACATATTGGATTGTGTGCATTAAAAAGCAAATAGAAATTCTTCAGGTGAACTCCCCCAATGATGAGTTCTAGTCAAACTTCTCATTACTTTCTCCTTGATTTTCTGCCACTGATCTCCTAAAGACATCTTCATTGACAAAAGCATGCAATTTCCAGCAGTAAAAGCTATAGCTTCTCAAATATTTCTAAATTGTTCTTTCTTTGTCGCCTTTTTCAATGCTTCTCATCACCATAATATTTATTCTATTAATTAAGGTATGCTCTTTTGAGCAATGTCTGACTGCCCTACTCATCTGTCTAAAGACTGCCATACCCCTTCACTGGCTACTATAGGCTCCATACTATAAAAACAACAAAAAATGAAATCCTCATAATGGAATTGTAGACAGAGTTGCAAAGCGGATCTTACAAAAGAAAATGAAGGCTTATGGATTGTTTACGCTCAGCCTACAGAAAAGTTCACAGTTAAATCAGGAATAAGCCAAATGGTATACCTTATTATACCACCACTTTCTAGTAATTAAAAAAAATGTGGGCCAAAATATTTGAAAATTTACTTTGGAAATACAAGAATTCTTCACTTTTTATTAATTTTCCACATTCTAAAAGTTATTTCCTTTCCAAAAATTAAAACTAGCTTATTTTCCTCTAGGGTTCAGCCAAAATATACAGCACATGAATATAAAATTAAGAAGTTTTCTGGGGCACCTGGGTGGCTTAGTCAGTTAAACATCTGACTTTGGCTCAGGCCATGATCGTGCAGTCCATGAGTTCCAGCCCTGTGTCAGGTTCTGTGCTGGCAGTTCAGAGCCTGGAGCCTGCTTTGGATTCTGTGTCTCCCTCTCTCTCTGCCCCTTCCCTGCTTGTGCTCTGTCTCCCTTTCTCTCAAAAACAAACATTAACAAATTTAAAATTAAGATGTTTTCTAACCCTAAAGTCATTTCTGTTTTTTTTCAAATTTAATGTATTCTTTGAAGAAAATGGAGAGGAATAGCAGGAAAATAAGGAGTTCATTTCTGTTTCTATCACTCTGTACTGATAATTTGGTTATGTGTTTATTATGGGGCATAGTTTTCTATATGCATAGAAAGCACGTATAATTCTAATGCTACCTAGCATGTAGCTTAAAATAAAATTCAATTTTATATAAATCTTGTAAGTCACATGTTTGGAGTGCCAAATAATTTATGTTTTTTGTTCAATTAGTTGAAATAACATCTTGGATGCCACTTGTAGGCAGTGGGACCAGATGATTTATAAAAACTCTTGTCTGTTGAGAGACAAATGTTTTTCTTGGCTTCTCATACAAAATATTTCAAGGATAGCACTGAATTGGACAATATACTTTGATATGATGTTTTTCTTTGCTTTTTCCATTAACAGATAAGTAATAATTGATTGTTATTTTGGCTGTGTCAGCTTTAACTATGTGCCTGAGAATGAAATCACATTTGTCTATTTTTTGGATAATGACAGGGAAAAAAATGACAGTTTTACCAATGCCAACTAAAATCTTGAATGGCGCCTGAAATATAACACTATTAAGACACATCTTACATATCCTGCATTGATTTATTTTTAGACCTAATCCAGAGCTTACATGTTTATTAAACAGTATCTCAACCTGCCAGCATTCTTTTGTACTGTCATATACAAGTTTGCAGTATTTTCCAGCTTGCAATCACACAAATTTAATGAGTGTGATCTCTAACTTTTGGCAAAGTAACAGATACAACTATTAAATAATCAAGCTCACAGAGAGAACAGGGGAAAATTTCCCATCATTCTATTCTTTACTGGCTTTTTCATAAAATTGTTCAACTACAAACAAATAATCTTTTATATGCCACCATTGCTTTACTTTATCTACATGAAAAAATCGAATGCCTTCTTAAAATAAAGATATCCTTTGTCCGTGACATTTATTTGTCCAAATTAACCTAGCAAATCATGAAGAATGGTCACTGATCTCTCTTTTAGGGCTAACAAAATTTTAAAATCCATTAGTCCATATCATTAATATCAAGTTCATTGGACTATCTGAAAACCCCACTCCCCCCTTTTCAGAAAGCAGCCTATTTGTTTTCCTCTAGCTTTATGGATTCTTTCCCGATGGCTGATGTGCTTCAAAAGTATGGAGAGAGTGGGGCAACTGGGTGGCTTAACTTGGTTAAGCATCCGATGTCAGCTCAGGTCATGATCTCGCAGTCTGTGAGTTTGAGCCCTGTGCCAGGTTCTGTGCTAACACTCAGAGCCTGGAGCCTGCTTCAGATTCTGTGTCTCCCTTTCTCTCTCTGATCCTACCCTGCTCACACTCTGCTTCTCTCTCTCAAAAATAAATAAACGTTGAAAAAAAAAATTAAGTATGGGGAAAGTGTCATTTGTATGCTTAGCATTTTAGTATATCTCGACCAGATATGAAACTTACTTTGAGTAGTTATTTACACTCTTTCTACCTTTGCTGGCATTTTATATGTCTTAGCCAATATCTTCACTGTACTTTCCATTTTGAAGAACATCTCTTCTGACAGAAAATAAAGAAAAAAATAGAGGAACTGAGGTGTAAAGTATTCTCTATCAGCCATCAACATTAGCTACAGGTTCCAAGAGATGGATTGAGCCCTATCCTGAGAATTTTGCTCTGAACATCACTGTCCTGATATTTTACAGGTGCATATTCCTAGTTGAGACACAGGACTGGATAGATAATGTTATATAAATATTTGTAGGTAAGAAAATCCAGTTCTCAGAAAAGTTCTGACTTAGGACTCATCTTTTCCTCTTGCAAATTGTTCGTATTTTATTCAGGTAATTTTTAATTAAGCTGTGTTGCTTTTTATTATTCAAATAGTCTATAGCATTCTTTAAAGGCTATTGATATTTTTCCAAGTATATACAGCAAATATTTGTTCTCAAAAAAATCACATCTTATATGAAATACTTCTTTAAAAATTGTTTTTAATGTTTATTTATTTTGAGGGGAGAGAGAGAGACAGAGCATTAGCGGGGGAGGAGAAGAGAGAGAGAGAGACACAGAATCTGAAGTAAGCTGCAGGCTCCAAGCTGTCAGCACAGAGCCTGAAGCAGGGCTCAAAGTCCTGAGCTGCGAGATCATGACCTGAGCCAAAGTTGGACGCTTAACCGACTGAGCCACCCAGGTGCCCCTATGAAATACTTCAATATTCCTTGTGAATTTATTAACAAAGAGTCCAGAACTCAAGATTTTAGGGTTCTATTAGACTTGAAAATTTCATAAATAGAGACTGTTTTCCAGGAAAACTCAATGGTCATGAGAATTTCCATGTTTTGTTTTATTTTGTATGTAACTATCCTACTTTTCATGATTCCCCACATTTTCCTTTGTCATTTTAGGAGTAAAGCGTTTGCCTCAGTTTAACATTTGTCTTCTTAGGTGGCTCTGTAGCACAATGGATAGTGCACTGGACTTCCAACATTTGTCTTCTTTCTCATCAGTTTAAATTTTTTAGTATTTTCACTTTTTTTCTGCTCCACATTTATATTCTCTTAACTGTTTTTACTCTCTAATTTCTTTACCTTCTGGACTGAAGTCTTGAAATTGTTTTTACTTATCTCTTTAACTCTCCATTTTGTTAACATGTTGGTAGATTTCTACTTTTAATTTATTAACAAAATTTAAATTCTTGGTTCTCAAGGCATATTTTATCTAAAGAACTTTCTCCTACCTATGAACTCCAGGAATGTCACTTAATGGGATTTTTTTGGCAGTCTTTTAAGGGGGAGAAGGAGGCTCGAAGATGCTATTTGAATGGTAGTATGTATTATGAATATTGTGACTATGCAACTCATGGAGCTTTAAAAAAATTCTATACTAAATTTTTATATTTTTGACCTATAACAATTTTGCATTTGATTTTTTAATTCTTCATTTCCAATATTATTTGCATGTAAATTCTTGTATATTGTTCAAAATTATCTTCCATGAAGAACTCTAGCCTAGATTTTGACACAAAACATTTAAAAATATAATTAGAACAAATCAAAACTACAGTGAGATGCCATCTTGCACTAGCCATAATGGCTTAACTCAACAACACAAGAAAACAACAGGTGTTGGCAAGGATGCGGAGAACGGGGAACCCTCTTGCACTGTGAGGGGGAATGCAAACTGGTACAGCCACTCTGGAAACAGTATGGAGGTTCCTTAAAAAGTTAAAAATAGAATTCCTCTATGACCCGGCAATGGCATTACTACATATTTATGCAAAGAATACAGAAATATTAATTCAACGGGATATACGCACCTTGATATTCATAGCAGCATTATTTACAATAGCCAAGATGTGGAAACAGCCCAAGTGTCCATTGATTGATGAATGGATAAAGAACACATGAGATATATAATTGAATATTATTAAGCCATAAAAAACTATTCATAAAAATAGCCATAAAAAAACTAGCCATAAAAAATTATTCATCCATTTACAACAACATGGATGGAGCAGACAGTATTATGCTAACCAAAGTAAGTCAGTCAGAGAAAGACAAAAACCACATGATTTCACTCATATATGGACTTTAAGAAACAAAACAAACAAGTGAAGGAGAAAAAAGAGAGAGGCAAACCAAGAAACAAACTCTTAACTGTAGAGAACAAACCGATGGTTACCAGAGGGGAAGGGAGTGAGGGGTGGGTGCAATGGATGATGAGGGTGAAGGAGTACATCTGTCATGATAAACACCACGTGATGTATTGAAGTGCTGAATTACTATAATGTACACCTGCAACTAATATTACACTGTATGTTAACTAACTGGACTTTAAATAAAAACTTTAAAAATAGTAAAAATTAAAAAAAATTTTTTTTCAACATTCATTTATTTTTGAGACAGAGAGAGACAGAGCATGAACGGGGGAGGGTCAGAGAGAGAGAGAGACACAGAATCTGAAACAGGCTCCAGGCTCTGAGCAGTCAGCACAGAGCCCGACGCGGGGCTCGAACTCCCGGACCGCGAGATCGTGACCTGAGCCGAAGTCGGACGCTTAACCAACTGAGCCACCCAGGCGCCCCAAAAATAGTAAAAATTTTTAAAAAATTAAAATATCATTAAGAAATGAAGGCCAAGTACACCAATGTCTAGTGCCCTATTACGTTGGAAGGAGATAAAGAAAAACTCACACTGTGAAGAAAAAATGTAGTCAGAAACATTACAGAAAGCACAGTAGCGTCTCAAAGTACAACACTGAAAGAAATTCCAGGCTTTAAAATGATAGTTAAAAAAATTCCGACAGAAAGAGAAAAAATGAAATGGGAGAACCCATCAGCAAATGCCAATGGTGATTAC
Organism: Leopardus geoffroyi; assembly: GCF_018350155.1. Lineage (NCBI taxonomy): Eukaryota > Metazoa > Chordata > Mammalia > Carnivora > Felidae > Leopardus > Leopardus geoffroyi. The sequence continues at coordinate 44,940,056 of NC_059326.1, forward strand.
TTATTACATGTTTACCTTGCCTCATGCTAGAGTTTTTCATGGCTCTTATAATTAGTCTGGACAGTCAGAAAAGCTTCAGTTTCCGCCCCCCACAGATTTCTTTCCTTGTTGGTAACTTGGAGTAAATGCCAGACGGTAATGTAACAGTAGTGGAGCATTTCTATCTTAATTTTATCAGAGTGAAAATTGCCTCATGAAGTTGAATCACTGCTCTATTTTAATAGCCTGTAACTGTTTGTGGTTGTTGTGGTTGTTGTTGGTGGTGGCGGTAGTTTGTTTCTAATAGCGTGGTTTTATTCTGAGTTGGTGCTAAATGACTCATGCTACTTAGAGTTTCCTAGTAGGAATTCAGTACCATATTTGCATTTAAACTATTATAAAATATTTGAAAGTTGTTAAAAACAATTTCTAGGATATATTCTATTTATTCTGCTAGTGTAAAAGCTTAGGGTAGATGCCCGTAATGCAGTTTCGGCAATAATACAGAATTCCATACCCATAAAATACAGGTTTCTGTAGGTGGCAAATCCAGATTTTAAAGCAAGTCATTTAATCACTACTTGTTATAGACACCAAAAGCAGTGATTTAAGATGAGGGTATGATTTATTCTCTAACGTTTATAATTGCAAAAAAATACACACAGTTCTCTGCATAATAGTTTGCCTTTACATGGTGGCTAATATAAGGAATGCTGGGAAACACATTTGAAGAGAAAAAAATATATTTAATCTTATGTTGTTTCTAGGGACACATATCCCACAAAGTAGAATACTAATTAAATACCAATATATAATATAAAATAATGAAGTTACATAGATTGACATATTTGAATGAGAAAAAGAAAAATTTTTTTATGAAGAATTGGGACAAAAAATGAGCTGAAATGGATTTGACATCTCTAATGTTCGTATTAATTTTTTGCGTAAGTAACTAGATATAACCCAGTCTCCTAATTACAAAAGTCAACAAGAAACTCTGTCAGGAAAAAGGAGAATGAATACTGAGGGTAAAATGAGTGCACAACTTTATAAAAAAATCAATCATTTTATGTGGCTATAAAGTTCATTGTTTTTTGTTTGAAGAACACCCAAATACTCTGCTGCAGTCCATAATAAGAATTCCAATCTCATTTATCAGATGATAGAAAGTAAAGAGGAAAAGTATAGAAATCTTACAATTTGAGTGTGACAGCTAAGAAAATCATCACTGAGTCTGTCAAATTGAAAGCTAGTGAAGAAGATAAGGAAGCACAAAATAAAGTCTGGATGTTTTTCATACTTCTCATGCTATCATCCATGCATATATAATGAGAATCTCTAAGATTCAGAATGTTACTCCAATTGCTATGGGACCTTTATATAATATCAATGTGTTTGAAGCATTGTGAAGTCTTATAAAAATGGAGTGTATGAATGATGATAATGATAATGTTAGATGTTTATGAATTTTCAGTGAGCTTCTGGGGCTGAAATATAGGAGAGCTAAAACAAATGAAGAGACAGTCAAAACACATTTGCTTTAGTGAGAAGAATATGCTGGTAAACAGGATATGTTAGCTCATATTTTCCTTTAATTGAAGTATGTTTCTAGAGTATGTATTGCTGTTTCCCAGTATTTTAAACAATTTTAAAACAATATTACAGTATAACAACACCTATTGTATTATGAAAAAAAATAAGCAAGACAAACATTACAACAAAAGCTTTAGTTTAAAATAATTTATGTTAATGAGAAATGATCCACACGATCAGAATTTACCATTGAACTGGAAGCAGTAAATATATGTCATTCTTGTGTGGTAGAACCTTAGGGTTTTAATACTTTTATTTTAGAGATGAATAAAAATAAGGTACAGAAAGGTTAAATGAGGTCTTGCACATTTCAATGAAAATATCAGTTTTAGCACTCAAAACCTTTCTAAAAGAATGCACTGACCTTTGTAAAAGAAAAACACCGTAAAAATTGGAGGTCAGTATTGATCCTTCTCTGTCCTCTAAAAATGCTATACCACTTTACCCCAGGAGTATAGGCTGGGGTATAAAATCTCCAATAGGCTGCTAAAGTTAACTTAGCCATCTATGACAACAACAATGACAACAACAACAACAACAACACACACACACACACACACACACAATTATGACTACAAAATGCTAATGTCAAAACAGCAAACAGAATTGAAAGTCCTGAAATAAAAATCAGATAAAAACATAAAACATTATGTGGAGCTTAAGTGTAATGTTGTGGCTGATTCTTAGCATGCTTTCTGGAAAGGGGCAAAGATAATTGTAACAAGTTAAGAGTGGGGGCAAAACCATGAAGTGTTTTATGTGCAAAGAAAAAAAAGTTTAAAATTTATCTTGAAAGCTATAGTTAAATATTTTAAGGGGAGTTTATCCTGATATGGCATATGCTAGAGAGTATTTTATATTATGTTAGTACAGTTATTATAAGAAGTCTATGATACAGGTATTATGGCTGTCCCCATATTATAGATTCAGAGCATGAGAAAAGGGAGAAAGTCAATTGCCCAATGTCACACAGCTATAAAGTGGCAGAGTCTAGAATTTGACTCAGATGGTGGTTTTTAGAGATTGCCTCCTTACCCGCCATACTGCTTATTCCTCAAGGCTAATTATTTAGCTGTTATAGCAGTACAACCAAAAGTAATAAGGACCTCATATAAGAAGATGGAGAGGTGAAATCTATGGGGATTAGTGCCTGGTTTTAGGGAGTGATGGAGAAATGTTCAAGGAAAACTTTCACTATTTGCAGATGACATGACACTCTAGAAAATCCAAAAGTTTCCACCAAAAAAATGCTAGAACTGATACACAATTTCAGTAAGGTTGCAGGATACAAAATCAGTATACAACAATCTGTTGCATTTCTATATACCAATAATGAGGCAACAGAAAGAGAAATTAAGGAATCATTGCCATTTATAATTGTACTAAAAATAATAAGATGCCTAGGGATAAACTTAACCAAAGAGGTGAAAGACCTGTACTCTGAACATTATAAAACACTGATGTAAGAAATTGAAGATGCCACAATGTAATGGAAAGACATTCCATGCTCACGGATTGGAAGACCAAATATTGTTAAAATGCCTATAGTACTCAAAACAATTACACATTCAATGCAATCCCTATCAAAATATCTCAGCATTTTAATCAGAACTAGAACAAAGAATCTTAAAATTTGCAAGTAACCACAAAAGACCCTGAATAGCCAAAGCAACCTCGAAAAAGAAAAGCAAAGCTGGAGACATCACAATTCTGGACTTCAAATTATATTATAAAACTGTAGTGACCAAAGCAATATGGTACTGGCACAAAAATAGACACAAAGATCAATAGAACAAAATAGAAAAGCCTGAAATAAACCCATAGCTATATAGTCAATAAATCTACAAAGCAGGAAAGAATATCCAACTGGAAAAAGACAGACTCTTCAACAAACTGTATTGGAAAAACTGGACAGTGACATGCAAAAGAATGAAACTGGACCACTTTCTTACACCATACACAAAAATAAATTCAAAATGGATTACAGACCTAAATGAGAGACCTTAAACCATAAAAATTCTAGAAAAGAACACAGGCAGTAACTTCTTTGACATCAGCCTTAGCAACTTCTTTCTAGATATGTCTTCTGAGGCAAGGGAAACAAAAGTAAAAGTGAACTACTGTGACTACATCAAAATAAAAAGCTTCTTCACAGCAAAGGAAACAAACAAACAAAAAACTAAAATGCAACACATGGAATGGTAGAAGATATTTGCATATTTGACATACCTGATAAAGGGTTAGTATCCAAAATATATAAAGAACTTAACAAACTTAACACCAGAAAAACCAATAATTCAATTTAAAAATGGGCAGAAGACCTGAATAGACATTTTTTCCAAAGAAGGCATCCAGATGGCCAACACACACGTGAAAAGATGTTCAACATCACTCATCATCAGGGAAATACAAATCAAAACTACAATGAGCTATCACCTCACACATGTCAGAATGGCTAAAATCAACAACACAAGAAACAACAGGAAGAGATGAGAATGTGGAGAAAGGGAACACTCTTACACTGTTGGTGGGAATGCAAACTGATGCAGCCACTCTGGAAAATAGTATGGAGGTTTCTCAAAAAAAAAAGTAGAACTACCCTATGATGCAGCAGTTGAACCACTAGGTATTTACCCAAAGAATATAGAAATACTAATTCAAAGAGATACATGTACCCAATGTTTATAGCAGCATTATCTACAATAGCCAAACTGTCGAGTGATTTTTTTTTCATTTGAAACATGTGACTTTATTTTTTTCTTCCAAGTTTTTATTTAAATTCCAGTTAGTTAACATACAGTGTAATATTAGTTTCATGTGTAGGGTTTAGTGATTCATCACTTACATAAAACACACAGTACTCATCACAAGTACCCTCCTTAATACTCATCACTCATTTAGCACTTCCCCCTACCTACCTCCCCTCCAGCAACTCCCAGGTTATTTTCTATTGTTAAGAGTCTATTTTATGGTTTGTCTCTCTCTTTTTTTACTCCTATGTTCATCTGTTTTGTTTCTTAAATCCCACAGATGAGTGAAATCATATGGTTTTTGTCTTTCTCTGACTTTTTTTGCTGAGCATAATACTCTGTAGCTATGTCCATGTCATTTCAAGTGACAAGATATCATTATTTTTTATGGCTGAGTAATATTACATTATATATACACTACATCTTCTTGAAGTTTAGAGCTTAGGTGATTTGTGGGATGATTGTGTCATTTACTGAGACTGGAAGCAAGGAAAAGGAGCTGGTTGGAAATAAAACACTTAGTTCAGTCATTGAATTGTTGGAGACACATGTAATTAATCCAAATAGAAAAGTGTTTGAAGATTTAAAGAGAAGCCTGGATAGAAAAAGATATTTGAAACAGTACATAGTTAGGAGTTTAAACCAATGGTTAGAATGAGGTCACTTCATGATGTTTTGTAAAGTGAGAAAAATACGTCTTTAGTGACACCAATATTAAAGGGATGACAATGGCATTGGGGCCAAAAAGACAGGAGGAAAACAGAAGACATTAATGCCACTAAAGCAAAAACAGATGAGAGTATCTCAAAAAATAACGGTGATATGGTCTAGCTAAATGCTACAGAAATTGATGGGATATTAGAAAATAAAATATTCACTGGACTTTTTTGTCATTAGTAACTTAATGGCAATCATTTCAGTGGAATGTTATGACCTGAGGTTGGATTCCTGAAATGGGGAGACATGAGTGTAGACCACTCCTACAAGACTTTTAACCCATGTAGGGGCGCCTGGGTGGCTCAGCCGGTTAAGCGTCAGACTTCGGCCCAGGTCACAATCTCATGGTCCGTGAGTTCGAGCCCCACATGGGGCTCTGTGCTGACAGCTCAGAGCCTGGAGCCTACTTCGGATTCTGTGTCTCCCTCTCTCTCTCTGCTCCTCCCCCGTTCATGCTCTGTCTCTCTCTCTCTCAAAAATACGCATTTAAAAAATTAAAAAAAAGACTTTTAACCCATGTATAATGCCTAGAGGGCTAGCCAGCCAGAAGCATCCAACCCAGGGAAGGTTATTTTAGTGTTTTGAGACAGAAGGAACAGGTGTTTAAAAGCCCAATGAGGGGCCCCTGGGTGTCTCAGTTGATGAAGTGCCTGACTCTTGACTTCGACCCAGGTCACCATCTCAGGGTTGGTGGGTTCACGCTCCTTGTCGGGCTGTGTGCTGACAGCAGAGCCTGCTTGAGATTCTCCGTCTCTCTCTGCCCCTCCCCTACTCACATTCATCCTGTATCTCTCTCTCCCTCTCTTTTCTCTGTGCTTCTCCCTGCTTGTGCACTCTCTCTCTCTCTCTCAAAATAAATAAATAAATAAACATTTAAAAAAGCCACCTGACAAGCACCAGTTGAAAAGGAATGTGTTGAAAAACAAAGGGAAAAAATGGAGTAGGGCTGGGGAGACTAACTAAAAGGAAGAGATAGGATACAGAACCCCAGAGGAAGGAGCATTGCAGAACTGCTAAAGCCATTCCAAGATGAGGAAGCTCCCAAACTCAGGCACTCACAATGGAGGACAGAAGTTCCCTCACCGGCTGGTCTCACTTACCTCAGCAACAGCTATTGTTGCCTTCTAAGAGCCTAGGGTAAGTGGAGGGGCAACAGAATTGGTGAGGAACAGCAATAACACTTAACACTTATTGTACACTTATACTCCATGCTAGATGGTGTGCTAAATCTTTTACAAATATTACCTCCTTAAATCTCACAACTATTTTCAGATGCAGATGCTATTATTACCTCTATTTTACAAATGATGAAATTGAGCTCAGAGGGCTAAATATCTTGCCCCAAATTACACAATTTGTAAATGATACTGGTGTGAATGCAGATAAAATTTGACTTCATGCCTTTAACTGCTAGTAACCTTATGCTGTTTCTTGAATACTAAAATTCTTTTGTAATTAATGAGGAAAAAATCTGTTTAAGCAAAACTCAAATTACTTTTTAGCAGCATCAGCGGCTAAACTGGGGCTCAAGAAAGAGAATTTTAAGACCAGTATGCAAGAAGGCATGATTCCTCCAGAATGGTTCACTAGCTAAAGTGGCTTAACGAAGTACCACACTTTCTTCGGACCTTCTTCTTTCACTTTCACATCAGTGCTTCAAAGCTCACAGAATCACACCTCTTTAAAAAGACTTTTGCCATCCCCTTTTCCTTGCCCTCAAATTATAGGTTAGGCATTTTTCTCAATATGCAGCACCATGTCTATAGATATATCACACTTACCTTGTTCTCATCTCTGGCTAATTTGACTGTCAAGCTCTATATCCTGAGACTACCTAAAGAGCAGAAGCTATGCCTTTTATCTCTCAATTCTAGCCGCACAGCTAATCAAGTTACATAAAGGCACTCAACACAAGCCTCCTGAATGCATTAATTTTAAGTATGTTTTTATACATGCTAAAATGATTTTTCTGATTCATCAATAAAACATTAGTTTAAATGCTTTATTTTCATATTGTGTTATTGTTTTACCCTGGTAATGGATTAAGCTGATTCATCTCTCCCTCTCCCTCTCTCTCTATCCACATATATTAATGGACTTTTTAAAAAACGGTTTCAGGTTCACAGCAAAATTGAGAAGAAGGTACAGAGATTTCCCATATGCTACCGGCCCTCACACACGCATAGTCTATTAGCAACATCCCCCACTGGAGAGGTACGTTTGTTATAACCGATGACCCTACCTTGAGACATCATTAACACCCAAAGTCCATTGTTTATATCAAGGTTCATTCTGGGCGCTGTGCTTTTGGTCAGTTTGAAATGTATGATAACATATATCCACCACCTTACTAATGTGTGGAGTAGTTTCACTGACCTAAAAGCCCTCCATGTTCTGCCTATTCATCCTTCCCTCTCCCCAGCTCTTGGCAACCACTGATGTTTCTACTTTTGCCATAGTTTGGCTTTTCCCAGAATGTCATTTAGTGGGAATCATATAGTGGATAGCCTTTTCATATTGGCTTCTTTCACTTGGTAATATGCATTTAAGTTTCCTCCATGTCTTTTCATGGCTTGATAGCTCAATTCCTTTTAGTGGTGAATAACATTCCATTGTTATTTATTCATCTACTGAAGAACAATACCTACTAAGGACATCTCAATTGTTCCCAAGTTTTGGCAATTATGAATAAAGCCACTTTATAAAACATCCACATACAGGTTTTTGAACAGACGTACATTTTAAACTCCTTTGGGTAAATCCCAGGAGCATGATTGCTGGACCGTATGCTAAGAGTATGTTTAGTTTTGTGGAAAACTGACAAACTCTCTCAGTAGTTGTATCATTTTGCATTCCTGTCAACTGTGAATCAGAGTTCCTATCGCTCCACAGCCTCAGCAGCATTTGATGCTGTCAGTGTTCCAGATTTTGGCCATTTTAATCTATGTGCCCTGGTATCTCACTGGTTTGATTTGCACTTCTCTGATGACATATAATGCAATCTTTTCATAGGCTTATTTGCCATGGTAAATTTTCTTTGGTGAGGTATCTGTTAAAGTCTTTGGCCTGTTTTACAATTGAACTGTTTGTTTTCTTATTGTTGCATTTTAAAAGTTCTTTGCATATTTTAGATTAGAGTCCTTTATCAGTTAGGATAGGTGCAAACATTTTCTCCCAGCATATCACTTGTCTTTTCAACATGTTTTCAGTGTCTTTAACAGAACAGGAATGTGTACTGTTTTTAAAGTTTCTATTTAAATTCCACTTAAATGAATACAGTGTAATATTAGTTTCAGGTGTACGATATAGTGATTCAATACTTCCATACAACACCATATGCTCATCACAACAAGTGCCCTCCTTAATCCCCATCACCTATATCACCCATCTCCCACCCATATCCTTTTTGGTAACCATCAGTTTTTCTCAATAGTTAAAAGTCTGTTTCTTGGCTTCTCTCTCTTTTTTTCCTTTGCTCATTTGTTTTGTTTCTTAAATTCCTCCTATGAGTGAAATCATATGGTATTTGTCTTTCTCTGATTATTTTGTTAGCATAATAAGCTATCTCCATCCATGTCACTGCAAATGGCAAGACTTCATTCCTTGTTTTGGCTGAGTAATATTCTATTGTGTGTATATGCCATATCTTTTGATGTAGCCACTCTGGGGAACAGTATGGAGGCTCCTCAAAAAGTTAAAAATAGAACTACTTTACAATCTAGTATAATTTCACTACTAGGTGTTTATACAAAGAATACAAAAATACTACCTCAAAGGGATTAATGCACACTGATCTTTATATTAGCACTATCTACAATAGCCAAATAATAGAAATAGTCCAATTGTTCATCAACTGATGAATGGATAAGGAATGTTTAATTGCAATGAATTCCAGCTTAATCAATTCTTTCTTTCTTTTGTTGCCATGTATCTAAAAAGTCATTTTTGGGGTGCCTGAGTGGCTCAGTTGGTTAAGTGTCCAACTCTTGGTTTTGGCTCAGGTCATAATCTCACGGTTCATGAGTTCAAGCCCTGCATTAGGCTCTGTGCTGATAGAGCAGAGCCCGCTTGGGATTCTCTCTCTCCCTCTCTCTCTGCCCCTCACCTGCACGCACACACACTCTCTCTCTCTCTGTCTCAAAATAAATACATAAACTTAAAAATTTTAATTAAAAAAATAAAAAGTCATTTTCATTCCTACAATCTCCTGGATTTTCTCCTATGTTTTATTCTAGGAATTTTATAGTTTTGCATTTTATATTTAAGTTTTTTATTCAATTTGAGTTAATTTTTGTGAAGGGTGCAAGGTTGTGTTTGACTCATTTTTTGACATGTGGCTATCTCATTGTTCCAACATCAATTGTTGAAAAGACTATCGTTTTTGCATTGTATTGCTTTTCCTCCTTTCTCAAAGATCAGCTGACTATATTGATGTGGTTCTATTTCTGGGCTCTTTATTCTGTTTTTATTGATTTGTTTCCAATTTTTTTTCTTGTCACCACTGCTACTAATGACACTGACCTGCTTATTAGAATGGGGTCAAAACAAGAGTTTTATATACAGAATACATCAAAATATTTTGTGTCATTATTTTATTGTGCTCTATTACTTAAGTTAAAAAAAAGAAAAGTAATATATCTGTAATATAAAATATGGTGGACAAATAGGCATAGTATGAAAAAATTTGCATAAATAACTGATAAAAATGTGTTATTATTTAGATTCACCCCCAAATTACTATTTACACAATTGTAAGGTGTAATACAACCATCAATAAAAGCAAAAATCCTTTACTTTTTAGGTATGCAAATTAGTGTGAGGTTAGATGAATTTAGCAAAACAGAGTTCGTTGTTTTATATGCTACCATCTGAAATGGACAGATGTGAAGTTATTCTCTAAGCATATGTTGAAGCTTAAGCCTTTTTATGCCTTAATTTCATGCTTTCCTTGATGCATAGTTTATAAAGCAGGCAATCTGGCAAACTGTAACTGTATTAAGGGTCCTCAAGTAAGATAGAATCTATACTGAGTAAAACTACATCACAAAGCCCAGAACTACATCATGGTTTATTTATGTTGAAGCTTGGATTATATTTTCCAGATGGATAATATATCTATGTCCTCTTAAAGGGTCCCTCTGTTTAGAGAGTTCTATGTTTTTGTTCACATTCTTTTGCTCACTATACCTTTATAACGTTTGAAAAGTGCATGCTCCTTCACATATTTCTGAGGAGTTACACATAAGGTTTATACTAACTTTTGATTTAGAAATGTTCAAACCTATTAGACCTATCCAACCTATTAAAAAGTTAAAAAAATATTATACTCATATGCCCATCACCAGATTCAGTGTTAACATTCTGTTCCATATGCCTTTATGCCTTCTAGCTCCCCCCACACACATGTGCTTGTGTGCCCCACTCCCCAACATACACCCAAACTGGTTGTTCCCTGAAACTCTTATTAGTATCCTGAGGACATTGTAACACTTTACTCCAAAATGCTTCAATATGAGTTTCTTAAGAATAAAGACATTCTGCAATATAAACTCAATACCATTTCCATCACCTAGAAAATCAACAATAATTACATAACATCACCTCAGTTTATATTCATATTTCCCTAACTGCCCTAAAAACATTTTATTCTGTTATTATTTTAAAATCTAGGATCTAATCAAGTTCACAGAGTGCATTTGCTTTTTGTATCTGTTTGAATACCTTCAACCTAGAGCCACTTTACAACCTCCAAACTTTCGTAATCTTTCCAAGACATTAACTTTGTTAAAACAACCAGGGCAATTCTCCATAGCAAATCTCACATTACAATTTTGATTGCTTTCTCATAGTGTTGTCTCACTTGTCTTGTTTGTGTACCCTTTATATTGCTAGTAAATGGAAATTTAGATCTGAAAGTTAAATGTTTGTGGCAAGTATAGGTGATGCTTTGCCTCTCTCAGATGCCACAATATGTCAGGCTGTGTCTTCTTGGTTATATATACTGTTTGATAACCTGCTTAGGGAGTGATTACCAGATATGTCCATTAGAGAAGTACTTATTTTTCTTTTGTAATTAGCCTCCTCACACATTTTTATTGTGATGTCAAGAATGTTTCTCATAAGATCAATTTGTTGCAAAGGATATATGATTCAGCATTTTAGATATTATTGGTATTCTTCATAATGTTTAATGTTATGTGCCAACCTAACTGGCCACAGAGAGCCAATATTAAACATTATTTCTGATTATCTGTCAGAGTGTTTCTGGATGATATTAGCCTTTGAATTGGTAGACTCAGGAAAGTAGATTGCATCCCCCACCCAACAACAATGTGGGTGGGCATCATCTAATCAGATGAGGGTTTGAGTGGAATAACAGCAGAGGAAGGAAGAATTTTCCCCTTTCTCATGCCTCACTGCAAAGCTGGGACATCTCCTCTCATCTTTTCCTGCACTTAGACAGGTATTTATACCACTGGTCTATTCTCTGGTTCTGAGGCTGAAACATATCACCAGTTTTCCTGGATCTCCAGTATGCAAAACCAGATCATGGGACTTCTCAGCTTCCACACTCACACGGGCCAATTCCTCATAAAAAATATATATATACATAGATACATGCACACACACATCTGTATCTCTGGAGAATCTTTACTAATACATGCTTTAATATATTTTTTTCAAAAGCCTGTACCATCAAATTTAACTCATTTAATGTACAGAAAATATCTTATTAAACTGAATTTGCAAATGACCCCACTAAATGAGACTTAATTTTAATTTTAGAAGTCTAACAATTTTTTAATATGAAGAAACATGGTTATTTACATTCCCATGAGAACCACATTACTTCTGAATTCACAGATAGGCAGGGATATGAAAAGTGAGGAAAGGGGTAGAGAGAGAAAGAGTGAGAGACAGGGAAGCTTGCCATGAATTTTTTTTTCACAAAGATTGAGATAAAGAGTGCCATTGTCTTTTTTTTTTTTGTTATACACAAGCCCTCTCTACTTTTCAGAGGATTTTCCTTAACATAAAATCATTCTAGAATTGTCTCTTTATATAGTGTCCAGCAGTTGTTAGCATTCAGTCGCAAGATTTGGATTCCCTCCTTCCTTCCTTCCTTCCTTCCTTCCTTCCTTCCTTCCTTCCTTCCTTCCTCTCTCTCTCTCTCTCCCCCCCCTTCTCTCTTTTCTTTCTTTCTTTCTTTCTTTCTTTCTTTCTTTCTTTCTTTCTTTCCTCTTTCTTTCTTTCTTTCTTTCTTTCTTTCTTTCTTTCTTTCTTTCAACTTAGGAGAATGATAATTATGAAAGGGAGTTGGAAAGGAGAATTTGTTCAGCACAGATGCATTCTTGCATGGATCACGTTTAGGAAGTGGTATTTATGGAAGCTGAGGATATGCAAATTGATTACCTTAAGTATAAGCCAATCCTTGTAGCTCCTAAAGGTATATATGTATACTCCAGTGTTGAAACCTCTGGTCTAAAGGATAATCACCGAGGATAATAATCGCTAATAGTATATGAGTTTATAATATGGGCCAGGCCCTTTAGATATTTTATTTGTAGCCCTCACAACAGTCCTGTGAAGGAAGTATTATATTTCCAATGTAGAACCAGAGATGTGCATACACATGAATTTCATATGACCCTGCAGCAATTTAACCAGGTCTGGAGGCTACAAAACCTCCATTTTTCCATTATTCGAAGTTGCTGCTCACATAAATTATAGTCAAGACCTTTTGACTAATTTTCCTAAATGAGGCCCAGAATTTTATACAATGCTAAACAAGGGATTTTCATCGATATTTTAAATTTAACCTATGAGTATGATGTGCTAATGAGGATCAAGGCCTTTAAAGTATAGCTTGTATCTCTAAGTGGTTATCTTCTTTAGTTGATAGTGAGGTAAAATTATTTTATCAATCAATATAGATGCTCAGGTTCATGCTTAATTTATTTATTTATCCTTAAGAATTTTGGTACCTGCGATGTAATGGCATTCAGTCTTCATTTGTTCCTCATTTACTTACTTACTACTGAACAGAACACCTGGACAAGAACATGCATGAAATATTTTAGTAGTAGATTCTGGGGTAATTGATTATATAACTTGAAAAAGCTGCCCATCCTAAAGTCTGGACTCCCAACTCCTGTGTATGTATAAGTTAAGAAAAGTTAAATATAAAAGATGCCATTTGAATTCAGAAAATAACTCCAATTTGTAAACATGTGACCTTCCCAAACTAATTTTATGATTTTTCCCATTTTTTTCAATTTTTAAAGCATTTTAGAGTGTTCAGATTGCCTTACATATGTAAACTTACTCTTATCATCTTTCTGTTAGCCCTCCAATGCCTAGTTTGCTAAAATAACAGACATAACATTCCATGGGATGCTCTAAAGCTAATAAAGCCCTGGTCCCAAAAGCACTGACTCAGGTAAAACGTTCTGAAGGTTCAGGAAAGGCAGAGCAAGCCCTGTCTCCTCAAATAAGCCTTCCCCTTGAGGTCATGCAAAATGCCCTGCTCACCACAGGAACATCCTAACGTTAAAGGCAAAGAGGATATCCTTTTGGCTGCTAGTTGTGTGTGTGTGTGTGTGTGTGTGTGTGTGTGTGTGTGTGTGTTAATGTTAAAAGAGCTCCTTTGTTAAAAATAACAGAAGCAGTAATAAATAATCTAGATAAATGAATATTTGATAGTACCAAAGGAAGTTACACATAAAAATTTTAAAAAGTCACAAATCACTGTTGTTTCAACATGTTATAAGAGAAATGCATAACTGAAACTAAAAACAAAAAAGGGCTTGGATAACATAGAATTGATACAATTGTGTGGGTTGTTTTAGACATAAATATTTGAAGAGGCAAAACAGTACTATACAGAGTTCAATTAGAGGAGATAAGACATTTTTCAGCAGTCAGTTTTAAAAGGATCAGAAATATAATGTGATTTTATAAAGTTCTAATTTATATTTATCTGCTTCATTTATTCATGTATTACATAGAAAGAAATATTGAATTGAGAATTAGTGTATTTGGATTGTTATCCTACTATTCCCACTAGTTGACTATGATATTGAACAAGTCACTTAACCAATTTGGGCTCCTGTTTCCTCATGGGTAACAAGAATATGATACATATATATAAAGTACCCAATAAAGGCCAAGAGTTGTGCAGTTTGCTAGAAATTCAAAAGTGATTAAGAAAGATTTGCTATCATTTAAGAACTTAGAAGTGTGTGTTGGGTGGGGGAGAAGAGAGGGCAAGGGTGAGAGAAAGTGAGAGAAGGAGACACCATTTGAGTTGTACATTGAAAAAAATAATTGTACAAAAGGTGGAAGCAAAGTACAAAACAAAACAAAAAAGTATGGAGTAATGAGAATGTATAGTTGTTGGAAAATTATGTATTTGGACTAGACTTCTATGATTAATCAATGTTCTAAAATGTGCAATGCCTGTCAATTTTATGCTTAAAATAATTCTAAGTAAGAACAGTTACTGGGTTCATGCCATTGGTTGCACATGTATCAGGTGACCCATAATGTTGGTGGCTTAGAGTAATTGTAATGAAGAAACATTCTTAAATACAAGAGTAACTTTGAAAGAGTAAATGGAGAAAGAGAACCACACAGTATAGGATGTTTACATTTTAAAAGACTATTGTAGCATTTTTTACTGTTTTTAAAAATGTAACACTTTTTAAAAATTTTTTAATGTTTTCTTTATTTTTGAGATATAGAGAGACACTGTATGAGTGAGAAGGGGCAGAGAGAGAGGGGGACACAAAATCCAAAGGAGGCTCCAGGCTCTGAGATGTCTGCATAGAGCCTGATGCAAGGCCTGAACTCATGAACTACAAGATGGTGACCTGAGCTAAAGTTGGATACTTAACCTACTGAGCCACCCAGGTACCCTGAAAATGTAACACTTTTAAAAGGTAGAAAAATAACATGACTTCTCTTACCAAACTTTAAATTCCTGAAAGCTAGATCTGGAAAGACAGAGACAAAGCAAGAAAGCACAGATATACAATGACTGCTTTGGTGCAAAACAATGCCTAAGGAGAAAGATAGTAGTATAAATCCCTTTTTAGAGTCACTTCAGAGTAAATGCTGCTCTTTTCTCTTCTTTGGCTCTCAACAAAGCCCATGTTTTTTTCACTTTAGAACTTTGCAGTCACAAAATGAAGACAAGATATGAATACAAATATAAGTTCTCTATTGTAGCAATCTGAAGTGATCACATTTCATAGAGCAGGAAGAGGAAAACTATACCAATATTCTCTTCTACCATGACAGTTACTATGCTCTCAAATGTCCTTAAATGTCACCTAATAGGGACACTTTCAAAGCACACAGTATAAAAAGTTTATTTCTGCAACAGCTGATTAAAGACAACCTTAAATATTTGGAATTGGATTTAGAGCTAGGTGGTGGGTAGGGAGGAATCTGTTTCAGAGAATGAAGTGACCATGTTATATATTGGCAAAATATTTGGTAAACTTACTGTATAGAATATTTGAGAGGCAGAGCATATACGTAATGAAGTTATGGCTCTGACCAAAGAAATTCCTAGAAGAAAGTGACTAGAATGAATAGTATTTTATTAACTACATTGGATAAGGTACTACAAGGATAGATGAGGTCATAGATAAAAGTACCTTTAAAAAATATATTTTGGGAGGGCGCCTGGGTGGCTGTCAGTTAAATGACTGACTCTTTATTTCAGCTCAGGTCATGATCCCAGTGTTGTGGGAATGAGCCCCATGTTGGGCTCCATGATGTTAATAGAACCTGCTCAAGACTCTCTCTTGGGGTGCCTGCATGACTCAAGTCAGTTAAGTGTCTGACTTCAGCTCAGGTCATGATCACATGGTTCATGAGCTTGAGCCCCACATTGGGCTTCCTGCTGTCATCACTGAGCCAGCTTTGGATCCTCTGTCCTCCCCTCTCTCTGTCCCTTCCTGCTTATGCTCTCTCTCTTTCTCTTTCAAAATAAATAAATAAACAAATAATCCTTAAAAATATATATGTGTATATATACATATTCATATATATACATATTTATGTATAAATATATATATGTATATATATATATGTATATATATCTCTTTCCCTTCCTGCTTATGCTCTCTCTCTTTCTCTTTCAAAATAAATAAATAAACAAATAATCCTTAAAAATATATATGTGTATATATACATATTCATATATATACATATTTATGTATAAATATATATATGTATATATATATATGTATATATATCTCTTTCCATTCAGCATGATATAGGACATTGCTAAAAAGAATATATGAGAACTAACATAGTGGATCCCAAACATCAGCTGTGGATAGGCTGCAGTTTTTTGCACTCTTTGCAAACTGGTTCTGGGTGATCAATCAAGATCTTGAGCTAGATATGAACTGAAAGCTCTGATACCAATTTACCTAATCACTGTCCTCTTTCTACCAGAAAGAAAGGTATAAAAAGGTCTATTGGATTGGAAGTTGTAGTCTCCCCAGTTGTGCTACAGGAAAGGTATTACACAAGGCAATGAAAAAAACATAAGTAAATAATTCAAAGCCATTTAGAATGGGTTTATAAAATATAAACATGATAACAATAAGAAGGATAAAATAAGTGAAAAAAAGAGTCAAAATACAATAGATCTCAAAGGACAGAAAAATGTGGCATAGACAACAAAGGGTACAAGACTTAGAATATGGAAGACCAGGGCTTGATACCTGATTATACCACTCATGTGTTATACAGACTTAGGCAAAACAATTTAACCTATGTGAATTTCAAGATCACAGTCTATGAAATATGGATATTACGCTTACCTTAAAGGTTTATTGTAGACATTTAAAAATATACAAATATGTCTAGTGGTAAGCATAGGATCTTATGCACTTAATAGCAATAGCATAATCCATAATGATTATGGAGCAGTGGTGTGGAACGAGAAAGTAAGAAAGGGCTTGATGGGAGAATGTAGTAATTGCCATGATGGCTTTTGAAACATACCAGATTCCCAAAGCCAAAAGCTTGGGTAAAATAGGCAGATCTTTCATTACCAAAGGAGAGAAGATTTGAAAACAATGTGCTTAGATATTAACCAAGAGATTCTAGTAATAAGTTACACCTTATTTCAGGAAAGAATTTGATAGAAAATACAATGAGAGAGTAATTTGAGGAAATGAGTATAGTGGACTCCAATTTCAAAAAAAAAAAAAAAAGGAACAAGTATAATGCTCTACCATGTTGTATGTTTCTCTGCCAAACACACTTATATTTTATTCTCATATATCACTCTAGTAAACCAAAAATCTTAAAGCTCCAAGACCATTAAGTAACTGAATGTGTTCTCCATTTTAAAAATGTATAGTTTTCAAAATTTCTTCACCAGATTAAATGGGTTTTGAAATAATAATTATTTCTTATGCATTTAAACATGCATCAAATATATATATGAAAAATATGTATCTATGTTGATTTAGATTCTTTTCAAATTAATGATTAAAATATATAATCTTTAAATACAATGATTAATTTTTTAGATTTTTTTTCAGGTAACTAGCATTCTTTTCTATGACCATTCAATACCATAACACTTTTGAATTTCCTTAAATGTCATTCATTTGTAGCTTTTCATTTTTGAGCATGTATATTACCTTTGGAATTCAGTAAGGTTGCTTTCTGAGTATTAGGTCTTAATCTGAATCTACAAATATAGTTTTGTAATCTGATATGTATTAAAATGTGCACTTAGTTATATTTTAATTATCTTTATTTTTCCTCAAATATTTTTCCTCTTTTTAAAAATTTTTAAACATTTATTCGTTTTTGAGAGACAGAGAAAGACAGTGCGAGTGGAGGTGGGAAGAGAGAGAGGCAGGCACAGAATCTGAAACAGGCTCCAGACTCTGAACTGTTAGCACAGAGCCCAAAGCGGAGCTTGAACCCATGAACCATGAGATCATGACCTGAGCCAAAGTTGGACACTTAACCAGCTAAACCACCCAGGCGTCCCTCAAATATTTTCCTTCTGAACTGCTCATTTCTCGTTTTTAGTATTCCTTGAATAGCTTTGTGTTTCATAGATCTGTGTTGGAAGAAAAAAAATTTACTTTTCTTTTTCTAAGTAAAGTGATGAGGGGAAAAGCCTGGTTTGTAGTTTTCTCTCAACTATTCTTAAACCCCATAATGAGGACTGTTCTTAAACCTCTAATAAATGTTGCTTGATGAAAATCCAACCACTAAGCACTAATAGAGACTAAACAAATACCTCTCGTGTATTCATTCCTTACTCAGGTAGGCCTTACAACATAGCACTTCCCCAAAAAAGAAACAAAAAGTAACAGTGCTTCAGTTATTTAAGTATTAAGAATCACCTCAAGTAATCCAAAAATACATGCAGCCCTGTTAAAAAAAATTTTCAGAATTTACATATCATTAATTTTTAAACCATGCATAGTTTTATTGTTCTGTTCTAAAAGTCTTTGAATATGTACAGATTCTAAATGAGTTATTGTTATCTTATTGAATGTTTGAATAAATGTTTTACTACAAAATCTTTCACACATAAGAGACTAAAGGATTTAGAATACAGAAAGTAATTGGCTACCAACTTTGATTAAAAACAAAGTCTTCTCCATGCCAAAATGGACTCTTCAGGTCAGAAGAGTCAGAAACAAAGAAGGATCTGAACCTGGTTTCTCCATCTGTCTGCGGAGCAGAGGCTCAGCAGTTATTATGATATGAGTTTGCCTTAAGTTTGTGGAACAGTTGTCATGACAACTGCATTTCTATGCATCACTGCTTCTTTGGGATCAGGAGAAGGGCTGAGAAAAAAGTTCCCTTGTTAGAAACAGAAAACATTGGAAAGTGAAATTTTGCAGTCATCTTTTCCAGAAAAGAAAATCCGTGGGTGTGTCTGTGTGTGTCTGTGTGTGTCGTGGTGCATGTAGCTGTGTATGTGTGTTTGTGTTTTGAGGAAGAAGTGGTGTCCATTTAGAAGATTATAAGCCATTATTTTCTTTTTCTTGGGACACACACCTGTATTTGAACTTCATTAAACAACTGTAGAATAAGGTGTATAAAGTTTAGAATAAGATCAATATATTTGATAACTTAATAGACTTATGAAATTGAACCAGACTACAAATTAGCCCAAAACTTAAATATATCACTAATCTTTCTATGTGTATTTTAAAATAAATGTATTAAAAAATAAATTTTATAAAATAAGTGCTATAAAAATAATAAAACAATAAAATCACGGGATTATAACTAAGGGGTTTGTCCTTCATAAAATCATTATGCAATTTAAGTGTTGCGTGTAGTTACAAGTACTAATATTTGTGGTACTTATAGAATAATGAAACATGCCCATTTAAATGGTATAGTGACTCAATGAGATAATATTTTTTGGTTTATTTAAGTTAAAGTTAAACATAAAAAAATGTAAAAATAACTTTTATCAACAAGTCTTTAAACAGAATCAGTCTTGGTAAGTATTAAGGGAAGAGCCTTAAGTTCACTAGCAGGTCTGTTTAGAGGAGGTTGACAGACCAGGCCAGAGCCCCCGTTTCACTCTAAAACAGCTGGAGGATTGAGAAATAACGGAAATGAAGCTGGTGGAGTTTTGGGAAAGTAGAAAACAGGAGCACGTGAGCCCGAGTTTGGTGAGGGAAGGGTAAAAGTTTTGATGTTAAATCTTCATTTTTGGGGAGTCAAATGAGGTTATGAGGACTTTAGTCAAATGAGCCCTGAGGACATATCAGGGCTGATATGAGAGTAAACATGAGATAATGTTCAGGGAATGGATGTGTCTAGTATGTTAATTAGGCACATTTTAAGTTCATAGAAAGGAGTACAGAAAAAAAATATGTCAAAAAGAAAGGAGTGTTTAATTTTACAATGCAATTGCTTCAGCAACTACGCAACAGAATATCAGTTAAAGCTTTAAGACAGATGTTTCAATGATGCAAATAAATGTATTGAATAATTTGTGATTAAGCTTTTAGAATACTTATGATGGCCATGTATTTTGTTTTTATAATTTTATTTTATCTGAGAATAATGTACCGAACTGATTGAATACCAGTTGTATATAGGTGAACATAGGACTTTTATGAAGCTGGCTTTGTCATTTTTCTTGAGATAGTGTCAATGGATATACCCCTAGATTTCTTTAACTTTTATCATAAAAGCACTTTAAAGATGTAATTACACAGTGTTCTGGATTTTACTGCTGCTGTTGAGCATTTAGAGTCAGGGTTGCAATTCTACTGGACAGATGCGATTGACTTGTGTCTTTGTTCTGCCATCTAAGTACACTTTGTTTCAGTGTGGGTTTCTTATTATTTATATTATTTGTAACTTGTCTAAAATCTAAGAATATGTGTGTTTTATTATTTCTAAATCATTCTTTGCCTTCATATCTTTGTATCATCTCCTTATTCTGTGTTTATTTCTGATATTCCAATTAGATATGTTAGAATTTCTCCCTCAAAAACAAACAAAAAAACCTTCTCCTTCTAACCTCAATATTTCTTAACTTTTCCTTAGCATTTATCATCTTTATCTGTTCTTCCTATGCTGTGCTCTATGTAATAGGTTCACTACTATTTCTAGCTCATGAATTTTCTATTACTAAATGATATTTAACAGACAAATTGGGTTTTCAAAATTCAATTAGTATTTTCTTCACTTCTTCACTTCTTAAAATGCTATTTTGTATTTATGGCCAATATGATTGTTTTCTTTTTCTTTTTTGATGAACTATTAACTTCTTTGTTATATTTACAATCCCCTTTCATTTCTATAGATGTTTTATATGTACATTTTATATATTTGATCTAATCATTTCAATAACTGTCATCTGTGAGTTGAATTTTACTGTCTTGATTTTATTACAGAAAGCCTCTTTGTGCTACCTATTTCTTGTCACATCTGTCTTCCCCTACTCTCTCTCTACCATACCTCTGACAAACACTAATCTGTTTTCTATCTTTATAATTATGCCATTATGAGAACAATATATCAATTTAATCATGCAGTCAATGATTTTTTCTCATTATTATGCTTCAGCCAAGTTGTGTGTCTATTAATATTTTCTTCCCTCTTATTGCTGAATAGTATTTCATAGTATGGATGTTCCACAGTTTGTATATTCATTATCTGTTGAAAGATATCTGAAACAATCCAGTTAGGAAATGGGCAGAAGACATTAACAGACATTTTTCTAAAGAAGACATACAGACTGGGGCACCTGGGTGGCTCAGTCACTTGAGCGTCCGACTTCAGCTCAGGTCATGATCTCACGGCTCATGGGTTTGAGCCCCGCATCAGGCTCTGTGCTGACAGCTCAGAGCCTGGAACCCACTTCAGATTCTGTGTCCCTCCCCTCTCTCTGCCCCTCCCCTGCTCATGCTCTGTCTCCCTCTATCTCAAAAATAAATAAAAACATTAAAAGAAAAAGAGAAAGAAAAAAGAAGACATACAGATGGAATTTAAAGCAAAAATGAACTATCGGGACCTCATGAAGATAAAAGCTTCTGCACAGCAAAGGAAACAATCAACAAAACTAAAAGGCAACCGATGGAATGGGAAAAGATATTTGCAAATGACATATCGGACAAAGGGCTAGTATCCAAAATCTATAAAGAGCTCACCAAACTCCACATCCAAAAAAAAAACAAATAATCCAGTGAAGAAACGGGCAGAAAACATGAAAAGACACTTCTCTAAAGAAGACATCCAGATGGCCAACAGGCACATGAAAAGATGCTCAACATCACTCCTCATCAGGGAAATACAAATCAAAACCACCTCTCACAAATCAGATACCACCTCACACCAGTGAGAGTGGCTAAAATGAACAAATCAGGAGACTATAGATGCTAGAGAGGATGTGGAGAAATGGGAACCCTCTTGCACTGCTGGTGGGAATCCAAACTGGTGCAGCTGCTCTGGAAAACAGTGTGGAGGTTCCTCAAAAAATGAAAAATAGAGCTACCCTATGACCCAGCAATAGCACTGCTAGGAATTTACCCAAGGGATACAGGAGTACTGATGCATAGGGGCACTTGTACCCCAATGTTTATAGCAGCACTCTCAACAATAGCTAAATTATGGAAAGAGCCTAAATGTCCATCAACTGATGAATGGATAAAGAAATTGTGGTTTATATACACAATGGAATACTATGTGGCAATGAGAAAAAATGAAATATGGCCTTTTGTAGCAATGTGGATGGAACTGGAGAGTGTTATGCTAAGTGAAATAAGTCATACAGAGAAAGACAGATACCATATGTTTTCACTCTTATGTGGATCCTGAGAAACTTAACAGAAGACCATGGGGGAGGGGAAGGAAAAAAAAAGGTTAGAGAGGGAGGGAGCCAAAATATAAGAGACTCTTAAAAACTGAGAACAATCTGAGGGTTGATGGGGGGTGGGAGGGAGGGGAGGGTGGGTGATGGGCATTGAGGCGGGCACCTGTTGGGATGAGCACTGGATGTTATATGGAAACCAATTTGACAATAAATTTCATATAAATAAAAAGACATACAGATGGCTGACAGACACATGAAGAGATGCTCCATGTGACTCATCATCAGGGAAAGAGAAATCAGAACTACAATAATATCACTCTGATTTTAGCCTGTCACAATGGCTAAAATTAACAACACAGGAAACAAAAGATGTTTCCAAGGATGTGAAGAAAGGGGAGCCCTCTTACACTGTTGGTGGGAATACAGACTGGTGTTGCCACACTGGAAAACAGTATGGAAATTTCTCAAAACAGTTAAAAATAGAACTACCCTATGACCCAGCAATTGCACTACTAGATATTTTCTTAAAGGATCCAATAATACTGATTTGAAGGGAAACATGCATCCCAACGTTTATAGCTGCACTATCAACAATAGCCAAATTATGAAAAAAGCCCAAATGTTAATAGACTGATGACTAGATAAAGAAGAGGTGGCATGTATACACACACACACACACACACACACACACACACACGCGCGCACACACAATGGATGTTACTCAACAATCAACATGAATGAAATCTTGCTATATGTAACAATGTAGATGGAACTAGAGGGTATTATTCTAAGCAGAACAAGTTAGTCAGAGAAAAAAGTACTATATAATTTCACTCATATGTGAATTTTAAGAAACAAAACAGATGGGGGTTCCTGGGTGGTTCAATCGGTTAAGTGTCTTCTTGATTTTGGCTCAGGTCGTGATCTCACGATTCATGAGTTCGAGCTCAATATCGGGTTCCATGCTGGCAGTGTGGAGCCTGGTTGGGAGTCTCTCTCTCCCTCTCTCTGTGCCTCTCCCTTGCTTGCATTCTTACTCTCTTCCCCTCTCTCTCTCATAATAAAATAATTAAATAATAATCATAATAATCATAATAATAATAAAAGAAATAAAACAGATTAACATAGGGGGTGGGGGATAAAAGAGAGTGAGGCAAACCATAAAAGACTCTCGGCCACAGAGAACTGAGGGCTGCTGGAGGGGAGGTGGGCAGGGGATGGGCTAAATGAGTGATGGACATTAAGGAGGGCACTGGTGATGAGCACCAGGTATTATATGTAAGTGATGAATCACTAAACTCTAATCCTGAAACCAATAACATACTATATGCTAATTAACTAAAATTTCAACACAAACTTGAAACAAAACAAAACAAAACAAAACAAAACAAAACAAAACAGGGGGAGTACCTGGGCCACTCGGTTAAGCATCTAACTCTTGATTTCAGCTCAGGTCATGATGCAATGGTTCATGGGACTGAGAGCCACATCAGGTTCAGAGCTGACAATGTGGAGCCTGAGTAGGATTCTCTGTCTCCCTCTCTCTCTGCCTCTCCCCTGCTTGCATGCTCTCATTCTCTCTCTCAAAATAAATAAATAAACATTAAAAAAAAGAAAGAAAGAAAAATATCCGGACTCTCCTGTTTTGGGCCATAATGCTGCTATAAAATATGTAAATATTTTATGCAGAAATAAGTATTGTTTTTTTATCTTGAATAAATGCTCAAGAGTATAATTTCTGGGTAATATTCAAAATGTGTGTGTGTGTGTGTGTGTGTGTGTGTGTGTGTGTGTGTGTATGGATGTATATGTGTGTGTTTTAAAGAAACTGCCAAATTATTTTCCATAATGGCTGTGCCATTTTACATTCCCAGCAATAGTGGGAGACATCCATTTCTTTCTTTACATGCTTAGTAGCATTTGAAGCTATCACTTCTTATATTTGTTGTTATAATGCATACACAGTGATATCTCATTATAGTCTTAATTTCTATTTCCCTAATTGGTAGTAATGTTGAACATCTTTTCATATGATTGCCATTTATATACCTGGTTCTTGTGTTAAATATTACTTCATGTCCTTCGCACATTTTCTAATTGGATTGTTTGGTTTTTTTTTATGATTGAGTTTTGAGAGTTGTTTATATATTCTAGATATTTGTCTTTTGGCAGATATGTGGTTAGCAAAGATTGTATTCCATACTTAGTTCATTTTTTTTAAACAGCGTCTTTCAAAAAGCAGAAGTTTTAGTTGCTATTTTATTTACGCTTTATATTTTTCTCTCTAATTTTTGCTTCTGTTTTCTTCTTACTATTTTACTTTAGGTTTCCTGAACATTTTTTAAATTACATTTTTATTTATCTTTAGTATTTTTTAGTGTATCTTTTTGTATAACATTTTTTAGTGGTTGCTCCAAATATTCCATTATATATAAATAACAACAAATTTTATATGTGTCAACATTTTCAACATTAGACAGTGTTATAATTAGACATGGATGAAACTAGATTGTGTTATGCTAAGCAAAATAAGTGAGTCAGAGAAAGATAAATATCATATGATTTTACTCACATGTGGAATTTAAGAAACAACAGATGAACATAGAGGAATAGAAGGAAAAATAAGAGAAAAATAGAAAGGGGGGCAAACCATAAAGAGACTCTTAAATACAGAGAACAAGCAGGGTTACTGGAGGGTAGATAGGTGGGGGGATGGGCTAAGTGGGTGATGGGCATTAAGGAGGGCACTTGTTGGGATGAGCACTAGATGTTATATGTAAGTGATGAATCACTGGGTTCTACTCCTGAAACCAATACTACACTGTATATTAAATATTGAATTTAAATAAATAATTTTTTTACAAAAAGAATAGGAGTCAATGTCTGTTGTCTAACTTCTTCTGTCTGTGGACAGGGTGATGCAAAAGTAGGGGGTGTGAGGTGCTCTTAGTTATTTCTGGATGGAAGTAGAGTAGGATTTCAGGCTCCCCATGAAGTCTATGATGTCACTCTGACTGGGATGGGTAGGAACAAGCTATTACTGCTTCCCACGTGATTTCCACTAGCACCATGGAGAGGTGGCCTTGTTAATAACAAGTGATGAGTACTCTGTACTAGTACTTCTCTGACCTCATCCTAGCAGGGAGGGGAAGAAGTGTCTTACTACTCCTTAGTGAGGTAGAAATCCAGGCTCCCTATACGGTCTCCACCGATGGGGTAAGGTATTGGGAAGGGGGTCTTGTTACTGCCACGTGAGGGCAAAACACCAGACATCCTACTTAGCCTTCTCAGAGACCACGACAACAGGAACCCTTTAACCCCTCCCAAGGGTGGATACTTAGTTTCCTCAGCCAGCATTTGCTGGTTGGTGGGAGTATAGATTTTCCCCTTGTGTCTGGCTGAAGTAGATGATTTATTACCTAAAATTTTTCTGTCTAAATCGTTTTGTCTTGCTAGGCTGCCCATTCTTAGTATTTGGCCAGAGAGAGTAGAATTTCTTGGGACTTTTTTCTCTGCCTATTTGTATTTCCAGGTTACTGACTTCTCCATAATTCAATCTGGGCTATCTAAGGCAAAAATAAAACCTGGAGAACTCATCATGGTGTCATTCCTTGGGTCCCCAGGTACCTACTAAGTCTGCCTTATTTCTACCCTCTATGTTTCTTATGTGCTATTTACTGATTTATATATTTATTAAGTATATACATTATATATGTATGTGTTATTAGCATATATATGTGTGTTATATGTGTGTGATATATAAGGAAGAGGAAGAGTCCATCTATACCATTTTCCCAGAAGAAAATCTGCCTATATTTTTAAAATACAGCAGGAGTCTCTCAGCCACTCTGCCACTCCGGGCCTGACCCACCATTTCTCACCTGCACTTCTGCAACTGCTTGCTACCTGGTAGTTTTTCTGCATTTCTTACCCTCATACATGCTTGTCTCAGAGCAGTAAGAATCCTATAAAAACTAAGTCCCTGTCATCTCTGTTCAACACTCCCCAACAGTTTCTCTTCATTCTCGGAGTTATATCCTAACCTTTCCCTGTGGCCCAAAGTCTCTTCATTACTTAGCTCTCTTCTACCCACTTGTTCCTTCTCTTACAATTTTTTCCCACGGCTCAATATGCATTGGTTTTTGGAGTCTGTTTATGTCCCCAGAATATCTGCTTTGTCCTAAAGGCATTTAACTTGCTCTTCTCTCTGCTACAACACAGCTCAGTTATAAACATGTCTCATTCCTTCATTGCACTTACATTTTTGCTCAAATGAATTCCTCTGGAGAGACTTCTTATCAATCTGTCTATAATAGCACCATCATTTTGATCACTTCCTGACCCTTTACCTTTTTTTTTAATAGAGCAAGAAGTAGGTACCCAATAAATATATTAGTTGAATTAAATTATTTAAATTAAATAAATGGCAAATTCACAAGAAAGGACATAAACCTAAAAAATTATATATTTTTCCCTTATCTATTTGCTGAAAACTCATTTTAAAATACCTGGTAGCAAGATCTATGCCTTGCTGTGGGTTACATTGTTTTTCTTTTTGACAGATAGCATTCACATTTCCAAATGTGAATAACCTTGTGGTCTTCTGATTAGTGTGCATGGAAAAAAGGAAACGATTTACCCTCCATGTGCTAATTTAAATGAGCTTATTGCTATTATTTTGAAATATAATAAATTGTCACTTAATTCTCAGTTTGGAATTGTATTTTAAGATTAAAGTAAGAATAGGTATTTTAATTGACTTATTAGAAAGAAATGTTACTCACTCCCTGAGCCTCTAGACAACACAGTCAATCTTTCAGTTTTTAAATAGTTAGCATATAGGAGTCACAGAACTGATCTGGAGTCCTGGGCTCTATTTCCAGTTTTGATTATGACTCACTGAGTAACCTTGGGAGAGTCAATTAACTTTCTGGGACCAAGTTCTGTTGGTATAAAAAGGAAACAGTAACACTTAATTCTCATGGGTATTGTGAATTGTTATTCATATTTGAAGTCATTTTCATGGTCTTTACACACACACAACACAAATTGCTATTTGAACTATAACAACTGAGTCAACACACAACTCAAAGAATGTAGCCTTGATTCATATATCCATCATCCGAAAGGCTGTCAGTTCTTTTTCTAAGATGATCTTTCCAAGAGACAAGTAGGATTACTCTCTAAAATTATTAAGTCAAACATATTACAATCATGAGCAAACTAATCTGATGCATCCAATAAATCAAATACACAAAAGGCCACTTCTGCTTTATCTTGACCTTTAAAGCTTTAGTTTTTGTGACTATAATTCCTCAAATGCAAGAATTCTCCTAACCATTTGCAAACATACTCTAAAAACATTTTCCTATTGTGTTCTAAAAGCAAAAAAAAATATTAACTTATGACACATTTATGAAAGACTTACCATCTGTTAGCTAAATTGCAAAAAGTGGAAGATACAGAGATAAGTGTCTTATACTTGGCAAGCAAAAGAATGGGGAAAGAGCTAATAAATAAATATTACAAATTGAAATCCATGAAAAACCAAAAACACAAGAAATTCCCTTCTGACATCTAAAGTTAAGCACAATATATGTTTAAATGTTTAAAATGTTCCTGGATTTACTCTTATAATTGCATATCTAGCATAAAGGAAAAAAAAATCCTAAATGACTAATGACATCCCCATCACATGTATCTCCTTATTGGGCAAAATCAAATGTTTCACATTAGTTCTTTTCAAGACAGGGGGCACTTACCCTAACTCCACTCATTCATAAGGACAAGAGCAAATGTTTGGTTTCCAGATTAGTGGGGAGATTTTCCTCTCTCAATTTTGTCAAAACTTTTAATCATATTTAAATCCTATGCCTGAACTTGTGTTGAGCACTGGGAATTTTATGTAAGTGATGAATCACTAAATTCTACTCCTAAGCCAATACTACACTAGCTAGAATTTTTAAATAACCATTTTAAAATATGAATTAGAAACAGGAAAGAAAATGAATAAAAAATAAAAGTAAAAATAAAATACTCTATGCCTGAAAACTGCCTTATCCCAGTAAAGCTATCTTTCATTCAATCAAACCTTCAACTGACCTTTTTAAGGAAATATTTTTTAGTTAAGCTGTTCTTTTGTATTTTCTTTTGCTGTTCCTTTCTCTAAAATGAAAAGAGGGAATAATGTTGAATCTCTTTTTATTACCAGGGCAAACTCACTATAGACATGAGATTCAATTTGGTCAAGAAGCAGCAGAGTGAAACGTTCTACAAAGAGGATAGAGCTAGTAAAAGGACATGCAAAGAACTGAGAATATTTCTTGCATTTGTCACTGGGGCTTGAGTGTGAGATAAAAGGTCACAAGGAGTAAGATGGTTAATATAGTCAGGAGGATCACAGTGGCTGACTTTGTGAGGGAGTCTCACATTAATGATCACATTTAATCCTCCCAAAGCCTTTGGAAAGTAAGGATAATTATCTCCGTCTTACAAAGGAAGAACATGCTGTGCAGAGAAAATAAATAATACACTAAGATCCCACAAGTACAGTGTGACAGATTCTAGACTTGCACCCAGCTTCCTCTGACTTCACAGCCCATGTTTTCATAATTTACCACACCAAACACTGAAGCTACAATTCTGGATTCTCTTGTCTTCTCATCCAAAGCATTAAGGGAATTGTTTTTCTAGGGATTTAGATCTTTGCTTCATAGTTTCAAACTCAGGTTACATCGACTGTTTTAAACAAACTCCTTCGCCCAGTATTTATCCTGTGTTAGGGATTGTGACTATTGCTGTCAATAAAATGCCTATCCCTTTATGGAGCTTGCAACTGACCATCCTAACACATCCTAACACATACACAATAGAATTGATATGGACCAGTGCAAAATACAGGAATAGCTCAGTCAGAAATGTTTATGCAATACTATTTTTTTCATAAAAACACAATGTAATAGATATAGCACATAAGAGAAAATTAAAAACAAACAAAAAATAAAAATAAAAAAACAACAACTTAGCTTGACCAGTTTGGTTTTAAAAGATGAAAACAAGGGGTGCCTGGGTGGCTCAGTCGGTTAAGCGTCCGACTTCGGCTCAGGTCACGATCTCACGGTCCGTGAGTTCGAGCCCCGCGTCGGGCTCTGGGCTGATGGCTCAGAGCCTGGAGCCTGCTCCGATTCTGTGTCTCCCTCTCTCTCTGCCCCTCCCCCGTTCATGCTCTGTCTCTCTCTGTCTCAAAAATAAATAAAAACGTTAAAAAAATTAAAAAAAAAAAGATGAAAACAAGATCAGCAATGCCAGGGTGGCTAAGTGGGTTAAGCGTCCAACTTCAGCTCATGTCACGATCTCAGGGTTTGTGAGTTTGAGCCCCACGTCGGGCTCTGTGTTGACAGCTCAGAACCTGGAACCTGCTTTGGAATCTGTGTCTCCCTCTCTCTTTGCCCCTCCCCTACTTATTCTCTCTCTCTCTCTCTCAAAAATAAACATTACAATTTTTTAAAAAAGAAATTAGTTCGTTGTGCAAAAGTATACACATTACCCAAATTAGCTTAAAAAGGAAATTAGTTTATTTATATACATAATAATCATTTAGGAAAAATTTGGTCCCATATAGTAGATTTTATGAAGGCCATGTTCTTCAGAGACACATCACTTCACCCATTCACTGTTTCTCAATAATAATATAGGGAATTCATTCATTAAGCATAAAATTCTGATCATATTGGAAAGGAAAATTCTTCTAACTTCTAAGCAGTAGTATGCATGCCACATTTTAGTGATTTGCATTTAGCAAATTCTGAACACACTGCTTTAAAAATATAGCTAAACATATGAATTGAAACATCATATTAGAAACAAAGTTAAATTCTTAACTACAAAATGTAACTTTCTTCCTTCCATGAATGTGTGTAACTATATCCTATTTCTCTGGCTGCTCTAGATTTCCAGGCATAAGCAAAACAATATTCAAAGGTAGCATAGTACCTCTTTTAAGGCCAGAGGCCAATATTAGTGCTTTCAGTGGTCAGATTTAAAACCTTAGACATGTATTTTTGTATCTCTGGACCTTAGCCCCCTTATATCATAATGGAACTGTTTGAATAAATTACTGATGAGATCTCTTCGAAGTCTGAGACAAGATTCCATTTCATTTTGGGGGAGACTTCAGCTTGTTATCACTGGCATACGTCACCCCACAACTTGGCATGCTGTCTCAAGGAAAATCTTAGAAAAAGAAACATGATACTACTGCACAAATTACATTTTCCAGGAATCTAACTCAAATATATGCTCCCTCGAGTTTCAGTAATGCTGATTGGCCTGACAAGAAACGGACATTCTGAGAACTCAGAACTTGATGTTGAGTGATTATCCACTTATCAAAAATGTTGATGCTACTTAGAATGTACAATTACCAGAATTCTGTGTGTATTTTAGAATATGATTTAAGATTCAGTGTTAATTTTGTAATTATCTCTAGATTTATTTTAAGCATATTTGAATAAAAGATTGTTCCAATTCATAGTCTTTGGTAAGCAAGGAGGTTATCAAATAACTATAGTACATATTTACATCAACATTATCTGGCAAAATAGCCAACTAGAAAGACTTTGAAACCTAAGGATATAATGGTAAGGCTAGAAGAATCATTTCATCCACTTTTATTTTGCTTTACTCTGGTCTACATTACTAATATACTTTGTCTTAAAGAGAAATTCACTTGTTACAGTTTAGACCTGTTTTATTGTATGCGATATCTTTAGTACTAATAATAGATGTTTCACTAGCAATTTATAGTTTAGAAATTACTTTCTTATTCATTATTTAATTTTATATTTCCTGTGACATTTTTTTTTCCAGAAGGGATATATTAAAATCCATTTTACAGACATGGAAAATTGAGGCTAAGTAGGTTTAGATGAGTATTCATCATGGAGCTGCCAAGTGACAACTGAACCTAATTTTTAAATTTCTTTTGTCTCTAAACCCAATTATTTTATTTCTTTTTGCCTCTAAATCTAAGTTGAAGAAGTATCATTAGTTCTTAAAAAGCTATATTTTTTCCTTTTTAAAGTTCTCTACTTATATTTTAAAATACTTCTGCAACAACTTATCAGATTTCAGAGTTCCAGCAGTCACTATTAGACCTTGGTCTGAATTACTAAGAAAAACATCAATGAGCGCTAAATCAGTACATAAATGAACTATAGCTATTTTGCCTGTGCTTGCGAAATAGAATATAATTTCTATATAGCTATTTCGCTTGTGCTGCAGAGAATATAATCATCGTTGCCATAAACGTAAGTATGTATAATTTATGACATGCCAATGGCACTACACAACCTCTGCAAACTTTTAATGCTTTATTTATATAGGATTTTATGATTTACAGTGGCTTTTACATACAGTACAATGATTCTGTTTTAACTTCATAACAAAAATGAGAAAGGAAGGTATTTTTGTCCCCATCTTATCTATGAGGAAAACGAGGCCAAGAAAAATGATGTAGTGTCCCCAGAACATGAAATGAGAAAAACAAATTTAGTATTGTTCAAATTTGATTTGGCTCACTCCAAAACAAAACAAAATTATTCTACTTGTCTTTTAACAGAAACTAGAAGTGACATTAAACCAAATTAGTTAAAACCATAAAATACTAAAACGGGAGGGAAAAATGAGGAATGAAGTAACTAATAGCTAATTTATTTAGAAGTGACAATTTAACAAATATTTTTCAGAATGTGAAATATAAAATTAAAACTGTAAGGAAACAATTTACTGTTTTAACTTTTTACTGTGAAAATGCTGCCTTTAATTGATCATCTAAGTTGATCAGCTGAAACTATAAAAAAGAAATAACTTGTCATTTTATCACTTTAATATTAGTAATACAACCCATCCAAAATTTGAAAGTCAATTTTGGTGCTCTATATGTCATCAAAAGGAGCCTTTCGATGGAAACTGACTTGTGTTACATGAAATATTCACACCTCAATCTGGAGCCTTCTTCCTTCTTAAGAAGGCTTTCCATAAAAGTCTTCTTCAGAAGCCAGCATCTACCTTTGTATGAAACTTTTATCTAGAGAGTTAAAATTTTATAAGGTTTAAGATGATAAAATATTAAAATGAAGGCTGAGGTTCTGATATGTTCACTCAAAGGAAGTGAGCTGAGCTTTCCTTTTTTTTTTTTTTTTTTTTTTGAACTCTTACTCCTTTCTCTGTGAAGAGCATAAGAACTGAAATACAGCACACTTCAGAAATTCCCTAAAGGACAATGGTGATTGATTTCTCTTTTCATGTGTCATAACTACGGTTCCAAGACTCCGTTAAAATAAATATTAATCTGGCCAGTTACTACATTGATTTGAATTACTAATTCTTTTTTTTTTTTTTAATATTTATTTTTAAGAGAGACAGAGCGCGAGCGAGGGAGGGGCAGAGAAAGAGGGAGACAGAATCCTAAGCAGGCTCCAGGCTCTGAGCTGTCAGCACAGAGCCTGACGTGGGGCTGGAATTTGTGTGGACCGTGAGATCATGACCTGAGCTGAAGTCGGACACTTAACCAACTGGGCCACCCAGGCCCCCACTAAAATTCATTTTTTTATATCTGGGTTTAATTATGGTGATGCGATCTCCATTTCTCCAGCCTATACAATACTGTAAAAAGTATTTTTAATCATGGTAAAAGACAAATATTAACTTGGTAGTTTTTAACCATCAAGCCCTAAGTGTAACATTTTTTTATGAGAGCAATTTCAACAGTAATCTTCCAGATATATCTGTGTGGCATTTTACTAGTTTAAAAGTCTTTTTATACGCACCAACAAATTTTGTTGTAATAATTATTGTCCCTAGAAAACTGAATATCATATCTTTCCATAGTTA
Source organism: Leopardus geoffroyi (assembly GCF_018350155.1). Taxonomy (NCBI): domain Eukaryota; kingdom Metazoa; phylum Chordata; class Mammalia; order Carnivora; family Felidae; genus Leopardus; species Leopardus geoffroyi. Next base: position 44,973,329 of record NC_059326.1, read on the forward strand.
GATGTAGCAAATAAGTAAGTCATTCTCTAATGCCATACTTTTAAAAGGATTGTAAACAGAAATCAATACTAGAGACTATAAAGAGGTCAGTTACATTCCCAAGCCAAGTTTAGTTGGGATATACCATGTGTCACTGGGAAAGATATTAGATGTGGCTAGATCACAGATTTCTACAAAGGGAGATGTGTGGAGTGAGGAATTAGATTGTTCTATAAAATAATAATTATTTTTTTTTCTCATGTAACAATTTGGGTCTTGATGAGTTATTATTTTTTTAATTTATTTATTTTTTATTTTTTAACATTTATTTATTATTAAGAGACAGACACAGAGCATGAGAAGGGGAGGGCTAGAGAGGAGAGACACAATCTGAAGCAGGCTCCAGGCTCTGAGCTGTCAGCACAGAGCCTGATGTGGGGCTTGAACCCACAAACTGTGAGATCATGACCTGAGCTGAAGTTGGTTGCTTAACCAGCTGAGCCACCCAGACGTCCCTAAACTTATTTTTAAAGAGATATAGAGAGCATACTAGGAGAGGGGCAGAGAGAGAGGGAGAAAGAATCTCAAGCAGGCTCAGTACTGTCAGTGCAGAACCCAATGCGGGGCTCACACCCACACACCTTGAGATCACGACCTGAGCGGAATTCAAGAGTCAGATGCTTAATCTACTAAGCCATCCAGGCGCCCTTGATAAGTTATTCCTAATGTTGCCTAACTATGTCTTGCAGAGGTTTCATAGCATTTTATTTAATCATAATTACTAATACTGTGCTTTTCCTAAAACCAAAATCTCAAAAGGTAACCATTTGAAGACACTTTCTGCTCCTGCTTAGCAAATGAAAATGAATAACAGATGGTTATATCCTTCACTGATTGTTGCCTTTAGCACATCAGACTTTACTTTTGATCACAGAAGATTTTAGTGTTACCCTAGAGTTCTTTCTACATAATGTTCTTAGCCATTACTGTTTACTTTGGGAAAACCAATGCAGCAGGGTCTTGATAATCACCAGAAAGAACCCATATGGGTATTTCCTGTTAAAATGCAGGCATTTTATGCAGACATTCCTATTTAATTCAATACAGGGATAAATTTAACTTAATACATTTATACTCAATAATAGGATAATTCTAGCATTGAGATTTCCTAGAGGAGGTAGTGAGTTCCACACTAATTGAACTCTTTAAATGTACGGTAATGGGGCCCATGATAAATGTATTGTTAAAGAGTTTCTTGGACTAGATGAGTGGATGCTTCGCTGATTTTAGGGGCTCTTTCCACCTATGACTTATGATTCTGTTTGCCCTTGCTGACATTATGGGCTCTCACCAATTTGTTCTACTAACTTTTCATAGATGGTGGTAAATCGCTAAGGAAATCTGCATCTTTTGTGTGTGTGTGTGTATGTGCGTGCTCCAAAATAAAAATCGTAACTTAAAGAAAATGGAAATAAAAGTATTTTTCCATTTTTTTCCAGAGTTATTTTGATTTGTTAAACTCTATTAAGCTACACTTTTATAGATTAATTTTTATCTTATATTATGACAAATATTTCCAATATTTCAGACACCTAGATTTTATATTATTTATCATTGATCTCTACTTTCTTAGCAGTTGTACAGGGCATTGATTTTGAATTCAGTTCATACTGGAATCTAACTTTTCAGTAAGTAGCAGAAATTGTGATGCACAGAAAATGTGTTTGCTATTAGTAAGCAGTGGAATTCAAAGTTAATGAAGACATAATAAAGGATGAGTTACATCTCTTTTCAATGTAGTATATTTGGTCTCACATTATAAGGCTAGAACTATTCCTTTAACCATGAAACATAAAGACAAAATCAATACTCTTGCCTTATGAGAACTTGAGAGAAAAGTATGGTACAATTCTGGAGAACATTTAAGTTATTTCTCACACTTCTCCAATATTTCTGAGGGGTGTTTTTGAGAAGGTATCTTCTATAAGAAGAGACCTTTTGTGATGGTAGCTAAACTGTAAGAAAAAAGCTTAATATTTTTTGTCTTCCAAATTTAGAAGGCACTATGGAACTAAGGCTTTCCCATATTTGAAGCTATTACTTAAAATTTGAATTTAATAAAAATGTTTTTGCTAAAAGTGGTAAATGTCCCAGACACACCATAGCATATTTTAATATTAGTTATTCTTCAGTGTATTTTGAGTGCCAATATTTAGTAATATTAACTACTAAAATATTTATTAAAAACATAACAACTGTTTTTTTTTTCTAATTTCCTTTTAAAACTGAAAACAAAATATAACTTGGATTTTTGTTCATTTTCTCTGAAACAGGCTTTCCTCTTCTCTTTCTCATACACATATATTAAATTCAGTTCTAGATCATTGGGGAAGGGGGAAGACCACTCAAGTGCTAAGCACTGTTCTTGAATATGGAGAAATAAAAAAATATGAATTACACACATTGCTTAATCTTCATGAAAATGTGCTTGAGAAAAACAAGTACACAATTAACGGAAACATATACAAGGCAGAAAAAATGATCATTGCAATAAATATACTAAACATACTATTATAAGCACACCAAGAAATAGACTGGTTTTTTGAGGAGAAGACAGAAAGGTTAATTGTAAGTGGTGAAATTTGGCTGTACTCTTGACGAAAATATAGAATTTCAAAAAAGTATGACATGAAATCAAAAGTATAAAGAGTATTGCAAGTTCTATGAATAAAACATAGAAAGAGATGTTTAACTACAAGACTTTTCCAGGAAGTATGACACTTAGAATGGCAGGGCCTTAAATATCCGGTGGGTAATTGAAGATGCAAAAGACAGATGAGTGTCATGTTTTGGAGAGCATTATATGCATTATTAAGAATTGTATTCTTAATGCTTGAAGTCACGGGAGACACTGAGACCTTTGCGAGAAGTGACAACAAGACATGTTTTTAAAGATAAATTTAATTCAGAGAATTTTGTCAGAGGTATACTTTAGCAGGAAAATAGGTTAAACACAGGAAATTAATTATGAAACTATTGTGAAAGTATACATAAAACAGAAGCAATGGAGAAAAGAAAAAACAAAATGTGGAGACATATTTAAGAGATAAAAGGGATTGATGACTTATTTAATGTGGGAAACAAAAGAAGAGAACTGAATAAAGATGCCTTCAAGGTTTCCATTCTGAAATACAGGATACCTGGGAAAATGAACAGGTTCTGACAGGTTCAGATGAAACAGTTGGGAAAGAACTCTCATTGCCATTTATTTACCTGCTGCCAACAGTGAGCGTTACTCTACACGCATCAGCCCACTTGCTTTCTGTGAGAATGCAGTGAGACAGACATTATCATCTTTATTTTTCATTGAAGTCCTAACATGTCAGGAAAAGCAAATTTTGTATCATGGTAACGATAAAACGTATCATGGTAACGGTAAAAATATAATTTTACAAATTAAATAAGCCCATGTTTGTTTTGAACTGTAATTTGATGTAAGTTCACAGTAAATGCTATCCTGTGTCTGGATTTTTCTCAGAGTTATGTCTGTAAGATGCATCCTGTTGCATGTAGCAAATCAATTTTTATTGGTTTAAAATGGTCCAGTGTATGAAGATGCCACACTTTATCCATTCCATTATTGATGGGTACTAGGTGGTTTCTGGCTTGAGTCATTACAAATAACGTTGTTATAAAACTTCTCTCACATAAGTTTGAGTTCACATATGTGGTTATTTTGAGGGTGTGCATTTTTACGAGTGGAACCAGTGGTCTGTAAAATATGAGTGTGCTTGTATTTAGTATATACTCCTGAACAGTCTCCATACAAGTTGACAAATTAACACTCACGTCAGTAGTTGTACTGCATCGTGAAAATACTGGATATTAAATATTCCTTTCTTTTTAAAAAGTTTAGCCATTCTGATCGGTACTTAGTTACATTTCATCATGTTTTTATTTGCATTGTATTGGTAGCCATTTGGGTATCTGTTTTTAGATACCGGCCTGTTCAAATTTGCTATTTTCAAAAAGTTGGTCCTTTGTACCTTCATTGTCTACAGAAGTCCTTTGCATGTTCTGGATGAAAAGTCATTTTTGGAACTATATATTATAAACATCTACCCTCTGGCTTGCTTTTTCACCCTCACAATGGTATGCTTTGATGAGTACAGTTTTAAATTTCAATAAAGTCCAATTTGTCAATCTTTATCCTCTGTGAATCTTATTTAAGAAATCTTTGCTTGTCACAATATAATGAATGTTTTCTCATATTTTGTCTAGATGTTTTATTGTTCTGTCCTTTATGTTTTACGATAAATCTGCTATTGAATTTGTATATAATATAAAAGGAATCAAAATGTTGATTTTTTTTTTTTTTGCAGATACACAACAGACCCAGCATTATTCATTAAAAACACCATATTTTGCCATTGCACTGCAATGGTGACTTGTCACATACCAGGTATAAGTGTGGTTCTGTTTCTATTTCAATTAATTATTCATTTCTCTTTTCAGCAATAACACAATGTTTTATTTCCTTTAGCTGTACAAGAAGCTTAGATATTTTGTGGAGTACCTCTTTCAGGTTGTTTAAACTGTTTTTGATCCTTAAAAATTTCTTAAAATTATAGTCAATCTTAACAACCTCCATCAAATAAAGATGAATTTTAATTGGGATATGATTTAATCTATACATAATTTAGGAAGAATTGGTATCTTTACCAATTCTTGACTCTTTCCACTCCCAAATATGGTATATCTTTCTACTCATTTAGTTTTTTTAAAAAAATTTTGTCTTAGTAATATTCAGTTTTCAGTTTAGAATTTTTATATATCATTCGTCGGATTTATTACCTAGAATGTGATTCAATTTTTAAAGTTCTTATAAAAATCATCTTTTACACATCCAGTTTTGACAGTTTATTCTAATTTAGAGGTGTTAAAGTAACTTTAGATAGTGATTTTGCACCCAGCAGTCTCACTAAATTCATTCATGAATTTATCCGCAGATTAGTTAAGTTGCTTTAGGAAGGGAAGTTGTTTGATTTTGGTCATTTGATTCTGATTTTTTGGTGTGCCGGATTCTTTTTATTCAAGATCAGATATTGTATATGAAATATTATAGAGATCCTTGATATTATCTTCCTCTGAGAACATTAAATTTTGTTTTGGTAAGATGATAAATTATGGACAGATCACCTTTTAATTAGTGAGGAAAGTCAAATTCCAGTTTGCAGTTACTTTTGGAATATAGCCTACTCAGGGGTCACAAAAAAACCTGGAGTGTTGTTGTTAGTCCCTACTTTTTGGCAGGGCTTAATTCCGATTTTTGTTTGATCAGGAATATGAGACGTCTTATATTTTTGTTTAGTTTGTAGCCCTAGTAGTCATTTACTTCTTGGTTTATTGGTGTCACTTCCAATACCTGAGCAGTGCCTTAATCAGCAATTGCCTCAAGGGGAAAAGATGTGGGGAGAATGTCAGGCTCACTCTTCTTTGTTTCCCTTTATCCAGGAACTTTGACCCTCAAGTCTTTGTTGACTTGGTAGCCCCAAAGTCACTTTTTTCCTTCACAGTGAGGCTGCAACAACCACCAACTCATGGCTTTTTACACAGCATCCAAGCCATGCCCTCTGAATTGGCAAAGCATTTCAGGATAAATGTAGCTGCAAATGCAGGGTTAATCTCACTTCCCTTCTCTATACTCTAGGACCTTGCATCCCTAAATCCTTGCTGTCTTCGTTTCTGTTTTTGTTTGTGTGCTTGTTCATTTTTAACACACCCTTTTTTTCATTCTCAGCTGGAGGTGTTTCTTATTCCAGCTTCTGTGACTGTGTCACAGAAAGGGAAACAGAAAATCCACAACTATCTATTTATCTTGGACTCATGAGGAATTTTGTGGTATATGTGAACATTTTAAATTTCAGATTTATTCACCCAAATTTACCAGTATAAACCGCTCAAATGACTTAGATGGGAAAAGTAACATGTGGGCTTTTTAGATGTATTCGAATTACATGCAACACAAGTAAATTATTTAGGATGCATAAATATATTGAATTGGATATCTAGATCAAAATTTCTAAATACAAGATACACAACGTTTTCTTCTGTTAAATAAAACTGCAGTGGTTCACCTTTAATCATTGCAAGAGAATAATGAATACTCATTACATTTAGTATAAATAAATGAATTGATGAGTATGTAAATATAACATCTTTCCATGCCTGTCTTATGCTTTTTTTTGTTGAATTTATTAGATTTTCAATGTTTTAGATTTGCCTTTGTGGACAAGCATACTATTCATTTCAGTTTCGACAATTTCATCCCAATTCACAGTTGTATATTCTGGTTACATGAACACAAAGTTTGCTATAAAAGAAAAAGAACTTAAAAAATTAAATGCATTTGCCTTTTTAGTTATCAGTTTTTTTTTTTCCTGTTCAAAGATGTGTGGTTTTTTTCTTTGATCTTCTTTTTACCTTAAATGAATAAAGAATTTTACTTTGTTGTGTAAAGTTCCTTTTTTCATTTTAGCTTTCCCAATCATACCATACTTGTTTCCTGGAGGTACATCATACTATTAAGTTTGGCTACAGGTTCTGATCTTTCCTGATGGCAATTCAGTTTCCTCTAACACAGCTCGGTTTTAATTCATCAGTGATTCTAAACCTTCACCTAAAATTCTATGCATCCAGGCCCCTCTCTGACTGCTTCTCTTTAAGTGGACTGTTTTAGGTGGGATACATAAGGCCCTTGGGAGGTACAAGTATTTTCTGTATTCCAATGTATTTTTTTAGGAATGATAGACACCCCACCACACACACACAAACCAGGCAGCCATTCCACAGATAGCATTAACAACACGTGCATAATTTTTATCTCTAAGTAGGATAAATCTTAGGTTCTTTTTAAAAACTGCAACCACAGTTTTTATAACATGCAATGCATTTACTAAAACTTTATCATCACATGGCTTCTGATTTGATCATTATAACTAATAAAATGTTACGTACATGTTCATACTGTCACTTTCACTCATACTTTCATTTCCCGATGCCATTTTGTCATTAAAATTCTATCCATTGGTGGAGGTACCCAGGTGGCTCAGTCAATTGAGCATCTAACTTTGGCTCATGTCAAGATCTCATGGTTCTCGAGTTTGATCCCCGCATTGGGCTCTGTGCTGACAGCTCAGAACCTGGAGCCTGCTTCAGATTCTGTGTGTGTGTGTCTCTCTCTCTCTCTGCCCTTCCCCCACCCACACTCTGTTTCTCTCTCTCCCTCTCTCTCTCTCAAAAATAAGTGTTAAAAAAAAGAATCTAAAGAAAGTATCCATTGGTGAAATTTAAATAAAAAAATATATAAATGAAAAAGAAAAAGGAAATGCAAGTTCACAACCTCACAAGCTTGATGATAATTCTCAAACTCTACCCACTAACTAACACACTTCATCAGAAACTTCAATGCAAATTGAGTTTTGGTTTTGCAAAATTCCTGGTTTTACAAAATGTTGTAACCTCACCTTTTTACTCCAAAGAAATCCAAAGAAGAAAGAGAAAAACTATCGACATAATTGTGAATTCAGTCTAATTAAAAAAAAGAATATGAAAGTATTCAGTACTCCACTTTGCTAATAGCACATCCTTCATCCTGCATGTGAGGCATGTAGTTTGGAGAATAAATTTTGCAAATACCAAGATTTAACTTAGATTACATTTATAGGCGGGCTTATGTAACTAGGTGGCTTCCTTTTCTTCCTCGGGCCTGACCCCTTCATAAACTCAGCAGGGTTAACTCTAAGCAACACACACACCAAACCCATGAAATGTTTCCTTCAGGAAAATATCCATTGAAATACTGAGGTAATAACATAGGTTATCAAAAAAAAAAAACCATCCTGAAAACTGACTATCAGACTTAGAGGACTAATGTCAGGATGTGGAAACATGCTGAAAAAAGCAACAATGATTACGAGGACTAGTTAACCGGTATGCAAATAGAAGGAACGAAGCACATCTTTCAATGATTCCTTTGTGTTTATAGAAATATTCTTATTTTTTACTATGGCTGCAGATATTGGTTAAGGACAAATTAAATATTTAATTTGTCACTAAGTGACTAAAATTGGTGGTATTTTTATGCAGGATTTCATATCCTTGAGTGATTGAGGCCAAGCACCTCACCTCACTTACAGGAAATGACCACAGCAACACCATCAGTTCCAGCTTCAAAGTCGAATCTCTCTAGACTATGGCGTCCTAGCCAATCCTCCCTACACCTCAAAGCATATTAGGGAGAAGACAATAGATTGGGAAGAGGTGAAGCAGATGATGAAGAGTAGAAGGCTGTGGGTCGCCTGTGTGGCTCAGTCTGTTAAACCTCCAACTCTTGCCTTTGGTTCAGGTCATGATCTCAAGGTTTGTGATTTCATGCCCTGCCTTGGGCTCTGCACTATCAGTGTGGAAATCAGTGGGATTTCCTCTCTTTCCTTCTCTCTCTGCCCCTCCCCCATTTTCTCTCTCTCTCAAAAATAATAAATAAACTTAAAAAAAAAAGATGAGGCGCCTGGTGGCTCAATTGGTTAAGTGTCCAACTCTTGATTTCAGCTCAGGTCATGATCTCATGGTCATGAGAAAGAGTCCTGTGTCAGGCTCAGCATGGAGTGCAAAACCTGATTGGGATTCTCTCTCTCTCTCCTCTCTCTCTCTCTCTCTCCCAAAATAAATAAATAAACTTAAAAAAGAAGAGTGGAAAGCTGAAAGAAATGGCGCTTGCCTATTCCTACAACAATCAATAACAAGAAAGCAGCCATTCTTTATTTAATTTTATTGTTCTCTAACACTAGGGAAGGAATACAGCTTGCAGAATCAATTACTGTTTAAATAAAATTTTGAGAACAGTGGAAAGTTTTAAGGAGTGTAATATTTTCCCCTGGTTTTATTCTTTAAATCTCTACATTTTTGGAGAAATAAACTGTGCTAGAGGGGGTGATGTAAACCTATTATAACCAGAACTTCACAGATCCACTTTAAAGCCAGATGCAGTGTCTTTGTTCAATGACACCTGAGCATCAGTTGACGTAAGGGCTTAGCAGGTGGATCAGACAGATGGTAGTTAGAATTCCCAGGTTTACCACTCGCATTCATTGCTTCATCAAAACCAAGACAAAGCAAAAAATATTTAAAAGAGAAGGCTAAGCATATATCAACTCTTATTATGGAGACTAGTAAGCTAAATTTTGCATTCTACGGTGATTATCTGGGGGAAATTAAAGCATTAACTAAAGACATTGATAAATATTTCTATCAATTTGCTCAGACAAAAATGTTTTTTAAACTACAGACTATAGCATAATTATTCAAAATAAACAGTAATTAACTGAACTAAATCAAGCAACACAAGGGTTTGCAAATTTGCCCTGTGGTTTACCAGCTGTGTTTTTTACTGTCTGCACTGTGAATTTACACTGAGGCTTTGAGTTCTCAAGAGGTGGTAGAAATTGAAGCACATTTTAGAAGCATATTAAGTAAAGATAAAATTACTAATTTAGTCAGTCTAAATATTCTGGCAATTAAAGATTTAAAAAAATCTTCATGAAGCAAGTTTAGCAAGCTTTTATTGGGCACCTACTGTATGCCAGAAACTGTGTGAAAATGAGGATACAGATTGAAAGATGACACTGAGGGTGTGTGAGAGAATGAAAAATAGAGACATGATATAAAATTTTGAGGAAGAATTAAACTCTAGGTTACTGACTTAGTAAATCAAGAAAATGAGCAGAATTCTTCTTTAGAGTTGCATTAAAAACAGGTTTGGAAATCAGAAACTCCATGTATTACCTCTGTTTTGGCCTCAGATTCATAATTCTTCCTGGGTAGTGAGAAAGGTTTATCCCAGAGCCTGATCATGCTGAGGATGTTTTCTTTTATTTGTCCCTTTTTGTCATTAGGGACAGTGCTCACAAGGCATGCTACAAGAGTCCTTGTCATTGTCAGAGTTGAATTTATAATGCATAATTTGCATGGCACAGTATGGCCTGTGCCAAATTCTTAGGTTCCTATTTGTAACCATTATATTTATATGTTACACTCCCACTGAAGTGAGAAGATTGCATTATAAGAGAATGGAAAACAATCATTTTATATAACAACTCTTAAATACTAATCTATCTATGCACCTCCCTAGGTTATGTTTCCCATTGTTCAGAGACTCATATTTTCTTTATAATTCCAAAAGCATAGCTTTCAGTGTTCAATTTATAAAATAATATTTATTGAGCACTTTCTAGGCACTAAACAGAGCATCGGGAGGTATGGCATTAATAAAACTTCATTTCTGCCCTCATGATCCTCACATTCTAGTTTTTACAAGATTCAGTTTTATAATCCAGTTCAAGTGGATAAGACCATCATGGCATGATCATCCAAACAGTGTCTAAACTAGTATTCAGAATCTATATAAAAACACACTAATCAAACCTGGGGAAAACTGTCTCAGCATTTTTACATTATACTTTACAGAGAAAAAGTTAATATGTAAAACGTACCTTCTATTCAGTGTTTATTCTACGTAATACTTTGAATTAGTAGCATTATCTCACTTAAATTTCAAAATACTCTGTGATGTAGGTATCATTGTTTTTCTATACCTATATTTATCTTAATTTCCTCTCAATTTTATTTGTAGAGTATTAGGTCTATGAGAAGGTGAAGCACTTGACAATTGTTACACAGCCATTAAGTGGTCACCCAGGGACCTGAACTCTGTCTGGGGAGATCCAATGAGGAACTAGCAGTAAATTGCCATCCAGATCACCTGCTACCCAAGCTGTGATCTAACATGGGCTGATCATTCGAGTGGAGTTCCTCCTCCTCAATAGAAGAGAAAAAGGACAGGCAATGCTAGAGAAGGGACTCAAGAGAACAGATTCCTGCACAACAGGTTCTTGAGGGAAGTGTTAGATACCATAATTACTAGAAACAGGCTGAAATACACAAGCAGTGGGACTTTCCAAGAACTGTGGAATCCATAATTGCTTTTGGAGCCAGTGAGAGGCACTATCTTTCATCATTACCTCTGCCATAACCATTGCTCTCCTCAGGTAAGCTCATCTACCAGTGGAACAAAATGTTACCTAAAACTGGAAGGAGGTACAGAAGAAATAGGAAGCTAGATTTGCTATCCCCAAGAAATCTAGTAAGAAGGAAGATTCCAGAAACAGACAAGCCTGCACAGTGACTAGTGCAGACCTACTAGTCCTCTGGAACATTCAAACTATCTCAGACACATAGATCATCACTCCCTAGCCTCCTTTATGGGGAAGTGCATAGCAGGTTTAATTACTCTATTAACCCTTAAGGCTATTTTTAATGTAAATAAAAAATGCTTGGTAGGGGCGCCTGGGTGGCGCAGTCGGTTAAGCGTCCGACTTCAGCCAGGTCACGATCTCGCGGTCCGTGAGTTCGAGCCCCGTGTCGGGCTCTGGGCTGATGGCTCAGAGCCTGGAGCCTGTTTCCCATTCTGTGTCTCCCTCTCTCTCTGCCCCTCTCCCGTTCATGCTCTGTCTCTCTCTGTCCCAAAAATAAATAAACGTTGAAAACAAAAAAATTTAAAAAAAAAAAAAAATGCTTGGGTTTGTTTTATTAAGGAAATTATCATATGGAAACCAAGCTAAATTTAAATCAATTTTAATTTAACTTTTTCTGAGGTATGTATCCAATTTTATTTTTTTCCAAAATTTTTTTACATGTTTTCTCTCTTCTTATTTTTTTTCAGGTTTATTTAAGTACAATTGGTAAATATAAAATGGTAAGATACTTAAACTGTACATTGTGGTGATTTGGTTTAACGTACACACTGTGAAAGAATTACGCCAATCTAGTTAATTAACACATCCATCATTTCACATATTTATCTTGTTTCTTTTGTAAAAATATTCAGATTCTACTTTCTTAAAAAATTCAAATGTTTCTAAGCATTTATTTAGCCAATGTTATTTAAATTAATTTTAGAATATGTTTTAAAAGGAGCAGAAACATGTATCAATGCTCCTAAACTTAACAGAATGCATACAGTAATAAGTTTTGTACATGCTTTATAATTACACAGTATCTGTCACAGGGTTATCATTATCCTTTCAACAGAATGTGCTGTTCCTTTTCAAGCTTTTCTTTGATCATGGTAAACCATATGTTATTCACTCAAGTTTTGACCATTAGACCTATCATATGGTATATGTGAAAATAATATCATTTTTAATTTTATTTACAGTTATATTAATAAATTACAATGATTTTAAAGTCATTAAGATCTTCTAGAATAAGGTATATTGTATTGGGTATAGCTAATTGTTTTTAAATTCTTGATCTTTTTTATGGTTGCATACATTTGAGATTTAGACCCCAAGTTAAGTTTCACAAATTTTCCTTCACCTACAAGGAAATTCCAATATTGTATTTGGGGTCATTATATGCAGAGGGTATGCATATGCTCAGCTGTTTAAAAATGTGCCTATTCTGTGAATGGAAATAGAGATGTATATGCTCATCTATGAAAGAACTAAATCTTGTAGCTTTATGTAAATTCTGATATAGAAAATTGATAATAAATTCATGCAAATTGTTGAATAATTCGTTTGCTAAGGCCATCAGGGTTTTTTTTTTCCCCCTGATAAAAATAACCCACATTCAGTTAAAACTATTAAAAATTTAGCTTGAGAGTTAAAATGTTCTAGAACTCAGTCTTAGGGGATATTCATGTTTTCCTGAGTTTTAACTCCAGGAACCCTCTACTAGAGTCTTACCATAAGATATAAGAAAAATTTCCTCTTGCTTCCAGCAGGGCAAGGAAAAAAAAATAATTCTTTTGCAATAAGAGTTTTCTGTTCCCTTTAACAAGTCCGAACCTCAAGGGAAATTATTAAACTGTTGTATCAAAACCAAACCTATCGGGATTTTATCAAAATTTAATCCATCTGGGGGAAGCGAAATACCCAACTCGGGCTCACTAAAAGACTTCCAAACCCCACGCTCTACCATCACATTCATAATACTCTTATATAATAAAATAGGATTATAGCTAAAAGAACTACAAGACTTAGATGTTTTTTAAAGAGTCTCTAGGGATACCCAAGGAAAACAGAAGAGCACCAGAGGAAATTTTAGGCTCTGCCACAAGAGCTTCTAACTTGTAGCCAGACAACCATAAAACCTCAGTTCCTTTTACCTAATACATTATGCATTGTTTTTAACAACAACAATAAAAATTGCAAATCATGTAGAAAAATGCAAAAAAATATAGTCTTAAGAAACAGATCAGATACCAGACTCAGCATCAGAACCAGACTCAGATATAGCAGAGATTTTGAAATAAGTTAACTTGGAATCTAAAATAACTATACTAAGAAATCTAATGGGAAAATTAATGTGCTAAATATAGCATGCCAAAGTCTTTAATAGGAAAAGTAGACAACATGCAAGAAAAGGCGGGTAATATAAGCAAATAGGTAGAAACTCAAAGGGAAAAAAAGGAAATGCTGGAATTCAAAAACACTGTAACAGAAATGAAGAATGCTTTTGATAGGCTCATCAGTAGACTAGACATGGTTGAGGAAATAACCAGTGAGTTTGAAGATATGACAATAGTGGGGTGGCTCAGTTGGTTGAGCAGCTGACTTTGGCTCAGGTCATGATATCATGGTTTGTGAGTTTGAGCCCCACATCAGGCTTGCTGCTACCATCAGTCCAGAGCTCACTTTGGATCCTCTGTCCTCCTCTCTCTGCCCCTCCCCTGATTGAGCTCTCTCAAAAATAAATAAACATTAAGAAAAAAACAGAAGATATGACAATAGTAACTTCCAAAACTGAAATTCAAAGAGAAAAAAAGAAAACTACGAAACAGGATATTCAAGAACTTCAGGATAATTACAAAAGGTGTAGCATACCAGAAGGAAAAGAATTAGAGAAAGGAAAAGAAGAAGTAGTTAATGTAATAATGACTGAGAATTTTCCAAAACTAATGACAGGCACCAAACCATAGATCCAGAAAGCACAGAGAACATTAAGCAGGGTAAATACCAAAAGTTCTGTATCTAGGCATATTGTATTCAAACTTCAGGAAACCAAAGACAAAGAAAAAATCTTGAAAGAAGCCAGAAGGAAGGTAAAAAACAAGCAAACAAACAAACAACAAACACACACCACCCCCACACACACACAAAACAAAAACAAACAAACAAAAACATACCTATACTGAAACAAGGTAAAAGTTATATCAAACTCCTTTAGAGATTTGTCTTCTATAAGCAATAAGAGAGCAGAGTAAAATATTTAAAGTGTTGAAAGAAAAACAAAACAACAGGGGCACCTGGGTGACTCAGTTGATTAAGGGTCCTGGTTAAGGGACTTTGGCTCAGGTCCTGATCTCAAGGTGGCTTATGAGTCTGAACCCTGTATCTGCCTCTGTGCTGACAGCTCAGAGCCTGGAGCCTACTTCAGATTCTGTCTCCATTTCTCTCTGCCCCTCCCTGACTGGTGCTCTGTCTCTCTCTGTCTCCCAAATATAAATAAATAAATGTTTAATAATAAATAAATAATATAATATAATATAATATAATATAATATAATATAATATAATATATATCTCCACCAAACTAAATTCTATAATATATATATATATATATATATATATATATATATATATATATCTCCACCAAACTAAAATTCTGTTTCCAGTGAAATTCTTTTCAAACATCAAGTATAAATAAAGACAATCTCAGACAAACAAAAATAGAGAAAATTTATCATCAGTGAAGTTTGCCTTGTAAGAAGTGTTGAAAGTTATTCAAGGAGAAGGTAAATGATATTGCTCAAAAACTTGGATCTACCTAAAAAAAGGAAGAATTGTGGAGAAGGAATAAGTAAATGTAATATATAAAACTTAATTTTCTCTTACTTTTAATTGATTTAAAAACCTGTTCAAAATAAAACAATAATGTATTTAGTAGTTAATAACTTGTGGATAAATAAAATAAATGATAGTGATGTTATGAGTAAATGGAGTGAGGAATTGGGAAATCTCTGTCATAAGGTACATGCAGTATCTGTGAAGCTGTGGTGATATTTGGAAAGGTATTTATATTACTCATAACTATGTATTTCAAACACTAATGCAACCACTAACTTTCTTAAAAGAAGCATAATTGATAAGCTAAGGGTAGAGAGAGAACTGAATCAGATAAAATTCTCAATCAAAACCAAAGAAGGTAGAAAAAGTAGAAAACAAAAAGGAAACAAAGAATAGCAGCATATAGAAAACACAATACAGTAGATACAAAGAGAAAATGCAACTATTAATCATTTTAAATGTGAATGGTCCAAATAAAATAAAAGACAGATTCTCAGAGTAATAAAAAAATAATAATAAGGCCCATCTGTACATTGTCTACAAGAAACTCACTTTAATATAAAGACACAAATAAAGTAGAAATAAAGGAATGTAGAAAGACATGCCAGGCTGACACTACTCGAAAGAAAATTGGAGAAGCTATCTTAATTTCAGATAGCACATACTTAAGAGCAATGTAAGTTTTAAGGAGCAGCATTACATAAGATAAAAGGGTCAATCAAGAAAACATAACAATCCTTAATATCTATATGCCTAATAATGGAGTGTCAAAATATGTGAAGCAATAGAACCGCAAAGAGAAACAGATGATTCCACTATTATACTTGGAGACTTCAGCACTCCCCTATTAGTGGTAGCCAGATACAGCAGGCAGAAAATCAGTAAGGATGTAGTTGAACTGAACAGGACCATCAATCAACTGGATTTAATTGACATTTATAGAATACTTCATCCAACAGCAGAAAACACATTCTTCTCTAGCTCACATAGAACATTCACCAAGATAGATGACATTCTGGGCCATAAAACTCACTTTAACAAATTTAAAAGAACAGACATTATACAAAGT
This sequence comes from Leopardus geoffroyi, assembly GCF_018350155.1. Taxonomy (NCBI): domain Eukaryota; kingdom Metazoa; phylum Chordata; class Mammalia; order Carnivora; family Felidae; genus Leopardus; species Leopardus geoffroyi. The sequence continues at coordinate 44,989,285 of NC_059326.1, forward strand.
ATGCTCTCAGAACATAGTGGGATTGAACTAGAGATCAATTACATGGATAGGTGGAAAAATCCCAAAATATTTCCAGTTTTTGAGACTCCTCAACAATATATAGATCAATGAGAAGTTTCAAGAAAATTCTAAAAATATTTTTTAACTAAATTAAAGTGAAAACACAACCTATCAATATATGCTGGATACATCAAAAAGAGTAATAGAAATTAATGACATCAAAAACATATATAAGAAGAGAAGATCGAAAATCAATAGTGTATGTATCTACCCTCAGACTCTAGGAAAATAATAAAAGTAAGAACATAAATCAATACAACGCAAATTAGGAAAATAGAGAAAATCACAGAAATCAAAATCTGGTTCTTTGAAAGGATTAATAAGATTGCCAAACGCCTATAGAGGCTAACCAAGAGAAAAAGAGAGAAGACACAAATTACTAATATCAGAAAAAGAGGGATTACCACTACTGAACCCATAGAATTTTACATAATTAAGGAATATCATGAACAATTGTATGGTCACACATTTGGTAATTTAAATGAGTGGATCAAGTTATTGAAAGACACAATCTGCCAAAACTCACTGAAGCAGAGAAACAGATAATCTGAATAGCCTTTAAAGAAATTGAATCAGGGGCGCCTGGGTGGCGCAGTCGGTTAAGCGTCCGACTTCAGCCAGGTCACGATCTCGCGGTCCGTGAGTTCGAGCCCCGCGTCGGGCTCTGGGCGGATGGCTCAGAGCCTGGAGCCTGTTTCCGATTCTGTGTCTCCCTCTCTCTCTGCCCCTCCCCCCTTCATGCTCTGTCTCTCTGTCCCAAAAATAAATAAACGTTGAAAAAAAAAAAAAATTAAAAAAAAAAAAAAAAAAAAGAAATTGAATCAAATAAATAACAACCCAAAACCAAAAGCACAATGCCCAGATGTTTTCACTGGTGAATTCTATCAATCATTTAAAGAATAAATGATGCCTGCTCTCTAAAATCTATTCCAGAATATAGAAGCAGGAACCATATTTTCTAACTTATACCATGAGGCATTATCCTAAAACGGAGTCCAAAGATATTACAAGAAAGGGAAACCACAAATGGATATTCTCATTAATATGTAAAAATCCTCAATATTAGCAAAGAAAATAGAACAATGTATACAAATAAGTATATACCATGACCAAATGGAATTTATCCTGGTTATGCAAGACTGGATCAACATTCATAAAGCAATTAATGGAATCCATCTAATCAATAAGCTTAAGAAGAAAAATCATATGATTGTATCAAACAGATGCAGAAAAAGCATTTGAAAGAAACATAACACCCATTTATGATAAAAGCTCTCAGCAAAATAGGAAAAGAGAACAACCTGAACTTGATAAAGAACACTTACAAAAAAAAACAACTACAGCTATCATCATACTAATAATGGTGAAAAATTAGATGCTTTCCCTAGAAGATCAAGAACAAGAAAATGGTGCTGCTTATGCGCCACCCTTATGCAACTTCATACTGGAAGTTCTACTTAATACAGTAAGACAAGAAAGAAAGTAAAAGCTATAAATATTGGAAAGGAATAAATAAAACTGTCTCTTTTTGCAGATGACATTATTGTCTATATAGAAAATCCTCTTCCCATATCAACAAAATAACTCCTGTATCTAATAAGCAATACATACAACAAAGGTGCAGTATACACCACATGGTCAATACACAGAAGTCAATTACTTTTCCGTATTCCAGAAATGAACGGACAGATTTGAAATTTAAAACACAGCATTATTTAAAACTTCCTACAAAAATAAAATGCTTAGGTGAGCTCTAACAAAATATATATAGGGAGACTACAGAACTCTGATGAAAGAAATAAAAGCTCTTAATAAATGGAGAATATCTATGTTCATGGAGAGGAAAACTCAATATCATTAAAATGTCAATCCTTCCCAATTTGATCTATAGATTCAAGCTCTCCCAGTCAGAATTTCATCAAGTTATTTTGTGAAAATTGACAAACTAACTCTAGAAGACGACAGAGAAGAAAATCTATGTGACCTCAAGATTGCAATATGTTTTTAGACACAACACTAAAATCCTGATTCATAAAAGAAAAACTTGGTAAGTTGGATGTCATCAGAATGAAACACTTCTCCTCTGCAGAAGATTTTCTGGTTTTTTTTCTTTAATTTATTTATTTATTTTGAAAGAGAGAGAGTGCGAGCAGGGAGAGAGAGAGAATCCTAAGCAAGCTCCATGCTGTTAGTGCAGAGCCCTGATATTGGACGAGATCTTACAAACCATGAGATCATGACCTGAGCCAAAATCAAGAGTTAGATGCTTACCCAACTGAGCCACCCAGGCTCCCCTTTGCAAAAGATTTTCTTAAGAGAATGAAAAGACAAGCCACATACTGGGAGAAAATGTTTGCAAAATACATATCTAATAAAACCACTACATCCAAAATATACAAGAACTCTCAAAAGTCAACAATAGGAAAAAAGCAATTAAAAAGTAGGCAAAAAATCTGAACAAACACCTCACACACTCATACAGAGAGAGAGACAGAGAAATACAGATGATAAATAAGTATACAAAAAAAGATGTTCAATATCATGTCATTAGGGAACTTCAAATTAAAATAACAATGATATACCACTATACAGATATGACCATTGCTAAAACCCAAAATACCGACAAGACTGAATGCTGGCGGAAGATATGGAGCAACAGGTATTATCATTCATTGTTGGCAGGAGGGCAAAATGGTGAAGCCACTTTGGAAGACAGTTCAGCAGTTTCTTAAAAAGCTAAACATATTCTAATGTTTATATTCTTATGTTTATATTCTCACCTTATGATATATAGCAATTGCGCTCCTAGATATTTATTCAAATGTACTGAAAACTTATGTTTACAAAAAAGCCTGCACATTCATGTTTATAGCAGCTTTATTCATAATTGCCAAAAACGGGAAGCAACCAAGATGCCCTTCAAAATGTAACGGATAAACAAACAGTGCTACATACATCCATAAAATAAAATACTATTCAGTGATTAAAAATGAGCTATCAAACCACAAAAAGGCATGAAAACCCTTAAAAGCATAGTACTCAGGTGAACAAAACCAATCTGAAAATGATATATACTATAAGGTTCCAGTTATATGGCAGTCTTGAAGAGGGAAAACTGTACAGATTGTAACAAAATCAATTGTTGGGGCATCTTGGTGGCTCAGTCAGTTAAGTGTCTGACTCTTGGTTTCGGCTCAGGTCATAATCTCACAAGTTCATGAGTTCGAGCCTCACATCAGGCTCTGCTTGGGATTCTCTTTCACTCCCTCTCTCTCTGTCCCTTCCCCACTCGCACTGTGTCTTTAAAATAAATAAATAAACTTAAAAAAAATCAAATTGTTGAAGGGTTGGGTAAGGGGAATGAATATGTAGAACAGAGGGGATTTTTAGGGCAGAGAAGTATTTTGTATGATACAACAATGGTTGGGTCGATAACTTTAAACATTTAGCAAAATCCATGGAACCATATATCACAAAGAGTGTACCCTAATGTAAACAGCAGAGTTTAGTTAAAAATAATGTATTAATATTGGTTTGTCAGTTGTACCAAATTTACCACCCTGATGCAAGATGTTAATAGTAGGTGAAACTTGGTGAGGTTGGGGTGAGGGCAGTGGGAACTTTATGGGAACTTTCCTTTCTGCTCTATTTTCCTATGAACTGCTCTAAAATAGATTCTATTAATTAAAAATTGATATTGAGCTATAAATATTAGGGACTATTTTACAAGAACAAAAAGGTAAGGAAAAATAATATCTTATCCAATGTGATAGAAGCCACGCAAAACCTGCATATGTTCCGTGCCCTTTCTGTGATATTTACTGTGTTCCGTTTTGTGTTTTTTTTTTTTTTCAAAGACTTTCTTCTCATTAAATAAAAGGTCAAGTAGAATTCAGTCCATATTTATTATTCTTTTAAAAATCCTGTACTGGAAAATATTCTATTAACCTGTTCTTTACAGGTGCCCTTCCAGAGGGCACCCAGCAGAAATCTCTGCATCTGTTCTGCCTGTTCTAAGCTGAGATAGGGAGGATTTAGAGAGCTAGCATAGCTCAGCTCTCTACGTGTGACTGGCATGCTCTAATGAAGGGAATTAACTCAATCTGGGCAAAGGAGAAAAACACATATTACAAAAGATTCTTAGACCACTTAAGCACCAGCCAACAATCTTCTTGCTACAACATCCACAGTGAGGAAAGTAGATTCAATTTCATCTGCTTATATTTAAAAGGTCATATTAAATAGGCTCCTCATTCACACATAAAAAAAAGTATTTGGGATTAGCACATTAATGATGTTCAAAGAGTTATTTAAATACCCCATTAGGTTTTTAATGACAAATTGAATCATAGAAAACTTTAATTTGTGGAACTTCCAATATTTTTTCTCCAATTATTAATAAAAATGCAACAAAAAAAATTTATAAACTCAAAGATATTTGAAGGCCAGGGAGCTTAGTGAATGATATTGGCTTTGCAGTCAGACAAACAGTTTTATAGAACTGGAAAACCACTAATGAGATCTGGGACCTTGTAAAGGTCAATTAACATTTGAGAGCCTTAGTCTCCTCGCCTTCTCTTCTATAAAATAAAAATGTGAGTCCAGCTAATGGAGATCACTGTCAGCTTGGCTGTTCTTTTAATATCACCACACCATTCAGTGCACTGGTATAAGCATGTTTTTTTTTTTTATTATCAATGCATTTCAACTGAAATTATTTCACTAAAAATAAAATTTTGTAAGCATATAAAGTAAGGAACATAATATGCTTGATTAAATATTTATCAAAAACATGAAATGTGAGTTTGCTGCAATGAATCAGTTTAAACAACCAATTCTCTAAAATAATCTATCTCAAAATACACACACTGGTTTTCTCATTAGCTCAAATTATCAGGTCTTCCATTTGACAAGCTTTACAGTTTGATGGCCAGCAGAGGAATGGGATGGTTGTAAGATATTCAACCCAAGTAATTAAAGACAGAATACTCCAGAGTATTTGACAGAACTACAAGCTAGACAATTATCAACCATGTCATACACCCCACAGTTGACAAAGACCCTCCACACCTTCCTAGAATGTAGACCTGAATCAAGGCAGAGTCAGTAACTTCAGTAAATTTGTTCCATATCAGTGATGTCCAGACCAGTCTGGCCCTGAGAATCACATATAAGCTTCTTAACACTTCCTGTTCCCAGAGCCCTTACCACATTTACCGAATCAAAATCTCCCAGGATGGGACTTATCAATGGTTACTGTTCAACGATTCCCAGGTAATTCCCCCTGTATACTGAAATTCATAGTCCAAGGCATATATGCCATGGTAGATACCTAGTTAAGTACCAAGATGCATAATTTTCTCTGTTTATGATGCTTATGTAACCTGTGCTATTTCACTTTCTATTTCATCATGTCTAAAAAATTCTCTTTGTTAATGTCCCATCTAATCCAAAATAGGGATGCCTTTTATTTTAGTTTCATCAGCATAAGAACAGAGTAATATAATTTAAGACTACTCACACACCTTATAGTCTCAAAATTTTCAAAGGTGGAATAATAATAATAGCAGACATCTACATAATGGTTATAATGTGCTGGATATTGTCCTAAATGCTTTAAGACTATCAACTCTTGGGGCTCCTGGGTGGCTCAGTTGGTTGAGCATCTGACTTCATTTCAGGTCATGATCTCACGGTTTGTGAGTTTGAGCCCCATGTCTGGCTCAGCGCTGACAGCTCAGAGCCTGGAGCCTGTTTCGGATTCTGTGTCTCCCTCTCTCTCTGCCTCTACCCCACTCACACTCTGTCTCTCTCTCTCCCAAAAAAATAAACATTTAAAAAAAATTTTTAAAATACTATTAATTCTTTACAACAACCCAACAAAGTCGGTAATATTACCCTCATTTTACAAATAAGAAAAAGAGGCTTAGAGAGGCTAAGTAATTTTCCCATGATCACACTTCTAGGTAAGGGTTAGATCTGGGATTTGAACTCAGGGTACTGAGATCTTAATCTATACGCTATATGGTTAATTTAACTTATTTTACTCTTTTAGAATGTTTTGAGAATAGTTCCCTGGCAGATCTCCAGTGTAGGTTTATAGCAGGACATGACTGTGTATCCTGATTCAGTCTCTGGTTCAATAGGTGAGAGAAGGGATTTGTGGAAAGTACTGAGATGTATTTTCCTGTGGCAGTTACTGCCACTAATAAGGCATGGTGTTCATTAGTCAACATGCTGCTTGGTGCAAGAATTTGGCAGAGTCTGAAAGGATGCTCGTTGGCATGGGTCTCAGACTGCCTTTGTGTGTCTGCTAGTCTGTGTGCCATCTGATTGGACCAGGGAATGAATCTGAGGTGTGTGCCAACATGGCTTGGCTCTTATTTCAGACACCTGTCAACACTTGGCAAGGGCTCAGAGGGTACAGTCGTTAAGTGACCACAGGATCATTTATACTTCCCAAAAGAAAATCATAAATGCAGAAAGAGGTATGAGATAATTAGAGGAAAGAGCTTTAAAATTAAATCTTTTACAATATATTTTTAAAACAAAGTCATTCTGTATCTACCAGATAAACCTAGAGCTTAATATTGCCTCCTCACTTTGCTATATCTCCTCTTCTCACTAGAACATCTGCTCATATTAGTTTTATAAGTGTGCTGACAGACTAATATATTGGCCAGTCACAATCATGTTATAATTTAGTTTCTTTTTTTAATGTTCAAGCATCTTATTTATTTTTGTTATGTGCACATACATATACTTTTAATTAAAATCGTAAGTGCTCTTTTTGTTTAGGATGAGCTATTTTTCCCAGCTTGATTTTCTCTTTTCTTTCTGCTCAATAGTACCTTATGGCAATCCTTCTAATCAATCAGTACAGTGTAATGCGATTCAGTATTTTGATGTTTGCTTACTATTTCATGGCATGGGTGTGTCGTTTATACTTTTGACTGTCTTTCATATTTTTTTTATCAAAACTACAAATATACCAGTGCAACAAAAGTATTTTGAGAGTTTAATTTAAAACTGTGTTTCTAATGAGGAGTGACATTGTTCCCCAGAGGACACTGAGCAGTGTTCAGAGACATTTTAGGCTGTCACACTGGAGACGGTTTGGTGGAAGCCAGGGATGCTCTAAATATGCTACAATGCATAGGATAGACCCCACTACAATGATCTGGCCAGAATGTCAATTGCATCAAGGTTGAGAAAATCTCAGTTAAAGAATATCTGTACTGTCAATATTTAAAGCCTTCTTCAGAATATTCCCCAAAGTTGTAACATTTCAAAATTCTGCCAAAAACATTAAAGAGTACATTTTGTTACCTGTTTTAAAGTCCCAACCCCAAGCTGTGTGGCAGGTCTTTAAAGGCTTTTTTTTTTTTTTTTTTTTTTTTTTTTTGCCAGGTTGGTGGGTGTGAATGAGATTTCTTGTTTTCATAAATTATTACCAAGTTTGAACAAAATTCTCATATTTGATCACCACTCTAATTTGTGTATTATTATATGCCTATATATTACATGCCCATTCTCCTACAGTTACAAGCATCTAAAATGACTTTTACAAACTTTTACTAAAAGTTGCCTTTTAGTTGGATATTTTTGGCCATTAAAAGTTTTAATTTTGGGGCACCTGGGTGGCTCAGTCAGTTAAGCATCCAACTTCAGCTCAGGTTATGATCTCACGGTGGGTTTGAGCCCCGTGTCAGGCTCTATCTTGACAGCTCAGAGCCTGGATCCTGTTTTGGATTCTGTGTCTTTCTCTCTCTCTGCCCCTCCCCTGCTTGCACTCTGTCTCTCTCTCTCTCTCAAAAATAAACATTAATTTTTTTTTGAGTTTTACATTTCATTTAGTTAAATATTTCTATCTTCTTACTTTTGAGTTTTGTGCCTTGATACACCATGGTCTACTTGTAATTTTTTTTTTTCTTTTAACAACTATATATAGCACCATAACTCATACCCCAATGTAAAACATAGAACATTTTATTACCCAAAATAGTTCCTTGAAAAATAATTTTTCCCACTCTTGTGACTTATATATTCATTTCCTAATAGTGTCTTTTGTTTAGCAGACATTTTAAGTTTTGATTAAATTCAATTTATTACTTTCCTTCTTTCATGTTCAATGCTTTTTGATTCCTGTTTAAAATATCTTTGCCTACATTTATGTTAAAAAATATGTATACATTTTCCTCTAGAAGATTTATGGTTCTGGTTTCTGCAGTTACATCTGTGATCCATGTGAAATTAAGTCTTATGTAGAGAATGTGCTAGAAATTGAGGCTTGGTTTGCCCAATAAAATTTTTCATCATTCTAAGCATAAATTATTTAAAAATTTTATTTCCCCATTGACTTGACTTGGAAATTTGACTGGATATTGATTGAACATGAATATATGGCAGTCTATGTCTTGACTCTCTATTCTGTTCTATTGATCTCTTAGCTCTATCTATCTTTTACCCCAGTGCTACACTGTCCTGATTACTAGAGTTTTATGTTAAGCCTTGAAATCAGGAAGTATAGGCCCTGAATCTGTGCATCTTTTTTTAAAAATTGTTATGATTATTTTATATAATCACTTTGCACTTCCACACAGATTTTTAAAATAGCTTGTCAGTTTTGTCAACAAAGTATCTGGGGTTTGTATTCCAGTTGCATTAAATCTATAGTTTAGTTTTAGTAGAATGGACATACAACAGTAAGTCTTCCAAGCTATAAAAAAAAGGTATGTCTCTCTATTTCCCAGATCTTAACGAACTTCTCTCGAAAGTATATTTCGTTGTGGGTGACTTTGTGCACAGCTGTCACTAGATGTGTTCCTAGGTCCTTGATGATTTCTGATGCCATTGTAAATGTACTGTTTTTAACTTCCAGTTTCAGATCGCCAGTACCATGTAGAAATACAACTGCTTTTAAATTAATTTTGCTCAACCATGATTTGTTCAATGGGTAACTATTCAGCGATTTTGACAGATCATTGTCTCCTTTAATATTATTCTTAGGGGTGTCGTATGTTTATGTTATTGTAATGTCATCCAGGACTTCCTTTTCCAGAGATATTGCAAAGTACATATCATAAAAAAAATAGTTGTGTAGAAATCTTAAAAATTATACCCAGTATCCATTAAAATTCACATCGGAGCCAATACAAAACATAAGGGAGGTTTAGAAAAACCAATTTGTCCCAGTTTGCTCAGGGTTGTATCAGATTTAAAGTTTTTTTTTTTTTTAATGTTTATTTATTTTTGAGACAGAGACAGAGCACGAGCAGGGGAGGGGCAGAGAAAGAGGGAGACACAGAATCTGAAACAGGTTCCTGACTCTGTCAGCACAGAGCCCAATGCGGGGCCCAAACCCACGAACTGTGAAATCATGACCTGAGCCAAAGCCGGACACTTAACCGACTGAGACACCCAGGCGCCCCTGGGTTGTCTCAGATTTACAGCTCTAAGTCCCATATCCTGGAGAATACTTTAGTTCTGGGTAACTGGCACAATTGGTGTATTAATTCTCTATTGCTATATAGCATATCACCACTAATTAACAGCTTAAAACCATCCACATTTATTACATCCTAGTTTTCTTAGGTCAAGATGGAGGACTCACAAGGCTGCAGTCTGGGTGTTATCTTGTCTGATTTTCCATGTAGAGGCTCAACTGGAGAAGAATCTGCTTCCAAGCTTATTCTGCAGGCTGACCAAATTCAGTTCCTTGCTACTTAGAGCCTATCAGAAGATCCATGCCCTGTGGATCTCTCTTTTGGTCCCCTTACAACATGGCATCAGACTTCCCCTAAGCAAGCAAGGAAAAGAGAATCTATACTGTATATGCTGCAAAGTATAGTTGTATCTGTGTCTATATCTATCATCCTCTTTCCTTTGCAATATAATATAACCTAAACATGGGAGTTCATTATCATGATTTTTGTCATATGTTAGTTAGAAGCAAGTTACATGCCCCATTCATACTCAAGCAAAGAGACTATAGAGGGTGTGGACATGACCCCAAGCAGAGATAAACAGGGTATGGACATGATGACCATTTCCTAAGGTCTATCTGTGACAACTCCCCCTCTGACCCCCAATAATGCATGCCCCTCCCACAGACAAAATACAGTTACTCCTCTCCCCAGGTTCTCAAGAGTCAGATCCTGTTACAGTATCAATTCAAAGTCCCCAAATCCCATCATTTAAATCAAGTCCACAAGCAGATGAGACTCCTGTGTGTAGTTCATTAAGTAAAGCTACTAATGCAGAATTCCTCTTCATTTGTGGGACTGTGAAAGTAAAGACAAAATATCTATCCTAAGAAGTCCCTATATATGATAATGAAACAATCATAAGGTAACAGCTAGGAGGAAAGGGGAAGTACGGAAGAGTCACTGCTCCACAGCTGTTCTGTAATCTATCTCCTGAAACTAGCTGCCTGCTGTTATTACATCCTGTTTTGCCCTGAACTTTATGACCAGGACTGTTTGTCAACATCTTAGCTTTGCTCATATTCTTACGCTAATTCTGTATGTTATCCTTAAGCGTGTGGGTGACAGTGGTTTCGTTATTGAGGTCCACAAGAGTGCACACATCCTCTGCCATAATACCTCCAAACACCAAATGAAATGGACTGGTACTGAAGGCCTAGGTTATTCAAATAACCACAGACACTCACCTTCAAATAGATAAGGAAATAGGGGGGTAAAATCTAAGTATTTCTAGGCACTATAGTTATCAGAAAACATTCTTTAAAGGAGCACAAATATCTTTCAACTTTTTCTCTTGGTATCTTGAAATATCTCTCCCATTGTAAAAAAAAAAAAAAAAAAAAGAAAGAAAAGAAAAAATCAGGAAAAATGTTTGACACACAAAATGTATGTGGTGAGGTATAACTTGTTAGATTTTAAAGTAATTCTTTAATTCCAAATTTAAGTTTGTATTAGACATTAGGCTGCTTTGACAGAATATTTTATGACTTTATTTTCTCATGATATTTTGAACCAATTATATCATACTCAAACAGCTTTGCCACAAATGGACTGATTCATCCTTGGGGAATTAAAGGGTGGAGTATGAAGGCTAAGTTATAAAAGCTATGTGACAATTGGAACTGAAGTTCATACCGTGAACTGGCATATACATTTTATCAAGATCATATGTATATAAGGTCAGTGAATATGCTTGAATAATTAAGAAGAATTTCTATAATGACATTATTTGAGGAGAATATGCATATCTGATTGTGGAATTACATCTTTTACTAAAACATGGTAAAAGGCTATGTTTAATTTTACCAATCATGGGAACTAATTTTATTTTAAATTATCAGTAGTTCTTTCTAACATGAGAAAATTGGATTCTTTAAACAAGATATTATGTGGAAATGAGCCCTCTTAGGCAAGGCGGATAGGTCATTATAGAGCATCTAGAAATTTGGCTAAGATTTATGTTAAAGAAAAGTAATGCAATTCTCTAAAAGTTTTTGATATAAGATCATATTGACTCAATCATCGCTGACTGGATTGAATTTGGGAAAATGGGGCTGCTTGGAAAAAAGGCAAAAGTTCACCTAGTAAAATTATTAGACTCATGTAGACTAAAATATAAAATTCCCATTCTTACATATCAGAAAACTGTTGGGTAGACTGTGCTCAAAAAGTTTAAATTACGCTACAAGACTCCACATTTCAGTTCTCCATCTAAAGCAGAAGAAACCATTTTACTCTGAATGTAATTTGACTTCTTTGGGAGAAAACTGGAGACTGTCATTTTTTTTTTTTTTTTTTTAATTTTTTTTTTTCAACGTTTATTTATTTTTGGGACAGAGAGAGACAGAGCATGAACGGGGGAGGGGCAGAGAGAGAGGGAGACACAGAATCGGAAACAGGCTCCAGGCTCTGAGCCATCAGCCCAGAGCCCGACGCGGGGCTCGAACTCACGGACCGCGAGATCGTGACCTGGCTGAAGTCGGACGCTTAACCGACTGCGCCACCCAGGCGCCCCATAGACTGTCATTTTTACATATAACTTGAATATCTTCCTTAGCTACTTAAGTGAGTTTAAGACATCCTTTTGATCTCCATCACTCCCTCCTCTGCCTTCTTCATTGGAACACTTAACTGTCAAACTTTTTTCTGCCTGTTTATCCAGTTTTCCTCTCATACTGCTCCAAATAAACAAAATAAAGAATTATGCCTGTCTCTCAACTCACTTACATGCTGAGTCAGCCAACAGAATTGATAGTAAGAGAAGTGAGAAAGGAGTTGAATAAGTTTCAGTGGCCATGTTCTCCACTAGTCCCCAGTGCTACTAAAAATAGTATTTTCCTGGGGCTCCTAGTTGGCTCAGTTGGTTGGGTATCTGACTTTGGCTCAGGTCATGATCTTGAAGTTTGTGAGTTCGAGCCCTGCATCAGGCTCTGAGCCTGGAGACTGCTTTGGATTCTCTCTCTCTCAAAAATAAATAAACATTTAAAAAATTGTCTTTTCCTTATTTCAATGCCTATATAACTAACCTTCAAGCTACTGTTTCAAGGACTCTGAGATAGCATTCATCTTCAACCCTAAGAGTGATTAAAAGCCTAATTACTGTTTCAAATAGTAAGCATTGCTTCAGTCGTTGATCTCTTCAACATAATCAATAGTATCAGGATCTAAGTGAAATTTGGGATGGTCCTGGGACTTTAGGACTCCTTATGAGAGAGCTTACTGCAATAATTTCAAAACAATTTTTTACAGTGATTGGCAGAATTCTCAAAGTAAAGTTAAAGATACTTAACATCTAAGGAAGGGAAAGACTCGTTCTACTTATATTTTCAGGATTATTAAGAATTGATGAAGTAATTGTGGGACTCAGTGAAAAATGCAAGTGAAGAGAGTGATTCAACATTATTAGGACTTTTAAGAGGGAGAGGGCAGATTATTAAACCAAATGTGGGACCATCCTAAGCACGGCCCCGAGAGACTAGCAGATCGAGTGCACATTAAATTGGTTCTACCAGGAATATGGTTACGGCTTTTTTTTTTTTTCTTTTTTTGAGACATCATGCCAAATTTGTAACTGTCTTTTTATGCCAAGTCATTTCTCTCTTTCTTCTTTTTGTTGCCAGCAATAATATCCTTTAAAAATGCAATACTATTTTATGCTTATTTTAAGAGAGGCTTTAAGGAGTGTAGTTACAACCTGGCTTGCTATCTCTTATTATAGGTTAAGATGAGTGAAATCTTCTAATAAAAAGACAGTATTAAGATAAAGGCGGGGGAAGATAATCAATTGAAGGCTCCTGGAAGGACAGGAAGAATATGTTCTAGATTCCACAGGTTAAAGCAGACCAATAGGGATTTAGAGCTAGATTACATCCTGTTTCTCATGCTGTGTAAAATGAGCCCCTGATTCCACTGCCATGTAAATTATTGGGGGAAAAATTCTCTTCTATAATCCTCCAAATAGAAATTTAGTGGCGGGGCATCTGGGTGGCTCAGTCGTTAAGCAGCTGACTTCAGCTCAGGTCATGATCTCGTGGTTCGTGAGTTCGAGCCCCGTCTAGGGGTGTGTGCTGACAGCTCAGAGCCTGGAGCCTGCTTCTGATTCTGTGTCTCCCTCTCTCTGCCCCTCACCTGCTCATGATCTGTCTCAGTCTCTCAAAAATAAATAAAAATTTTAAAATTTTAAAAAAAATTAAAAAAGAAATTTAATGGCATTGCCAATAAGATGATTCAATTCTAGTGTAATTAATGTGCATTATTGGACTTTTTGAGAATTTTTCAGCAGTGTCTTAGGGAGAAAATTCAAAATAACCTTTCAGAACAGCTCCATTTGGGGACAAGGGCTTGTACTTAACAATAAAAACCTCCCAATGGTAAGAGTTCTGAAAAGTATTTGCTGTGGTAAAAAATAGATTTAAAAACAAAAATACCATAAGCAAACCTCAACAGTGGAAAAGTTCTTTGCTCAATGTATTATAACTTGACCCCACTTTCTAGGTAAGAGAGGGATGTGATTAGTAGATTTATCAATATATAGTCTCTTCTGAAGGAAATGGAATAAGAGGAGAATCAATTGCCAGATTATCTAATCTGAGTGAGGACAAAACTTAATTTGAATTACTAAGGCAACAGTTAGCTAAATGAGAATACTATGGTTGTAATTTACTAGATTCAGGACAAGATGATCTGAAAGATCTACCTAGAGTTAGAATTAAAACATGTTGCTTCTATAGACTCTGAAAAGTTATCCTGATACTGTATTTCATAAATTCAAAGAAACTTTCAGAGAATTAGTTTAAAGAGAGCCCAGTGTTTATTTGCTCTGTTTATCCTTTTCTTTATTTTCTTTATAATAGCCAATGGACCATTGTGGAGAACGTTGTCAGGTTAATATGCAATACTAGTTTCAAGGTTACATGTTTTACTGACAAAGTTCTATATAAAAAATCTTGAGCAAATTACACGTGTCAATAATAAAGCCTAGGAAAAACTCTGGACTGATGGGAAAGTGACATGCTGCAAGCATTTTCAATCTAGTTTCATTAACTCTGGTATTATGGGCCACACTCCCAACGCTGTTAGCTCAACTGCTATGGTGTAATGTTAGTCTCCGAGAGCCCTCAGATACTCTGCCATAATTCACTCAAATCTGCATGTGAGGTGGGTCAGGCAGACTTGGAACCTCATGTAATTCAGCAAGACACAGACTTAAGAATAGTAGGCCCATTGTTTCCTTCTACTCAAGAGTCCATAAATTTGCCTTGCATGACTTGAATGTGTGGTCTTTTTCAAATACAAAATTCACTTGAATTATAGGTAGTACGTATTTAACATTATATTTATCCATTATACTTTTATATAATTTTAAGTAATTGAAATTATTGCATTTTATAAGGTAGACACTCTTAATTCTTTTTCAATATTTTTGGGAAAAAATTAAGCAAATTTTGAGAATCTTTGAAAAGTTGGGAAGAGTGACGATATGAAAATATTGACACAGGTTGCTCCTGACTGACTTCAGTCTCTCTCACAAAAAGACAAACTAACAACTATCCACAGATAAAACACCATTGTGAAAATCCCAGCATTTGGCATTAAGGCTGTAGCCCCTCTTGGACCACAGAAACTGAGAAGGACCTCATTGGTTTCCCTTTACTCTCATCACTCCTGCCCTGGGCCAGCATAGCACCTCACCAAGAGAGCCACCCCAGGTTTTTTCATAGGGAAATGTGAGCCCCAGGTAGACATCCAGGTCTCATTGCCCAAGGATCATGAGGGGAAATCCATGGGTGCTCCATCACTGGGGATCAGATAGAGATAAAAAAAAAAGGGTGGTGCTTATAGCAACCAGTGCTCAGACCTTGGCAGACTGAGTCCCTGCTTAATAGTAGCACCCAAACAAAGATCCCAGCCACTGGCTCTTCCCATCTGCAGGGCTGAGCTGGTGGCCCCATCTGGCCAGGGAGCTCAGCTGGCCATTCTGACTGATTTAAGTTCCCAGACAAGAGGTTGTACTGTCCATGAAGCCCATTCTATGCCTCCACTGGGCAGGGGACTAATTTCAAAGCTCCACCTAACTGCTAAGCACATTCTACAGCAAGGGTAGAAGAGCAAATGTACAGCCCCACCCAACTACTATGCAAGGCCTCCAGTACCACTCCACCAGGAAGCCTAGTCATAGAATCCAGGCAGGCCTGGAGCCCATCCTACAGACCACAAGGAACCAAGCCAGCAGTCCACCTTGGCTGTTGAGCATAACTACTGGCCCTGAATAGCCAGAAAGCCTGAACAGTGACCTTGGACAGCCTGGGAGCCCATTGTCCAGTACCGCCCAGCCTACAACCCCACCCAGCAGTAGAGCCCACCCTGTGGCCTTGCCCAATTGTTGAACACAGCATGGGACCTTATCCAAACATGCCTTGCCCAAATTGCGGCCCACTAAATCATGGAATATAGAATTCAGCCCTACCCAACCAAGAGCCTGGATAAGACCCTGTTCAAACACAGAGCACAGCCTGCACCCCCACCCAACTGCAGGGTACAACTGAAGGCCCTGTCCAACAAGAGAGTCCAGACAGTAACCTTACATAACAGCACAGTATAGCCAAGGGCCTACCTAATTGTGAAGCCCAGCCTGTGGCCTTACCCAATTTGGGGGCATAGCCAGTGGTACCGTCTGGTCAAGGAGTACATACAGCCTGAGGGCCAACCTAACCATGAGCAATTGTGGAGCCCAGACTTCAGCTGTGTGCAATTAGACTCTCACTAGTAGCATCACCCTGTTAGAGAACAGAGTCTGTTACCCCACACCCAGATACGGTTGCAAAGCCGAACTAGCAGCCCTACCTGACCACAGAGAATATCAGGAGCCCTACCCAACCAGGGAGATTACCTAGAAACCCCACTGGAATAAGAGCTCAATCAGCAGGCTAATCCAGTCATGGAGCTCAGCCAGTGGCCACCCCCCAACACACTCCACCCCTACCTCAGCCACAAATCTCAGAGCATGCACAGGCAGTGGGCCTCAACCAACTAAGGAACTTGATAGTAGGCCCTGCCTGCCTGTGGGCAATACCCACAGCTGATAGATCTAAAATCTCAAGCTGAGCAGACTGGAGAAGATCTTTCCTTCAAAAGTGAACCTGAAAAGTGTGGAAGCATGTATCACTTACTCAAATGCAGATGCCAACACAAGGTACAAGGATCACAAAGAATCAGGCGAACACATCACCGAAGAAAACTAATAAAGTTCTAATAACTGGTCCTAAAGAAAAGGAGATCTATGAACTGTCTGACAAGTATTTCAGAATAACCCTTTTAAAGGACTTCAGTAAACTACAGAACACATAGACAACTAAATGAAATTAGGAAAACAATGCGTGAACAAAATTTGGAGTTCAACAAAGATAGAAACTATCAAATTATCAAAGAGGAGGGAACACTCCAAAACTCATTTTAAAAGGTCATTAATTACTTTAATAGCATAGTGAAAATTGAATATAAAAAAAGAAAATCTTTCCTAGCAATTTGTTAGTAAGTTAGGATATTTTGATGTCCTTGTTTATCTGCTATATTATATGGTTTTAACTGCTTGATCATCTCTCACATTGTTTTCAAGGGACCATGCATCTTCTATGTGAATAAATGACCAATAGATGGCAATATTACTCTTCTTGAACACCTCCAATAGGCATTTGCCAAAGTTTGACACCCATTATATGCATCATTCTCAAAGTCAATATTTAACAAAATAGTTTTTTGCAACCTTTATTAGCTTATTAATTTAAAAAATAGGATTAAAGTTTAATGTAACACATTAACAACATAGAAAACAATAGATACACATAGTCTATATGTCTTATAATCTTCATGTAACAAATGTAAAATATGGTGTTTGATTTAATCATAGTATTCTCTGATCTTACAAAGGAATTTACACATAAAGAGATGCATGTGGAGATTTCTTGTTTTTAATTTATACTATAATGTAATCATATCTCGCACATGTCTCAAATTACTTTATGCATTGAACACTAGTGTTATCTGAGACATTCTACATAATTTATTCTTTTCCTACTTATATAATCTTACAGGATATATTTTATATCGCATATTTTATATTGTTTGTTTTACAAAATGAATATAAAATGATTTTTTTCATTCTTCTATTGATGAAAAAGCATGGAGCATGGGAGTTTGTTAACGTCAAAGTGCTTCTATTTCTGAAGGATATGTTCTCAAAATTTGTATTCCTGAATTAAAAGGCTTTTATGTTGTTTCATACCATAGATATTGTCCCATGGCTCTCTCTACACCCCCACACCAAAGCAAATTACATTCCCACCAGCAATGAAATATTCCTAATTATTTCTAACCCTGTATATTATAACTACATAAATTTAAGCCATTTACTTAATAGAAACTTGAGTATAAGGAGATAATTTCTATTTTAGATATATTTGCTATTTGAGAGAGATTAACCTTTTCTATCATGAAGCTTCTATAATTATAAGGAATCACAAATTTGTAATTTCAAGTGTATCACTCATTCTTCTAATTTTTAGCTGCCAGAATTTCTCTGAAGAAAGTCCAAAATAATTGCCAACTTACTTTATACATTCAGTTAAATTTATCTGCACATTTAAATACAATATGTTTTTTATTTTTTTAATATAATACTTATAAAAAGTTATACTTAACCTCACAATGTAGTTATGGCCAGTAAGAAACAATAGGAAGGATGTTTCCTGAGATTGTGGCAATCACTGGTTTTTCACAATTGAATATATTACTTTGATGTTCTTTTACACAGGTGGATAATGTTACATTGGCTCACTTGGGTATACTTTTCCTTGACTAGCTCCTGGACCAATGTAATTCTCCAACCTGGTAGACAGTTGGATAAAGTTGAGTGAAATATAAAGCTACCGATAAATTCTTTTCTTTTCTAAAGAATTAACATAGGAGGGGCGCCTGGGTGGCGCAGTCAGTTAAGCGTCCGACTTCAGCCAGGTCAGGATCTCGCAGTCCGTGAGTTGGAGCCCTGCGTCAGGCTCTGGGCTGATGGCTCAGAGCCTGGAGCCTGTTTCCGATTCTGTGTCTCCCTCTCTCTCTGCCCCTCCCCCGCTCATGCTCTGTCTCTCTCTGTCCCAAAAATAAATAAACGTTGAAAAAAAATTAAAAAAAAAAAGAATTAACATAGGAAACATTTTAATGAATATGCCAAACTCAGCATAGAAAACTATAGGCATGTGTGTGAATATTGAGAAACTATCTTGAAGTAGAGCTGACTAGACATACTTTTAAGTTCCTTGAGGCTCAAGTTTTTGATATTAACTTCTTGGTTCCAATAGCATTCCTTTCAAGTGTAATGACATGTTGGATATTTAAGAAGTGTTGTATTGTTTGGGGAAGTTATTTACCACTTCAAATTAATAAAGTTAAAAAGCATATTTTGCTAAATATTTTGTGAGCTTTGTAATTATATATGGCCATCTGTATTTTGTGTGGTGTGTGTGTGTGTGTGTGTGTGTGTGTGTGTGTGTGTGTGTGTAAAATTCACTGAAGATGTAGCTGTTTACGCTGGAAGTGATTTACCATTTCTTGGCTTTCCAAACGTATCTTATTCTTAGTGTTGTGTAAAAGAGGTCCCTTTCCAGATTGTGTCAACTTTTTATATTCTGTGGCCACAATCTTATTCAAGGCCAGCTTCATGTGTGTGGACCTGTGTAGTCAGATAGGGACATATGTTCAGAAAGGCCCTTGGTTTTATGCTCTACTGCCTGGGTCCTTAAATTATTATTAATTTTAACAACATTTTATATATTTTAATTATTAATAATTTATAATTTTCATTTTGCCTCAGGCCCCACAGATTACACAGCCTGCCATAATGACAGCACCCAATCCACTCTCTTATCCATGAAAAATATCTCCCAAATGGTTGGTGAAACATATACTAGTCCCAACCTCTCTGAAAGTACCTCTCAAATCTACCAACTTTTCACCACTGGTTTATATGAAACTATATCCAATTAATCTCACTAATGCTCTTAACACTTACTACCATCCTTGACCATCGCACAAAACACAAGCCTCAGTAGTGATCTGTTCGTTCATAACCTTATACACATAAAGGTGTGGAATTGTGCCTCAGCTGACTTTTTGAGATTTTCAATCTGAAACTTGCATTATTCCTTTCAAAAGTGCTTTATAAATCACTTTGCCTCCCTTGCACCCCTCTCATATTCATATTCTTCCCATCTGTGGTACCTGAGGTAGTGTCTGGAAATGTCTAGCACTACATTTGTGCACCTATGAGCCTTTCCTTCTCAAGCAACAAAGCCCTTTCTTTTTTGAAGACTCAAGTGACTTGTTTGTATTCATATACTTCATATTGCTGTTTTTATGCCTTCTCATCACTGAAGACATTGACACCCTTCAAATCCAACTATATTCCTGGGCATATTAAATCTTCTATAGATGACTTATCAAATAATATAGCCCCTGCTTCCAGCTCCTTGAATTGTACACCTTTAACTCAAGTTACTAACTCATTCTCTTGGCATCATATTTGATGCTCTCAATATCTAGGTCTATTGTTCATGTGAAATCTTAAGACCTTACATACTCTATAACTACACTTTCCTAAATTTTAATTTCTTTATTTTTTTTAGCCCACTACAACTACTGCACAAAGACTAAGACAAAAAATATTTACGTCAGCTACTTTACTGGACTCAGATTATTCAAAAAAAAAAAAAGTCATTCTCTTCCCTCCAGCCTTCTGCATTATCCACTTTGTACCCACACAAAAATGTACATTCATTTGCCAGTGCAGAATTGTAGATATTCTTCTCTCATCCTCTCTTTTACAATTAAACCCCAATTAATTGGCAGATGTGGCATTTTATTTTCTAAATGCTTTCTTTCCTTCTGTCCCTTTTCTTAGTAATAGTTCCTCACCAGGACTGTTGTTTTAGCCTTTCTAACATGGCTCTCCACTTTCAGCTTCCCCCATCTTTTCTCTGGTCCATCTCAAATATTGTCACACTAAAGTTTGAATCTCATCAGCTAGATTCATTCACAGTCACAATACATAAAATCCAAAATCTTTAGTATGATCGAGAAAGGCCCCCATTTTCTGATTATGATCTATAGCCCCAGCCACATCAACTGACATTTTACCCAGGCATAGCCATGCTAATTCATTTCTATTTTTCCTTCTAATTAGCAACTGCACATGCTGATGCTGGTCTGAACTTTATTAAGACCTTTTCAAAGCCTTCCTTTTCTGTACCTTTAAAAATCTCTTTTAAGATATATTTAGTATATTACAAGTTAAATTTCTAAAATTACTTAGTTTACTACTACTTTTTTACTCTGAAAAAAAGGGAGATTTTATACCTCTCTCTATCTCAAGAAGCCAGCATAGGGGCGCCTGGGTGGCGCAGTCGGTTAAGCGTCCGACTTCAGCCAGGTCATGATCTCGCGATCCGTGAGTTCGAGCCCCGCGTCAGGCTCTGGGCTGATGGCTCAGAGCCTGGAGCCTGTTTCCGATTCTGTGTCTCCATCTCTCTCTGCCCCTCCCCCGTTCATGCTCTGTCTCTCTCTGTCCCTTCTGTGTCTCCCTCTCTCTCTGCCCCTCCCCCGTTCATGCTCTGTCTCTCTCTGTCCCAAAAATAAAAATAAACGTTGAAAAAAAAAAAAAAAAAAAAAAAAAAAAGAAGCCAGCATATTGTCTGGAAATGTATTTCCAGACTGATTTCCAGACTAGTCCAAACTGATTTAAAATAGTCTTCATGAAGTGGAGGAACAGTTAGCGTTTTCCTTGGGGTACATTTGGCTCAGAATATACCTTAAGTGTTCAAATAGAGCTTACCTCATATCTTAAGTAGTCAAAGTGCAGCCTAATTCACGCTGATATACTAGGAGTCAAGCTGAATCAACTATAGGTAAAGATCCACTGTCTTCTTTTGTGGTGGCAAGGCTAGAGGCCTTTAGATATGATGCATTTTTTGCCCTCTCCCACCATAGTCTAATAAAAAAATGAGATAAAAAGCAATTTAAGTGGCAACGGTGACATTTTCCTATACAAGTAGAGTGTACTCTAAAACTAAGGTTTTCTATTGCCAAATCCAGTTTTCTTTCTGTTGTAACATGCAACTGTGGAGGCTGATATATTTTTTAAAGTCAAACAATATTATTTTAGAGAAATATATGCCATAAAAAATTTTCAATATTTAAACACCATACATATTTCAGTTTGCAATGTTATAAAAACCAAAGATTTTTCTGGAGTTTATTGAAGAATAAGAATTAAAATATTTACCATACAAAGAGAGAAATTTGGTATGAGGCAAAGATAGAATATAAGAGCGAGAACAGATACAAAGGAGTTTTAAGATTCCCACTAGGTATATCAATCTGGGGAAAGGAAAAGAAAATTTACATTTAGAAAATATTTTTAAATTGTGTCTTTGAGGGGCTCTAATACTAATACAAATTTACTATACAATACAAATACTAACACTAAAACTAATTTAGCATACATTACAAATACTAATACAAATTCAGTATACTATACTATACTATACTATACTATACCAATAGAAATTTAACTTTACAATTGAAAAAGTATTTGATAAGAAATCTATCTAAAAGTCACAGGCTGTTGTTAGGGAGAATAATGACATGTAAATATTTTAGATCAATTAGGACAAGAATGAGTAAATAATGAGCCTTTTTTTCTCTGTGGGGAAACACGTCTAGTGGAATGTTCAAGTCATCTGGAAAAATCCAAAGAGGAGTCAAAAAAGAAGACGGCACATAGCTCATTCCTTTCTGAATCATTAAGGTAAAGTTCATGGATTGTATTGTTGCTCCTCTAGTACTGGCAATGGAGATGCTTCCGATGACTCATGATACAAAGTCCCTTGTGGTCACAAAGCAAGGCCTTCTGAACTTTCTTTGCAGAACACTTACTATAAAACTATTTAGCCTTCCCTTCTTTATGATCTGCTGCCAAGTGGGAGGTAGCAAAAGAGTAGGTGTGAATATTTCATTATCAAGTTCTGCAAAATGTCAATGGATGACTTCTTAGGCCGTGTATCAACTCAAAGAGGCATCTGACTCCAATAAATGATTCAAGGCAAGTTAGAATCAAATTTCTATTCAAAGTATGAATAATAAATACAATGAATAAGTTTATCTGACTTATAATGGGAGAAATATACCACACAGTTAGTTTCTTTGGCTCATCATAACATTTTTACATTCAATCATGGCATTTGAGGATCAGCTTATTCTTTTTTAAATAGCATAATGTTGTTTCATAAAATGGCTATCATCAGAATTATTTACCATTCCCTATTCATATATATTGTGATAATGATGCCACATTGTCTCTATTACTGTACCTTAATAACAAATCTGGAAATCAGGAAGTGTTAGTCTTCAAATATGTTAAATTATTTCAAAGTTGTTTTGTTTATTCTAGGTCCTTCAAATTTTCAATGGATTTTAGAATAAATCTGTCAATTTGAACAAAAAATGCAAACATTTTCTTGGGGGAATGTTTATAATCTATAGATGAATTGGGAAATATTTGACATCTTAGTAATAGTAATTTTTCTGATCCATGAATATAGTATATCTTTCCATTATTTAGGTTTTTAATTTCTATCAGAGGGCTTTATTGTTTTCGATGTATGAGTCTTCATATTTTTGGTCATATTTATTATTAAGTATTTCATATTTTATTGATATTACTATGAGATATATTATTTTTATATTTCTAATTTCTAGTTTTCCCTTGAAAGTATATAGAAATATAATTGATTTTTGAATGTTCACTCTATATGCTGCCACCTGAAAAAAGCCATTATCTGTTTTGCAGATTCAAATAAAATTTTTTTAATAAACAATTATGCCTGCAAATAAAGACTATGTTTTTCGTTTTTACATAGATGATCAAGTCTTATGCAAATTAAAATGATTTTATTTCTTACTTTCCAGTATAGATGTCTTTTATTTCTTTTTGTCTCTTTATTGAATTGACTAGCATTTCTAATACAATGTTTAATAAGTGATAAGAGAAGAAATTCTCATTTTGCTCCAGATCTTAGAGGAAACACATTTTGTCTTTCAACACTAGGATGTTAACTGCAGGTTTTTCAAGATTGTCATCAGATCGATATTCTTTGTTTTGAGATATATTTTGTTTTGAGATATATTTTGTTTAGTATGAATATATCCATTTCAGCTTTCTTTTGATTAATCTTAGCATACTATATCTTTTTTATCCTTTTCCTTTCAACAAAAATTTGTGTTTATTTTTAAGTGTATTTCTTATAAGCAGAATATACTTATATCTGGCTTTTTAAACAACCCAATAAACTCTGCATTTTAATCATAGATGCATAGAGGAGCTGTTTTTAATGTAATTGTTGATATAGTTAGGTTTCAGACTAAAATTGTGCTGTGCATTTTCTAATTGCCCTATCTGTGCTCCCATTTCCTACTTTTTAGATTAATTAAATAATTTTTATGAGAGTATCATATCTTCTTTTTTGGATTACTAGCTATTTATCACTGTTCCATTACCTTGGTGGTTGCTTTATGATTTATAATATACTTCTAAGACTACCTTCAAATGATATACCACTTCACATTTAGTATAATAACCATATAATACTGTGCTTTCATTTCTCCTCTCCCAGTATTTCTTTTAAGTTTATTAATTTATTTTGAGAGAGACAGAGAGAGCACGAGCAAGGGAGGGGCAGAGAAAGAGGGAGAGAGGGAGAATCCCAAGCAAGGGGTTCGAACTCAGGAAACCATGAGATCACCACCTGAGCCAAAATCCAGAGTCAGATGCTTAACTGACTGAGCCACCCAGCCATCCTGATTCCCCTACCAGTCTTAATGCTATTGTTGTCATACATTTATCTTATACATATGGAAAAAAAAATACAACACACCTCTCATATTATAATATTTTTGTTTGTTTAACCATCATATATCTTTTAAATGTTCCAGATTTATATAGTAAAAACTAATCTTACTTTTACCCATGTAGTTATCATTTCTGGTGATTTCCATTCCTTGTTCCAGCTGGTACCATGTTTTTCTGCAATCTGTGCTCTACCATTAATGTCACCCTATATGTATGTGTGTGTGAGTGTGTGTGTGTGTGTGTGTGTGTGTGTGTGTGTATATATATATATATATATATATATATATATATATATATATATAAAATCTCAGGCATTATAGAAGTCTGATGTTAATCTTTTATCATCTACCATGACCCTACTTAACTACTTGAATATATAAAATATGATTTAACTGCATTAATTACCTTGTCGGCCATAGTTTTTAGTCAGTTTTAATTGATTATTTTGCTCCTCATTATGGTTCATATTTTTCTACTCCTTTGTTGCCTAGTCATCTTTAATTGGATGTCATACATTACAAAATTCACCTTGTTTGGTATTAAATACTTCTAAATATATGAATTATTCTTCAATTTTTTTCCAAGACACATTTAATGTTACGTGGAAACCGTCTGATACTTTTGGATTTGTTAAGCAGAACCATGGCAGCATTTATTTTAGGGCTAGTCATTTCCTGTTACTAATATAAGATTCCTCCAAATACTTTCTCTAATTCCATGAATCATTCCATTCCTATTGCTAGGGACAGGTGTTAGTCCCTCTAATTCTAATATAGTTCTTTCCCAAGATTTGGGCTGTTTCCTAAACACATGTATCTGTCATTATTCTACTGAATACTGATCTGCCAAATACTCAAGAGGCCCCACCGCAGATTTCTGAGACTTCTCTCCATGAAGGTCTTTTCTGTGACATTCTGTCTTGTGAGATCTCACTGACTTGGGCTCCTTGGACACTCAGCTCCCTCTCTTCAATCCAGGGTGGTTATCATATTTCTCTTGGTTTCCCCTGCATCAGTGCCTGGAATCTCTCTCAAGGAGGTATGCTGGGACAATCACAGGGTCATTTCATTTGATTTTCACATCTCAGGAATCACTCTCTTTCAGTACCTGATGTCCAGTGTCTTGAAAAATGTTGTTTCATATATCCCCTCCCTCCCTTCCTTCTTTCCTTCCTTCCTACCTCCTTTCCTCCCTCTCTTTTTCCCTTTCTTTCTTCATTCCTTTTTGCCTTTATTTGTCTTCCTTCTGTCTTTCTTTTTCTTCTCTCCCTCTTTTGTTCTTTGTTGCTTCTCTAGGTGAGAAGGTGAGTCCAGTCCCTGATACTCTGTCTTAGCCAGGCAGGAGGTCCAGTTATTTCACGGTGACTAATAAAATGATTAGAATATTATTTGGCCCAGGATTTTTTCATCTTAGTTTCTTTTTAAGAATTTTGAATTTATATAATATGGGCATATTGCTTTTGTTAATGACAATTGACTGATCTAACCAAAGCCACGGTAAACCAGAATCATAAAATAATTATAATACAAAAGTTCCTCTTGAGAAAAGAAAATTGCACCAATAAATGTTTAAACATTACCAGGATCACCACGTGCCAAATATCTAGGTACTAATTTGTGTGAACTTCTCTACTGAAATTACATACCAGTATCTCAAAGGTAAGTGTAAAAGTAGGCATCACATTTAAATTTTATTACAAATAAGAAAAAAACAACTCCAAGTTTATTTCCTAAATGTTAGAGTTCGAGGTTGAATCTCTGAGTTAGAAAGTCAGAGTGTTTTTGTATACATAAATTCAAAAATATAGATTTTAAAAATAGCCATATTTCCTATTTTTCCATTTTTTTGAAGCTCTGGTATTTTTGAATATTGGCCTAAAGAGACACCTTGGATATTTTAGTAGAATTCGAATCTACTAAAGAAATAAAACAAAGTTGTGTTTTATTGTTGATACAAAGAGATTTTTGGCATTCACCTCTTGAAAAACTATAAAATTGTTGAATTCTTCCTTTCCCTTATAGTATAAACCCTCCCAGTTTTCTGGTCTCATAATTTAAGTTGTTCCACCATATTTTAGTCAAGATGGAAATGCTGAGTTACATGAGCAAATGTCAATCAACATCACTAAGGAAAAATGTGGCCTGGACACAGTGTCACAATTATGATAGAAACTCAAAATGAAAGATTACCTACAATAATCAGTTATCTGAATTAGATTAAATCCACAAAAAGAATGGGAAAGGCCAAATTTAGAATTAACATCAACTAAATGCACTCTTTATTATTACAGGAGATTCTCAGATCATTTTCAAAAAGTACCATTCCTGTGACATGATCATCAGTCAAAATGATCTACCTCATAGACTTTCCACTCAAAACAGATATTTCTTGGGATCCTAAATTATAGCACACATTCTCTCTGGTCAAGAAAACCTATGTTAAGCTTTCATACACACTTATATCAATCTGTTCTCAAATTCTGGCCAGAAAAGTCAGCAAAGTAGTCATCCTAAAACTTATATGGTACAACACGTTTCTTTGTTGTTGTTGTTTTGGGTTTTTTTGTTTGTTTGCTTGCTTTTTGCTTATATTTGACTTAAAAATCTTCAAAAATTTAAATCAGCTCAGATTATCAGTATCTATATCAGATGTTTTCCTCAAAGTTTGGAATAACATTATTTTAAATGTAGAAAGGTAAATTATTATTTGGCCAAACTAGTATGTAAATTCCAGAGGATTTGTTTTACAACTACTACAAAAATATCTGTGGTTATTTTAGATGGTAAAATAAAATCAGTAGAATCTTGTTACTTAGAGACTCTGTTTAAAATGCTGCATATTTTCACGTTCAGAAACTTGAAACTCTAAAATATGCTGTAGATCTTAGTTTTCTGTAAATTTCGTAAGAGTTCTTGGTCAAAAACAATGAAATGTGACTTAGAAACACATCATCTAAGTAATCATCAGAAGCATATTATCCCCCAGATACACAAATTATTTTTTGAGGCTTAGAAAAAAGAAACCAACTAAAACAAATATCTGATCAATATTATATTCTGTATTCGCCAAATTCTAATTTGATTGGATAGGGATTACTTTCAGATTATTTAAAATCACCATACCTTAAAGAGGTTAATAATATAGTTTACAAGGTATTCATTAGAAATTCATCAATGAAAAACAGAAAATGGTACTCAATTAGCATGGGGTTTTGTCTGTTTATTTGTTATATTTGTTGTATTTGCTTCATTCTGCACTTATAGTCACATCTTTCACTCAGATGGTTCTGGAGTTTTGGGTACCTGCAGGTTCAATCAAGTGGTCTCATTTCTTTCTCCTGTATGATCTTCTTATTTTCCCTGAAGCAAGTGTGCTCAGAAGGGAGGGCACCTGGAAATTGTGGGCTTCTTTATAAAATGACGAATAATATTGATAAACCCATCCTAAAATAAATAAAAGAAGCTCTCCCCAAACAAGGTATCATCTGCTGCTAGTTCTGCTCTAAATAACAGTAGACTGTGTAACACTCCAGCCTGGGATAAATTAGCCAAGAAGACATAAATTTGAGTAAAATCACTCCATACTCTTTTTCACTATGAAATGGGGTTACAGGAAAATATGAACAGGACTTCATTTTAGTGTTCCATAGAAGCATAGTTTAAGAACTCCTTTCCTGAATAAATAGCCTCTAACCATTTTTAAAGTTGCTTTTTCCTTTTGACTGAGGCAAGACTGATTTCTTAACATTCTCAACAAATACCTGGTTCAGGTCTCACTAACCTTCATGATAATTTAATGGTGTATGCTTTCTTCTGGTGACAATTTTCCGTATCAATTGTTCTGACCCTCAAAAGCAGATTTCTATCATAAAGCTCTCTTTTGGATTCAAAAATTAAATTAGTTTTCCCTAAATCATTTCCTCATGGTGTTGTTTAATTATAAAGTAAAATGCACAGAATGAACCATACTTCAGAAAAAAAACTGAGTGTTTTCTAACTTAGGCTAAGAAGTTCTCTTTGAGCCTTATGAGGCATTGTCTGTCACTATTATTATTTTTATTTATATTATTTATTTTAATTTTTTCAACGTTTATGTATTTTTGAAAAGAGAGACAGAGCACAAGTGGAGGAGGGGTACAGAGAGAGAGAGAGAGAGAGAGAGATTCCGAAGCAGGCTTCAGGCTCTCAGCACTCAGCACAGAGCCCAACACAGGGCTCGAACCCACATACCGTGAGATCATGACCTGAGCCAAAGTCAGAGGCTTAACCGACTGAGCCAGGCATCCCACCCATTACTATTATTTTAAAAAGTCTATTTAAACACTCAAACAGAGAATCATTGCAACCAAGGGAATAGGAAAATTGCTTCAGCATAACTTTAGCTGTAGCCCCTTTCTTATGTTCTGTTGTGTTTGTTTGTTTAAGCAGAAGGAAAGGAGAATTAGCAAAGTGGCTTGGAATATGGTGTCTGGATCAGAGAGTAAGAAGACAAAGTGCAGCTGTACTATGTACAAGTCTATGATTCTGGGCACATTAATTAGCTGTCTGTACCTCAGTCTTCTCATCTATCTAATCATTATACCTAAGGGATACATAATTGTTCCAGAATCAAAGGACTGTTCTGAATATTAAATTGCACAGTATAAACATTCAACATGCTACCTAGCAAATAGGAAGTTCTTAATCAATGTCACTCACTATGATTATGACAAATATTTATTCACTTAACAGTGTTTATTGAGTAACTACTTGCTCTATGATAGGGACAAAATGATGAGCAAAATGGAAATAGTCTGTCCACAGGGCAATGTTTTTAAATTTTTTTTAATCTTTATTCATTTTAGAGAGGGAGGGGGGGCAGAGGGAGAGATGGTGATACAGAATCCAAAGCAGGCTCCAGAGTTCAAGCTGTCAGCACAGAGCCCTATGCAGGGCTTGAACTCACCAACCATGAGACCATGATCTGAGCTGAAGTCTGATGCTTAATAGCTTTATCAACTGAGCCATCCAGGTGCCCCAGGGCAATTTTTGTTAGAGACAAACAATAAAAACAACATAGATATTAATATGCAGTTACAGGTGACAATGAGAAATTGAAAAAAAAAGTAGAGAGTATTTAGTTACTCCAAGAACATGGAATGAGCAGATGCAATAAATTTTTAAAAATTTAAATTAATTTGCCTAGGGGATCAACGGATGCTTCTTTGAGAAATGTACAAAGCTCTTAATCAAGAAATCTCAATGATAAATAGGAATGAACTCAGAAAAGGGTGGGTTGAGGGAAGGAGAGCCAATATGCAAGGAGACAAAACAAGTTTGTGAGGCCCAAAGATAGAGAAAAATGTTAAGGGAGGACACTGAGTCTGGAAGACAGAGGGTAAGAGGGAGGTTGGTGAGGGAAGGGCCTTGATAATAGACAAGAGACAGATCATCCAAGGTCCATCTGTGCAGAGTATGGATTGTGGTCAGAGGGTGGTGGCAATACTTAAAAAAAAAAAAAAAAAAAAAAAAAAAAAAAGGAAAAAGAAAGAAAAGGAGAATCTGGGTGTGGCAAAATAGTTCATATTTTCATTTTAAATTTTTCATTCACTCCACTATCAGAGAATGGATTATATGTGGCAAAATTAATGAGTGAGGATGATGCGAATGGCAGTGGCAGAAGCTGAGTTGAAAGGGGACAGTATATTGGAATTAGGTGCAAACAATGGAGATGGAGGGATGTGGTACAGATAGAAGAAGGGAATTTTTGAAGAAAAAGTGACAGTGCTTGGTGGAATACTGAAAACAATGGAGAAGAGCATGTTGGCAAATATGACCCTGAATTTTTGGCTTGTACAACCTAATGCATGGAAAGCTGTTCTCTGAGATAAAGAAGGAAACTGAGCAAGAGAGAGGGGGACATTTATGAGTTCAGTTTTGTACAATGTTGTATTTATATTGTGTCTGTGATATCCACAAGAGAGGTCAAGCAGAGAGGTGGGTGTGTGAAACCAGAGGTCAGGGGCAGGTCCAAATTTTGAGATACAAATTTCGAGATACAGGTTGTGGACAGCAGTTGAAACCATGGAATCAGATGACTGCATTCCGTGAGAACTGAGAAAACTAAAAAAGGAGGCAGTTGACCATGACATCTCCTTTCCCACTCACATTACTACAAACCGTGAAAATATAAATATTTCTCTTTGGTTCTTAGATTACTACCTATAGAATTTTGGATAAAAATATCCACACCAAGAATGTATGATAATCTGAATAGCTAGATTACATACTTTCCAACAACTAAGTTCACAATGAAGTAGAGAAAATAAATGACTAATCACATAGATGAGGAACCTATTACCATAGTCAGAATTCTTAATGGTGTAATGGTTAAGGTATTAGAATACTGAGATTTCTTTATGTATGCCTAGTAGGGTGGGACCAGATAAAGTCTGGGTTCAGGTAATAACTTAGTTTACCAGTGGCTTCCTGCTGCCTTTATGTTTAAACTCCATTATAGTTTTCCAGAATTCTGAGATTACAGGAAGTTTTCCCTTGAACATCCCCAGCAGCTGTTTGAACAAGTGAAACCAACTGAGTGACTTTTACTTGTCTAAACCAATCTTCCTAACTAGCATGAAACCAAATGAATAAACAGAAGATCAGAAAATGAAGAGAAAAGAAAGGGGTCAGCTCTTGTTTCATACATGAAGATTAATTTAGCATGGAAGTCACAACTGATAAAACAAGATGCTAAATATCAAATGGGACTTCACAGTATGGTTAGATAATAATAACTCAAGTAATCAAAATTATCATGCGGGGTTTAGGTGGTTTATGTACTCACTGATCAATATAAACCCTATGTAGATTCCCTGCATGTGCTAAGATAGAAACAAAAGAAAATGCACATTACTGATTATTTTACATATTATTTTGCATTCAGTACTTTGGAAATGATGTCTTTTCTGAGAAGTGAACCCTATTCTTACCACACATTAAAATTCATATATATAATTATAATATATATGCAATATCTATATATGGCTAACTCAAGTCTAGTAGCATGGTTTTAATCAATCATGAGCACAGAACCAATGCTCTATGAAGGTTTGGAAACTCATGAAATCCACACTATCAGTAATAACTCCTTTTTCCAGTGAGAAGCTCAAATTTTTCTAAACTATCTATGTCTTAACACAATTTTAAAAATAAAATTAGACCTGATTTTTAATATTTTAAACATGCAAGAACTCATAGGAAACCATCATTCCAATAGCAAAGATGGTTTTGGTGGGACTTGCTTATATTCAGAATTCTTTTTATATACAACTCTTTGTGAGTAAAAATGATATACATTCAAAAGTGAGGGACCAGAAGTTACATCTGATGGGTGTTTTGTGCCTAAGTGTTCTATTGGTTATGACTTTTATTTTTTTATTTATTATAATTTCTTAAGTCAATATTCTATTAGTATTTTCAAATTCTTCAACTTACATAAAAATCTTCAGAAATTACTCATGACAAATATGTCTCATTTACTTAAAAGTGTATTTGTTGTAAAACAAATTTTAAAAAATTATTAAACATTAGTGTTTTCAGAAGGTCACATATTTTAAGCTGGTTTTAAGATTTTACAGAATTGAAAAAAATAATGTACTTTTTATAAAGTCTCTTAGTCATAAAATATCAGTTTCAATAAAGTAGTAATTAGTTAATATTTAACATAATGTTTTCTTTTACATATATAAAATGAATTGCTAAATGCTTATGATTTCTGAAAACTAAAAATAAATGGTTTTAAATATTCTACACTAAAGGAGGTAAAGCTCAACATATTTGATAGAAAAAAAAAGGCTTAAACTATAATAACTAGTAAATACATAAATCAAATTACTTTATGGTATTGGTGGTACCCAAAGTTATAACCATTTTGGTAAAATATCTTACTTAATTGAATAATATATAGACTAATATTTAGGTCTGGTATATATGGGAAAAAAACTTTGTCATACTTGAAAATTACAAATTAAACTTCCTCCTTTTTAATAAATACATTACATTAAATGTCTTAACATATTAGGGTATGTCCAAGGCTCTTCCATATAATCCACATAATTGAAAATTGTAAGGATATTTTTTCATATATTTAATTTCACATTTGTCAACATCATGAAAAGCACCTACAGTATTATTTTGCGCATTCCTTTTGTGACTTAATCAACTTTATAAGAAGGTGATTCAATCAACCAGAAGTTTAAAAAGTTGTTTCTGTTTTGTTATTGAGAGGTAATTAAATTTAATAAACATATCCATTATAATCTTCCTATGTTTCCTATGTTTCTTCAATAATGTATCCTGATATCAGATGAATTTAAATGCAAATCTTTTCATATTCTCACTGTATGCCAAAACTAGTAGTGAATAATGAGTCAATTCTCTAAAAATGTAAAACTCAGAAGTTTTATGTGTCTGAAGGTTTTCTATAAGTCTTGAAGGTAGAATTCTTCTAAAAGAATCTAATATTGGAAATAGACAAAACATAAATGTTGACCTACCACCTAAAGATCCCATCCTAAACCACCAAATAAGAACAGCTGAATGCAAACAGGCTCAGCAACAGTTTAATTCTAAGACTCTGAATAAGGCAAAAGTGAACACACAGGAAGATAAAAAGGGAAGTTAGAATAGAGAATAACAACACTGCATTTCATGGAAGAATAAAAAAGAGAAAGAGAAAATGCTTCTGTCCAGTGGCCTCCTTTCACGTACCTCATTAGTTCTGGTGTATAGATTCAAGACACAGGGATCCTAGATAACACACTAAGTCAATTTCTAGGCCAGTACATGAGATCCTTGTGACTGGTGTTTAAAACAAGTTTCATCTCACATCAGGTAACGGGAATACTGATGTGACAGAAGACGACAGAAGAACGCCATCATCTCAGAAATATGAGACCCACTCCACTGAAAGATTTACCAAAATGCATATATATTCAATTTGTGATTACAACTCTGAAAACTTGCAAAAAGCAAAACCATATGAATGCGCCTGTAGAAATTAATGAGCAAACTTTCAGTGAGATGATATAAACTTGGGTCATAAAAGCCGAGCTGGCATCTCTCAATCAAATTTTTCAACCTGAAACGTTTTAGTCTTAGTAACTACCAAAGCCCACAGGGGAGAGGGGAAATCAGTGGAAACTGGGAGATGCTTGGATGCCGCATGGGGTCTTACTGTACCTGTGTCCACATCCTTCACCTGTTGCCTGGCTTGAGTTGGCCGGCTCCACTTTGAGCTCTTGCAGGACCAGCCCTTTATCGTGTGGTCCAGGAAAGTCCATGCCTGGCACCTCCTCCTCCTCTAGAGACTCCACGTAGAAGAGAGTCCTGGCTGGCTGTTGGGTGCCCTGCCCCGGCGCCCCTTGCTGCAACCTTGTGGCCACTGGCAGCAGGGTGCCATTCAGTGGATTAAAGGAAGAGGAGGAAGACGAAGGGGAGGAAGACGAAGGAGAGGAGGAAGAAGAGGAAGGCTTCTTCCAGAAAGTGCTCACGCTGCCCTTCTCTTGGCTTTTGAGCAGGCGGCTCTGACTGGGGCCCCAGTGCTCGAAGCTGCTGCTGCCATCCTGTTGCAGGCAGCCGCCCCCCGCCGGGCCGCCTGGGGCTGGCGACGGGTGGCTGAAGAGTTTCCAGCGGAGTCGCAGGATGTGCTTCACATCGAAGTCTTTTCTCCCAGAGCCTGACATGCTTGACGCAAGAAGGCAAAGAGACCTCAGCGGGCGCGGGAGTAGACAGACCAGCTGGTGGGGGAGGCCAGCAGAGCTCGGGGTTGGAGGCGGCGGCGGACTGCGCCCTCTGCACCCCGGGAGCACTCGCGGCGAGGCGGGCTGCGCGCCCTGCTAGGCAACCACCCGAGCGTGGACGGCAGAGCCGCGCCGCTCAGCTGCGGTCAGGTCCGCAAGGACCCGCGCGTGGGGAGCCCACCGGCTGCGAGCAGAGGCAGGAGCCGGACGCAGAGGGCTGAGAATCCTTGATCCGTGCGCGGGGGCCCCGTGGTTACGGCAGGGAGGGACGACCCTGGTGATGGAGGTGCGCGAAGAAGGGAGGTCTGCACGCTCGGAAGCCCGGGAGGCGGCGGCAGCTGGATACACCTCCCTGGGATGCACCCGTGGCAAAACCTCAGTCGGGAAGGTGTCGGCTCTCCTGTCCTTGCAGCTCAGAGTTCAGTGCCTGGAGAGCGCAGAGAGAGGGAGAGAGAGCGAGATAGAGCGAGCGAGAGAGAGAGAGCGCGCCCCAAGTCGCGAAGAAGCGCACCCCCTAGTCTTCTCGGTGCACCTGCGCCCCTGTGCCTGGCCTCTCCGAGGATGCTCTGAGAGCTTGCCGGGTGTCTTTGACAAAGTCAAATGCCTTCTGCAAGGCGAGAAGGGGTGGTTTTATATAGTCAGTTTGTAAAAGAGAAGAATAAATATTCCAGAAAATATAGGAAGGCAAAAGGAAAAGCCCGCCCGTGAAGCTGTCAAGGTCCTCACAGTACAATTTTCTCTCTGCCTCATCGCCTCCTCCTCCCCTGTAAGTGACGCAGATGTGCACTGGGGCCTATACGGAGAGATGGAGGGAGGGAGGGAAGGCTTCAATCTTCTTTATGCAAGTGAGTCTGCCGCTCTTATTGTCCCCTTGCTAGGTCCTGTCACCTTTTTTCATCCCCCTTCCTCACTACATTACTGTGTGGCAATAAAAGTAAAACAAACAGGCATTATGCTTTAGTATCAGTAAACACCAAACGTGAATCATGGCAACGTAAACTTAATAGGCTGCCATAGGTTTGCAGGTTGCATGTTAAGGGCTTGAATTATTTAATAAACCACATCCTTTAACCTTTAGCCTTGGTTTGTCCGTAGTGAGACACAAGAAACAGTGATGCTGGCATCAAAGAGTGATAATGCCACCATTCTGACACATTGTGATTCTGCCATTAACACACTCAGGCAGCGCTTCCTCTTGGGGTCCAGAGGCGTGCTGGAGAAATTTTAAGATGGGCATCTGAGTGCAGGGGACGACTTTTGCAAAATCAGTGTGTTCGGTGTGTAGCTTTGGAATGAAAGCTGTTGTTCGTGTAAACCAAGCAGTGGAATAAAATGATAAAAGAGAATTTCCAGGCATAACCTTCTGGTGCATAAATCATGATACAGAATGCATAGAAGAGTTTAGGCAATGAACAAATGCATCCAAAGGCTACTATCCTGCAAAAATTTCCTGTTTGAAGAAGGGAAGATACTTAGAACGATGAGGATTATGATGCCTTTCTAGCTATGACTACTTGGAAATTTTTCATCTTTTTCCTTTAATGAGCCATTAAAACAGAACCCAGTCACCTTTGCTGAAGGCAAAAGGAGGTGAGAAGCAGCAGGTTCCTTAAGTACATGGTGAATGTGGCTGTTGTTCATTTGTGAAACTCACAGCTTCAGCGACCCCCATCAGGGCACAGGAATCACATATTAAAGTGCAGTTATATTACTGTTCTGTTCCCTCTTCTTGAGCAGTAAAGGTAAATAGAAACCAAAGCTGGGGCGCCTGGGTGGCGCAGTCGGTTGAGCGTCCGACTTCAGCCAGGTCACGATCTCGCGGTCCTGGAGTTCGAGCCCCGTGTCAGGCTCTGGGCTGATAGCTCAGAGCCTGGAGCCTGTTTCCGATTCTGTGTCTCCCTCCCTCTCTGCCCCTCCCCCGTTCATGCTCTGTCTCTCTCTGTCCCAAAAATAAATAAACGTTGAAAAAAAAAAAAAAGAAAAAAGAAAAAAAAGAAACCAAAGCTAAGTATGAAGTCATTCCTAGACAAAGTTGGCCATTTTAACAAAACAATAAATTAAGCACACAATTTTCCCCCCACTTTCAGGGGAAGAAAAATCACTGATGTGCATTTTAAATATTGATTTATGCCACAACAGCTGGACTGCAATCCCCAGTGCCTTGATTTTTTCTTTCAGTATTCATTGTTTAAAAGAAAAAAGAGAGAGAGAGAAAGAATAAAAAAAAAAAGTCCTTTAAAGCAACAATGGTGACAGATCATTTTTATCCAAGAACTGAATCAAGCAAGCATTTCCCTTAGGGAAGAAAGCAGTGTATGAAATTACACATCACAAACAGGACAGAGAAACTTTCCATCAGAGGTGATGTAGAAATTTCAGATGCAGCAAATTAAATGATTTATATAGAAATTCGTGCTTCATATATTTTCTAACTTGAAATAATTTTAACTTAATTAAAATAACAAAATACAAGGCTGTCATATGCATGTATTCTTCATTGATTAATATCTATAAACTTTCAAAAACTGTAATATAAAATTCATTTTTGTTGTCATTCTGAAATTCCATTTTGTATGCCTCTTTTACTCTACAATACTGGTATTACTATTATATAGCTTAAAAGTCTATTTGAAAGAGTAATTTATATGATCCAAAAGAAATATAATATTGAGTTTTATTATAAAGGAACATGAATTAAAAAGATTAAGGCATATTTAACAAATGATGACCAATGTAGTTACTGTGGTAGTGATATTTTTTATGTTTTCTCAGTATTTGGTGGTCTTATAGTGATATGTTATGTGCTGAAAACACTGTTGCAAGCTACTATTTAAAATAGCTACTTTTCTATATTTATCAAGCTGCATACAATAATCAGTCTTGCTGAGGAACACGTTTAAACATAATTCATTTAAATTATCAAGTAAAGGGGCGCCTGGGTGGCGCAGTCGGTTAAGCGTCCGACTTCAGCCAGGTCACGATCTCGCGGTCCGTGAGTTCGAGCCCCGCGTCAGGCTCTGGGCTGGTGGCTCAGAGCCTGGCGCCTGTTTCCAATTCTCTGTCTCCCTCTCTCTCTGCCCCTCCCCCATTCATGCTCTGTCTCTCTCTGTCCCAAAAATAAATAAACGTTGAAAAAAAAATTTAAAAAAATTAAATAAAAAAATAAATTATCAAGTAAAATACATAGGATTTAGAAAATAAAATATGCCTGAAATTATGTTAAAGTAAAATTATTGAAGAAAATGACTGATTATATTCTTAAAATTTAGTATTTATTTATTATTAATTATTGTTACTAGACTATTATTAAGAAACAAGGAGGAAAAGACGGAGGATAAAATAAAGTATTAAAGGAAGGAGAGGAAGGGAAAAGAAAGAGGAAGAAAGAAAGAAAGAAAGGAAGAAAGGAAGAAAAAGAAAGAAAGAAAGAAAGAAAGAAAGAAAGAAAGAAAGAAAGAAAGAAAGAAAGAGAAAGGAAGAAAAAAAGAAAGTGAAAGAAAGAAAGGAAGAAAAAAAGAAAGTGAAAGAAAGAAAAAAGAATGAAGGAAGGAAGAAAAAATGAAGGAAAGAAAAGAATTTACTAAGATATCATGATTTAGCTTAACATATTAGAAAAAATCCTGGAAAAACATGCCTTTTGAAATATTGCACTCATTAATTTATTTACCGACTATTCAAAATTTTTAAAAAAAATTAATTGAGCGTTTACTACATACTGGGTCCAGTGCCAAGTAGTAGTATATATGGCAGAATTAGGTTCCTTGCCGCTGGCTGAAGATCTAACAAAAAAGATTGTTTAGCCAATCCTAATTAATAATTCACTAGAAAGTCAGGTAAATTAAGATTTAAGATCTCCAAGTTCATAAAAGGCATTGACATAACAAAGATAATTTTTTAAAACAATCTTAACAGTCACATTACATTTAGTTTTAAAGACAAAATCAACTCAATTACTCTAAACTTATTTAATTAAATTGAATTGTTTTCAGTCAGTCAGGATCTTTCAGATGAGTGTTCATATTGCCATAATTTCCTGACACAACCTTAGCAAAAATGCTTCATCAGGATACTACAAATCTGGAGGATGCTCAAGCATTTACAACTACATACATGTACGAAACTCTTTACATTATTATTTCATCCAAACTGGATGTTAACTACGCCATACTGAAAGTTCCTACAACTCAAATATTTAAGCAATACACAAATTTGGATTTGGACCCAAGCATTTTCTTGGCTGAGGACTTTTTCCTCTTAGTAACTGTTTTCTAAAATACAGTTAGATGTGTGCTTATCCAGGAAAAGTGAATTCTGATACTCTTGAATCTTTTTGACAGCCTTCTACGATGTCAAACAAGTTGCCTCTATGTAATAACACTCAACAAAAGCATTTTAATGGCCAATTATGATCCTGTTTGAAAGTTCATGTCTTATGATGAGGACTGTATTTTTGTTTTTGTTTATCTATGCTTTATTTTAATGACGCATATCTATGCATATTACCAGAAAATTATTTAAAACTGGTGGATATCATTTAAATTGAGTGCCCAGCATTGTGGATGTGTAAATGAAATGAAGATTGTTTTGTAATGACATTTTCTTTCCAAAAATGAATGGAACATATAGCACTAACATATAGCACTAATATTAAGTGATCTTATGGATAATATCAAAGCCTCTTACTTTTGCTTAAAACACATAATCATAGCCTGTTCAACATCTATTAATCTTCATTACAGTATAGGTATAGTTTAGTTAAGTAGCAATTGAGTGACTGCTTAATAAACATCATTTGTAGACGTATTGATCCGGAGGGGCCAATTTAGTCCACTCTACCTCTTTAGTTTATTTGACCTTTTGATTTGAATCAGGCGATAAATGTATACACTTGAGAAATTCTCATAAGTAAACTACTGAGTTAACTGCATGAATTCAGGAATTCAAATGGCACTAATATAATGCATTCATATTTATGATGACCCAGGCTTTATTTAAGTATGCTTTTATTTGCCAAAATCATGTGCAGAATGTCCAAGGTGGTTTGGGAAAATTCATTATTTTGACTTTTCTACTAGGTCCTGTTTGGTTATTTAATACTGCTCAGGGCAATATGATATGATTAAAGGAACCCTTACCTCTTTTATGAAAATAGTTCCACAAATATGTAAGTATAGATTTGTGTGTGTGTATATATATATATACATAAATATATATATATATTTAATGTAGATATAGATACATTTAATATATAATTATTTTTCAAGAATATTTTCTACTATAGAAAATATTTGGGGGGATCACGTGACTGATTTTGTACATATAGCGATCTTTTAAAAAAAATTTTTAACGTTTATTTATTTTTGAGACAGAGAGAGACAGAGCATGAACGGGGGAGGGGCAGAGAGAGGGAGACACAGAATCTGAAACAGGCTCCAGGCTCTGAGCTGTCAGCACAGAGCCCGACGCGGGGCTCAAACTTACGGACCGCGAGATCATGACCTGAGCCGAAGTTGGCCGCTTAACTGACTGAGCCACCCAGGCGCCCCTATGTAGCAATCTTTTAAAGAGAAAACTGCTTAACTAACGCTTTATGTTTTCTAAAGTGTTGTAATTTCCATAGTATAATTTCATTATTTTACACATTATATGTAAATTCTCCAGGATCATTTTGACATATTGTGTGCCCCATGGAATTTTTACCATTAATATCAAAATAAAATAGTAAGATTGTACTGTATAAAATGCAGAAGCTTGGAAGTTGTAAGAAAGAGGTTATGATGTCTATATAAATATAGATAAAATAACAGAAATTAAAATTACTAGTTTTAACATCACTACATTTTCTTTTCTGCTTAGAATACCTAAAAATACCCTCTTCTTGTAAGCCAAACTACACTTGGGTGATGTTTTACTGTCTCAGGTCTCATTTGGACACAAGTAATATTTCTACACTTGCATCTTCCATCTCGAGATGCATCTGGCAAACTTTTATATCTGCTTTCGTCTTCATTGTTACCAGATCTTTTAAAAATTTATGGTAATAGAAGCATGGCTGAGGAAGCTAGGATCCCATTTGCCCTAATATAATTCTGATTAAGGAGATAACATAAATTACAGATAGTTTACAAATACTCTTTTTTCCAGATGTTCATGTGTACGTAATATGTGACTTTATAACAGCTGATAACATTTTATACACACTACTCTAGAAATGGTACTGTGATTTTTATTTCAAGAAAATTATATATTCAAAGACCTTCAATGGGTTTATTCTAACAAATCAAATTTCTTTAAAAAAATTTTTTTAACATTTATTTGTTATTGAGAGACAGAGAGAGACAGAACATGAGCAGGGGAGAGGCAGAGAGAGAGGGAGAAAAGAATCCGAAGCAGGCTCCAGGCTCTGAGCAGTCAGCACAGAAGCGGGCACGGGGCTCCAACTCACAATCCTCGAGATCGTGACCTGAGCCAAAGTTGGTCGCTTAACTGAGCCACTCAGGCGCCCCACAACAAATCAGATTTCTTCTGAACATTGTTACTATAAGTAAATAGGCCTCTATTTTCTAATTTGAATATAAAAACTGTCATTATTTAATATGCTCTCATGACTCTTATTGCCAAATTGCCTTTCATCCCCAGTCCAAAAGAATATTACTTGGCAGTCTTGGGAAAAGCTAACGAAGGGCCCCTTGCCCTAGACTCTGTCTTCTGCAAGTACAGTGACCTCTCTCTTCCTATACTTCCCTAGTTCTCTAGTTGTTAATCAGCAAGTGAAATCAAAATTGTCACTTTTTTTTTTGAAAGCAGAGGAAATGTGACATGTACTGAATACAGTCTGAAAAATATTAGGATAGATAAATCTGAAGATCATAATACTACATAGAGTTCCTGAGATTGTGGTCTACTTAAGTTTTTGTGTAAAGTTCTAGAAGAAAACAAATGGAGATGAGAGTGGGAAAATAACAGATGAATCTGCAGATTATACTAGATTCTTCACATCTATTCATATTAGATAGATGACCCTCAGATTAAATACGGAATATTTTCTCCAACAGTTAGATACATGATAAAGATATATAGATATAGATATAGATATAGATATAGATATAGATATAGATATAGATAGATATAGACAGAATTTTTACTATTATTATTATTTTCTTCTTAAATAATGATCTGGGAAACTAAGATGAGGGCTATAATTTTATGACATCCCCTAAATGCCAGCAAGCTATTTCATTTAATCCTTATAAAAATCTTATTAGGTAAAATAAAAGACACAATATAAGAAAAATATTTAAAACCACTTGCCATAGATATTTCCTTTTTATTATCTATCTTAGACACTTATTCATAGCTATACTTTCTCTCCTATCATGTACTGAATAATTTTTTAAAAAGATACACTTGGGGCGCCTGGGTGGCTCGGTCGGTTAAGCATCCGACTTCGGCTCAGGTCATGATCTCACGGTCCGTGAGTTCAAGCCCC
Source organism: Leopardus geoffroyi (assembly GCF_018350155.1). Lineage (NCBI taxonomy): Eukaryota > Metazoa > Chordata > Mammalia > Carnivora > Felidae > Leopardus > Leopardus geoffroyi. The sequence goes on from NC_059326.1 coordinate 45,031,053, forward strand.
GCGTCGGGCTCTGTGCTGACAGCTCAGAGCCTGGAGCCTGTTTCAGATTCTGTGTCTCCCTCTCTCTCTGCCCCTCCCCTGTTCATGCTCTGTCTCTCTCTGTCTCAAAAATAAATAAACGTTAAAGAAAATTTTTTTAAAAAAATTAAAAAAAAAGAAGAAAAAAAAAGATACACTCATTATGTGTTGGTGTTCTCAATATTCTTTCATGAATTCTGTCATTCAAAGTTCAGAATACTGCTAACTATCTATGAATTTACTATCCTCTAATAGAAGTGAAAATTTCAGCATTCTCAAAAGTGAGCTTTTTAATATTATGGTAGTGTGTATTAATTTGTGTGTGTCAAGTCTAGACTTGAAAACAAAAATATTTTTTCCTTCTTTGGAGCAATAATCTTTGGAAAAATGAAAATTACCTTACTAGGTACTTCCTAGGCTAGGATGATTCTAGAGGGCAGAAAGTAATGTCTTATATCATATGGAATTCATAGTGCCTAACGCAGTGGCTATTATGGCATGGGAAATGAATAAACACTTTTTGAATTAATAATAATGGCCAATTGGGGGTGACACTTTACAGTGAAGAAGAGAGCAAAAAATAAATATTTAAACAAAAGTACTATAAAACTATGTATGTTGTCATATAGTGTAAAAGCAAAGAGACTTACAAAGCAGTGGTTTCTAGAATATTTCAGTACTCTCATTTTTATTACAAAGGACTCTAAAACACTAAAAAAAAATAGCATGTATTTTGAAAACGCATTTTCAGAAAGATGCAATGAAATGCACAATATATTTAGAAATATTTTCCATTACGTCTGTTAAAATTTATTTTAAAAGTCTTGGGACACCTGGGTGGCTCAGTTGGTTGAGTGTCCGACTTCGGCTCAGGTCATGATCTCACAGTTTGTGGGTTCAAGCCCCTCATCAGGCTCTGTGCTGACCGCTTGCTCAGAGCCTGGAGCCTGCTTCAGATTCTGTGTCTCCTTCTCTCTCTGCCCCTCCCCCGCTCATACTTTATCTCACTCTGTTTCTCAAAAATAAATGAATGTAAAAATTAAAAAAAATAAATAAAAGCCTTCATATTTAAATTCAAAAATTTTATTTACATTACAAATAAAAGTGTGTGTGTGTGTATATATATATATATATATATATATATATGAATTCTATCCATGCATCATCCATCTATCCCCTCATTTATTCAAACACACACACACACACACACACACACACACACACACACACGTATATACATGTTTTTCTTTTTTTACTAAGCACATTTTATGTGCCAAGCCTTGTTCAAAGTGTTGAAGATGAAATGATTTATTTTGAAACTATGTGTATATTTAATTAACTTTCATTTTGAGATAGACAGAGTTTTGGAAATAAGGCTTTTAATAGTTGGTCTTGCAACTTTCACAAGCATTTTATAAAAAATACAACTTACTCTACATTTGAGTATTCAAAATATATGATTCTTGATTAACCACAGAATTGCTCTTCAGGTGACCTAGTGGCTTTGCAAGTAAATGATAAAAATTGACAATTCACATAATTTATTGTAGGAGTAGCCATTATTCATAAATGTCTGTATATATTCAAAATCTTTTCAAGTAGGAGAAATTCATTAGAAATACTTGCTTCAGTTGACAAATAACTTAAGTAATTTTACTTTCTCATACAAGTGGGAAACATAATGAGAAGTTAATGAGTAAATAAAGTAATTTAGAGATTACAAAAACTAGTATTGGCATTGAGCTGTGAGGAATTAAGAGAAATCCTGGTGCAGTAAGTAAATTCCTGATAATGTGAGTGAAACAACAAATTTACTAAGAATATTGCAAACTATTTTTCCAGTTATAAAACTTGCCCTTTAATATTTATTGAACCATGTACATGGAATTTACATATATAAACCACCATATATACTGCATTATGAGACATCATTGTGTTTTTATTTGTAGTAAAATTTTAGTCAAATGAAGAAAGTATGTCCAAGTGCCGGTTTTGCATGAGAATGTTAATTCTATTTCAACATAAATTTTTTAAAAAACTTAATTTGCTTTGTTTTCAATAAACATTCCTTCGCTTACTAAAGTTGTTTGAATGAATAGAATGGACTACTAAAACAATTTACATTACAGGATAGATTTGAAATTTCCGCTTTGTAGATTCTTGCCTGAGGAGTCGAAGACTGACGCTTACATCCAATAGAACAAGCTTAGCGGAAGACTCATTCATTATTTCTGATCTACTGCTACATATCTATACTTCTATATAAGCACTGAAAATCCAGAGTATGGATTTCCGACACTCACAAAAATGTCTAGCCATGCAGATTATTTGAAACCACAGGATATTTCAATCAGTCAATCAACTAACATTGAGAATTGGCTGTGTACTTAGCCCTGTGCAGTGAAGGGTATAAGGACTTACCTTGGTAGAAAACACACACAAAAAGAGAGATTTTAAATTTTGATTATCCCACAACATAAGATGCTTTAAACATTTTTCAAATTCTTATACTGTACATACAGCTTTTGCAGCTACGTTTTCATAATTAGTTTACTTGCCTGTTTTCCAAACATGCAAAAAGAGGCATAGAGAGGCCGAGGTGGCAATCACACAATTATCTAGACTCCTAGAAAGCCATGCCTGAGTCTATTTCTTTGGTTAACAAGAGAGAATTTTATAGGTTATAGAGAGTTGTAAAATTTCAATTTTCATATGCAACATAACTCCTAAAGTTGCCTACTTCCTTCACATTAGATTGTGTTTCACTAACCCCTTTTAAAGCTTCTTTTCCTTTGCTGTAGGTAGTGTTTTCTAATAAAGCTGTAGAAGAAAGCAGTGACTGCAGCCTGAATTAATCATTTCCTATTCATACTCATAGTGTGTGCATACGTATGTGTGGTAATATACCTATTACATGCATGAACACACACGAGGTGTGAAAGGGACTCAAGTCGTACAGAATAATATTGTCCATGACATTGAAATGAAAACAAATAGTTTGACGTTTATTTCTTTTTGACAGAGAGTAGGTCAGCTTATGTGGTAAATAACATTTATTAAACATTAAAACATACTTTTGAAACTGTAAATGTAGTCAATGTACAGAAAGTATTGAATTCCATACAATCGCAATTTTTAAACTGTTGTTTTATTAGTGCCACTGACAGTATGACAGTTTAGGAGGTGTCACTGACACATAACAACCTCTATAATGTATTCTTTCAAAAGGGTATTTGAACAGAAGACAAAGGAGAACAGAATTTCAAAATGTAGGTGGTAAATAGTTCAACGATGTCAGAAAAGTTCAGGAGAATTACAATTTAAAAAATGAACTTACCAATAAGAAGATACGTATTCATGTTCTTCAGTAAAACAAGGAATTTAAGTAATGTGACTTTTAGTTAGATCAAGACTGCCCAATATTGAAATAACTAAATTTCTAATAATGAGTTAGGCTGTTAGGTGGAAATGATTAAATATTTGACTTAGTGTTATGAAATTGTTGGAATCTATTCAATCATGAAGCAAATTATTATTGAGCACATGTTACGTGCCTATAACGTGCACTGTGAATGGGGGTTCTCACTGTCCACACAGAGCTTTTACTTTATTTGTGGACAAAAACTATAAACAACTAAATGAACAAAACCTACACAAAACACTTCAACTGTTATGAAGTGATCAATGCGGTGAGATCACAAATGGCATTGCACAGACAGTTCTCTTCACAGAATTCTTAGAAAAGTGCTCCCCCACTAATCTGACATTAGAACCCATCCAAACAACAGAACATATATACATGGCTCGTGGATGAAGAGAGTAAACACAAAACACAAGAAAACAACATAAGAGGAGGAAGAAGAGCAAACCAGAGAGAAAATGGCTGCTGAAAGTCACTGAAGTGCAAAAAGCATGGGGTATTGGAGGAACAGAAAGATGGCTGTTAGTGAGTGGGTGTGGAAGAGAGGGCGAGAGATGGTGTAATTCACAGTATAGAGGTTCAACTTTAATTGTACTGTGCTGGAAAATTAGTGAAGGGTTTTAAACAGGGAGATGATATATAATTTAAGATTTTCTAAAGTTACCTTGATTAGATTGGAAAAATGCAAAAATCAAAAGAAAGAGATAGATCATTGAGGAATATCTTCTTCCCCAACAGAAGACTTAAAAATGTAGACAAAGATAATTCGGTAATAAGCTTTAGAAATAAGAAACCAGGCAGTTTCATACTTGCTTTCATATAGTAATGCCATCTTAATTTAATTTAGGAATTGTATAAGAAATGGTATTTTTTTTAATGACAAATTACAGTGCCGGGTTTTGTATTTTTAAAGAACTTTAACATGTTATCTCACTTTATACATTGTGATGGTTTTCAAGAAGAAAATAGGGCTCTAAGCTCTGATAGTAAAGGTGAGACTTGATGCACAAGGAAAAGCAAACCATGGGGAAAATAAGAAAAAAAAAAAAAAGTTAGATGCAAATACCCAGGGTGTGGAGACTGCTTGGCATATTGAATGAACTGAAAGGATATTGTGGGGAGAAGTAATTTTGAAAGAATGGAGAGGTGGTTAGTACTCTTTTCTAGATCATTAACCTAAAGGCTAAAACAATGATGTAATCTGTACAAATTTTTGTATTAGTCTCCAGCATTTTCACAATTCAGACACAGATCTTTTGAAAGTACCGTACCACACTGATCCTTTCCTGAAAAATATTGAGGTGAAATATCATAACCAATGATACTGTATCCCAAGTAAAACTGTAGATCTTAAACCTATGTCATCAATGTAGAAGGTCCATAGACATGTATCTCAGTAATTGTATCTGAGTAATCTCTAAAATTTTACTCTTCCATCAGTCTAGCACCAATTACTTTGAGGATTAACTCAATTTTATTACCATCTGCTCACCTAGTACTCTGCATTTAACCTACAGTTTTCACTTCCTGAATGCAGCTTACAATTTTTCTAACATTAAGAATAAATAATCCATTTTATCCTATGATTTAACTTCAGAAAGTTACATGGTTCCGAATAATACATGATTGTAAATACCCAAGAAATCCTGAAACTTAACTTAATAAACATTTGATAATGTCTATTATCTACTTTATTAGAATCTACATCAATATTAGCTCAGATGACAAAGAAAAAAATATATACACAATGAATTAGAAACTCTCCATAAGTCTAAAATGGCATATCTTTTAGTGTATATAAATAAAAACAAAATATCTGCACATTTTTATAAAACTGTGACATCTATCATTTGGGATTCTTTTAAAAATATTTAGTGTTTATTTATTTATTCTGGGGGAGAGAGAGAGAGAGAGAGCGAGCAAATAGGGGTGAGGCAGAGAGAGAGGGAGAGAGAGAATCCCAAGAAGGTTCTGCAATGTCAGCACAGAGCCTAAAGTGGGACTGGATCCTACAAACTGAGACATCATGACCTGAGCCAAAATCAAGAGTCTTAACCTACTGGGATCCCTGGGATACTTTCAAAACAGTATATAGACAAAAATAGGATTGGAGAAAGTCCAGAAAGTAGAAACTGAGACAACAAAGGGATCAAGGAAAAGCCTCAGGAGGAGAGATATATTCATGGATCTTCAATCCTGACTATATGAGAGGAGCATGATCAAAATCTATTCAAACTAAAATGACACAGATAGAGCTTCCTTGTGGGGCAACCAGATCTGGATTTGAATTCCAGCACTGACGTATTAACTATGTCAACTTGACACAGTTTCAAAACCTCTTAGAGACTCTGTTTCCTAATCTACAAAATGATTTTGGCGAAAATAAATTACATTTTTTATCATAGGGCCCAACATATAGAAGATATTCAACAAATATTAACATTCGTCTTTCTATATACTTTATCTAAATTGAGATGGTTCAAATAAATGCACTACTATTTAATATATAGAGTATGAAACTTAGTCGAGGTAAATTATGAAAATCAGATATTATAGATGAAAAATATGACTGCTGTTTAAATATTAAGATAACGCATAGATATCCATGAATTATAAGGAGAAATTGGACATTTTGTAGTTGACTTTATTTTTTTTTTTTTTAAACGTTTATTTATTTTTTTGAGACAGAGAGAGACAGAGCATGAACGGGGGAGGGTCAGAGATAGAGGGAGACACAGAATCGGAAACAGGCTCCAGGCTCTGAGCCATCAGCCCAGAGCCCGACGCGGGGCTCGAACTCACAGACTGCGAGATCGTGACCTGGCTGAAGTCGGACGCTTAACCGACTGCGCCACCCAGGCGCCCCTGTAGTTGACTTTAAAGAATAATCATGCACTTAACAATAGGGTCTTTAATAGCAGATTATTATATTGATTGATTAATGATGAAGTATGACAAGATTTATGTTATTAAAATTTTGTTCATTGATCATAGTTATAAGAGTGAATCTTGAGAGTGATTGTGAAGAATGTTCAAGTTTCATTTGCTATTGAAAATGTTAGTAATTTTTAATGTTAGAGCACCCCATATTTGCTTTATGTGACCTGCACAAAGGATCACTCCGGGAAGTCAGTGTCCAGATGGTAAAGGCTCAAACACTGTCATTCTCCTGTACTTGGGGAGGTCTGAAGATGCAACTGACAGGTAATAGCCCTATAGTCCTATTTGTCATTTGAGGGACACAAATGACAATCATTTGGGTACCAGAAGAGGTTCTGAATATATTATGTTAAACCAATAAAAATTCATCACTTAATAATGGGGAATACATATCAAAAAGTGAAGCCTAGGGAGAAAGAAGTTATTAGCACATAGAAAATCCTTCTCATAATAAATATTTAACTCAGTGCCTGAGGTTGTCACTAAGGATCCCACTTTGCTGAATTCTTATATTTATTTAAGATCACAATATTTAAAGAATATATAATTTCGGTTATTTGCAAATTTGCACTCAAATTGCTGAAATGTCATCTGAGTATGCTAAAGACAAGAGGTAGGCATTTTGAAAATAAGATTTTCTTTGATAAAATGCAAACAGAATTGAATTTATTTCATTAATTTGGTTTGTAAGAAACATATTTAGAGACACACTTAAATCCAGTAAAAAGCATTTGTTGTTGAAGTTCATGTATCATTTCTGTTCCTATTCTTTCCTTCGCATTTAAAGAAGATATAAATAACATATTTTTCCCATATGATTTTCTGCTTTTGTACATTAGCAAGTAACCACCATTTCCCAAAGAAGTGTTGGTAGGGGGTTTCAGCTCTTTCCTTTCCAAGACATTAAATAATTTATAATGTTTTCTGTTTCATACCAGTGTCAAAACCTGTTCTAGATGCTTTATTGGAGCTTACATCCTAGTGGGAAAAGACAAACAAGCAAATAAACAAGTAAACAATGTCATGGGGATTTAATTATTATGTAGAAAAAATGAAGCAAGCGAAGGACTAGAGAATTCTGGGGGAGCAGCAACAATTATTTTAGATAATATGGTTAGAGAAAGTCTCTCTGATCAAAGACATTTGAGAAGAGGCCTGAATAAAGAGGTGGGAGGGAAGGAGGGAGTCTTGCAGTTACCAGGGCAATAGTCATCAGGGCAGAAGGAAGGCAAGTGAAAAGGCTCCAAGGCATGTGTTTGGCATGTTAGAGCAACAATAAATGGGGTAGAAAAATAATTAAAAGGATGACTCAATTAACTGTTGTCCCTAGTGACAGAAAATCTCAGCAACACCATCTCCTTGTTTTGTTTTTGTTTTTGTTGTTTGTTATTCCCCCCAACCTCCTCCCAGAATCTGCCTTTCCCAAAGCCTTGCCATCTCATTCAGTTCATTTTTCTCCTACCATTATTGGGCTGAAATTATATTGCTGCCATCTACCTTCCTAATCTAATGGTGGGCTAGCTTTAAAAACGAGTTCCCTGAGGTTCTCGTTACTCTGCCTTCAGCATGCGCTGTGGTTGCTAATAAAACAGGTTTATATATTTGTAGGCACATACATATGGTTTACTTGCATGGCTGATAAAGCTATTCCATTTCATTTATAATATTTTTGAATTTCTTATTTACCCTCTGTGATGTTAAATTCATGTACCAAACTGGACTTTCTGTTTGTTTTTGTTGTTGTTTGCTTGTTTGGGTATTTTTTCATTCTTTCACTTTAATTCACTGGTGTGCTCTAAAGTCACCTAACCTTTTTTTCAGCTCAATGTTGTATTTTTTTTTCACATGTATTTTACACCCTCCTCTTAGTACATCAATTAGACAAAGTTGTAAATTATGGGTGTTTCATTCACAGCTAAACTTTCAGAGCAAACACTGCCAAATTACACTAATTTTTTCAAACCACCTAACTCATTAAACTGTTCCCTACCTTTGTATCCTCTGCTTTCCTGTCAATTGAAACCATATGCAAAAATAGAAAGAGTGGTGTAATAAGGTCTTATGTACCCATCACCTGAATTCATTATCCATTCATGGATCTTTTTTCACATTTACTTCCATTTACAATATCCACCTGCTCTCCTGTGGATTATTTTTAAGCAAATCCCAAACATTATATTATTTTATGTGCAAATATCTATCAATATACATCTAAAGATCTCACTTACATATGGAATCTAAATCTAAAAAAAAATAACCATAAGATCATAGATACACAGAATAATAGATTGGTGGTTGCCAGAGGCAGGGGGGTGGGGCATGGTCAAAATGGGTGAAGGGGGTCAAGAGATAAAAAAAATCCAGGTATAAAATAAATATATTCTGGGGATGTAATGTGGAGCATGGCAACTATGTTAATAATATTACACTGCATATTTGAAAGTTGCTAAGAGGAATAAATCTTAAAAGTTCTCATCACAAGAAAATAATTATGTGTGGTGATGGGTGTTAACTATACTTATTATGGTGATCATTTCGCAATATATACAAATATGAAATCATTATGTTGTACACCTGAAACTAGTATAATATTATCTGTCAATTATACTTCAACAAAAAATAATAAATTAAATACCATTATCAAGCAAAAAAACCCCACAGTATCTCCATAATATCATCACATATTCAATGAGTACTCAAATCAACTCCTATGCTAGAGTTTTTTGGTTTGAATTGGGACTTGAGTAAGGGTCATACCATTTTTAGTTTTAATATTGATGCTCATATTTTAAATTCCTAAGATCCATATTTTACAAAAGATTTAGACATTAATTATCTTTATTTACTATTATTTTTTTGTTATCTTGTTTCCTTAAAAGTCTGTTCTTTGGTTGATATTTTGTCTTTTAGGTGGTTTTGATTTTTCTGAAATTTTGGTGATGTGATGTCTGGTTGTATGCTCAGTTGTCAAATGATGTCTCATTGGTTCAAGAATCCCTGTTTGTCTGTCAATCAGTTGCAGATATTGATTCCAGACATATCTCCATTGATGTAGGGTAGGGTGGGGTATGCTGCTTTTTATGGTGTGCAGGTGATTTCTGAGTTTCAGGGCTCCACATTCCTTCTAGACATTACTCATTATTGGAATACTTGTCCCGCCTCACTCCCAAACCCAACTCTTGAGAGGAGGTGTGGGGACAAATGGAGAGAAGGCACAAATATGGCTACTTTCTTTAGCTGAGGACAAGTGATGTAAAGAGAAGAGGAAGGAGCCAAATCTTCTAGTTTTATTAGTGCAAGTTCATAATTAGTCATCCTGATAATTATATGAAGGACTTCTCTGGGTTTATTTCATCTTTTCAGTATATGCTTGAAGAATACCTAGAAGTACCCCTACCACACACTATTATACAGTCCTACAAGTGTTAAGATCTGTTTGTCTCTGCTCATGGTAAGCTCATCCTCTTTCTGCATTTTGAGTATTTCTCAGTTTATTTCCTGTTCATGATACTTTGTAAGCACAGTGATAGATGTGCATGCATAAATACAAAGACGCATGTTTTATAGATACATTTATATGTCTATCTATATCTACATAATTTTCTATCACTCTCTTATTGCATAAAAGGAATGCTACATACATCATTCCCTCTGATTCATGGTAGGACAAAATGCAACACAGCACTCAATCTTATCTATTGATTCAATACATTGGTCATTTATTTCCAACCTTAAATTAAGTTATGCTAATTAATATATATAATGTCTCTGTGTATATCTATTATCTACCTACCTACCTACCTACCTATTGAGCAAGTTTAAAATCCAAAACTAAAATTTGAAAAAAATCCAAGTTGTATAATTTAATAATTTATCTCCTTTATGTCATCTAATTCTTTCTATCAATTAGATATGCATCAACTCAAAATAGTTATGACCTAATGAGACAAAAATTGTTCAAGGTAGGAAATCTATATTCTATTAGCTTTGTCATTTATTACTAGGTGTTCTTTAATAAGTGAGGTCAAAATTAAACTCTTATTATGAACATTTCCAATCATGGAAAGATGTTGATAATGTCCTTTACTCAAGTCTTAATTATTAAATTCACAGACAAGAGTATAGGGAATTATCCATGCAAATAGTCATAACAAATTAATTCTGTATTACAGAAATAAACTAATATATAGAGGTATGTGAATGTTAAAGTTTATAAACATGATTTCTATGATATTCATTTTATAAGAGGAATTTTAAAGGTACTGGGAATATTGATATCAGGAAACAGATGAAAAAGAGAAATTCCTGATGTCACCTCCCCCAACATACATTTGCACTAAATATCTGAAAGCCTAGCATATGAAAATAAACATGATTTTCACCTTGCTTCAAAGAGCAATTTAAAATTTTGTGGAGTTAAAAATTTTATAGAGTGCACACTTCAAGTCATTAACAATAACTTATTAAAAATACTGCCAAATAATGAAATATTTTTTTTATTAAGTAGTGAGTTTGAGTTTTTAGTTATCCAACAAGAGGCTAAATTGTCACAGGGCTATTTCACTGGACATAGAATTCTTGATTTAGGAGAATGTGTGTTGGTAGGTGGGTGAGCTAACTGTCACTCATACCCTTTAAGATACTTTGATTTCATGTGGTTATATTTTATTAAATTCCATATAAATTATGCTAGGGGCAAGTCAGTATTGAAAAATGTTTGTAAAAGGTTACCATTAATTGAGAAACTGCCTTTTATCCTATTTTTGCTTATATCATTTTACAAATTCAGACTTTTAAAAGGTGATCTACCCGACAGCTTTTTCTTTCATTTCATAGATCCACGAATTGCTTTGTTGCCTGTTCTAATGGTTATTAAGTAAAAATGGGCATCTGGAATAACACAGCTGGGGTCCACTTTACCAAGATTCTTTTTATCTGTGGGTAGCTACATGACGTTCATACCCACTGTTCTCTCTGCACATTAGTGCTCCATAACTGTCTTTTACAATTGAACTCATTTGCTTCCTTCACTTGACGCTATTGAAGGAATAAAAAACTCTTAGGCTGTGCTTGTACCAAGGAGGAGAGAGTAGGTGGTGGTGGTGATAGTGAAAATAAACACCTTACTTTAGAAGGAACATTAAAATTTATGGGCCCATTTAATCTGTATTGACTTGAATATAAATATGAAAAAGCATGAATCGCAATAGTAAATTCCAAAGATTCAGACCTATTGATTCAGATAGAAATTCATAACTCAAAGGGCTAACATTTATATACTGTAACAAGTGTTACCAATTGGCATAGTTTTCCTTGTTGCAAAAATTCACTCATGAATAGTGTTTTTTCATTCTAATATTGAGATTCTCTTTCCCAATGCCATAAAAGTCTCATGTTCATATACTTCTTTCAGATATCTAGGGCATTTGTATATGAAATAGTGCTTTAAAAGGATACATTTGGCCCCAAGAAACAGTTCATAGGCCTGTTTAGATTACCTTTTTCCCCCACTCAATACATTATGTTTTAGAAAGTCAAATGTATCACATATACCCATATATGAAACTTCATCACAGTTATTAATTTAAAATGTATCAGTGATTTTCAAAATAAAGGTTTACCTGAAAGGTCAGGATGCTGTTAATAGAGGCAAAAATGTTACCATACTTGGATTGTAAATTGTCGGATTAAAAAGATAAAGCCAGTGCTTGTAACTTACTTTGTGTATGTGTAATTATGACTTTGTGCATACAGAGTACACTGTCATTAATATAGGAAATGTGCAAATATTTCTCTCTTGGAAACACTCAGTTTTTCTTTATTAATAGTATTTCCTCTGTGGATATATACCCAAGATTAATATCCCTTTATACAATGTACTTAATATAAGAAAATGAAATAAATTTGTTAGACATAACTTTTTCAGATTTCTTTACCTGAGAAAATCTATAATTATATGTAGTCTTTTATATAATAAGTGAATTATGTTAAAATTTTTAAGTGCATTAGATGTTTAAAATACATTTAAAATGTTCTTATTGTCAGAATTACTTTAGTAATATATTCAGACTTGCAAAATATTTTCTATGTATATCCTTAATGTTTCCCTGAATTATCTCTCTCCTTTAATCACGTAGCTTTGCAACCACCCCATAATGACAAAATGCCTAGAGTGCGTGTATAAAAAGTTGACGTGGTGGAGCGTCTGGGTGGCTCAGTTGGGCAGTTAAGCGAATGAGTTCAACTTGGGTCATGATCTTGTGGTTCCTGAGTTCGAGCCCTAAGGCGGACTTTGTGCTGAGAGCTCAGAGCGTGGAGCCTGTTTCAGATTCTGCGTCATCCTCTCTCTCTGCTCTTCCCCTGCTTGTCCTTGCTCTCTCTCTCTCTCTCTCTCTCTCTCTCCCTCCCTTCCTCCCTCCCTCCCTCAAAAATAAATAAACATTAAAAAAAACTGATTTGCCATTAAAAAAAGTTGAAGTAGTGAGAAGAGAGTGGAGCAGAATCAAGCTGCAGATAAGGTAAGAAAGTCAAGATGTGCTCACTGATAGGGGCATCTGGGTGGCTCAGTCAGTTAAGCATCCAGCTTCAGCTCAGGTCATGATCTCACAGTTTGTGAGTTCAAGCCCAGCATCAGGCTCTGTGCTGGCATCTCGGAGCCTGGAGCCTGGAGCCTGCTTTGGATTCTGTGTCTCCTCTCTCTGCCCCTTCCCGACTTGTGCTCTGTCTCTGTCTCTCAAAAATAAATAAATGTAATAAAAAAACTTAAGATGTGCTCACAGATAATGGCAAAGTGCATGGTCATTAGTGCCTACACACATACACACATGCACAAATGAAGACAATGGATCAGCCGTACATTAGTTGACTCATGCTCAGTGATCACAATTTGTGTTGGATCAAAAGACATTAAACAAGCTAGAGCTTAAGTTCAACATTTGAAGTGTGAGTTTTGTCCCCAGTCTATTTGAAAATATCTAAACTTTACTAAGTACCAAGATGTCATCACATGAAGAAAGAGAGTGACATTCTTAGAGGAAAAGATGTAACCAGACACAAATGCCAAGATACTAAACCTGCTTCATTTTTTAAAATTACATGTGAAGCCAGCATTACCTTGATTCCAAAATCATACAAAGACCCCACTAAAAAGGATAATTACAGGACAATATCCCTGATGAACGTGGATGTATAAATTCTCAACAAGATATTAGCAAAACAAGTTCAACAGCATATGAAAAGAGTTATTCACTATGATCAAGTGGGATTTATTCCTGGGCTGCAGGCCTGTTCAATATTTGCAAACGAATCACCACGACACACGACATTAATAAAAGAAAGGATAAGAACCATATGATACTGTCAATAGATGCAGAAAAAGCACTCGGCAAAATACTGCACCCATTCTTGACAAAAACCCTCAACAAAGTAGGGTTAGATGACACATACTTCAACATCATAAAGGTCATATATGAAAGACCCAAAGCTAACACCATCCTCAATGGGGAAAAAGTCACAGCCTTTCCCCTATGGTCAGGAACAGGACAAAGATGCCCACTCTCACCATTACTATTAACATTAACATAGTACTGGAAGTCTTAGCTTCAGCAATCAGACAAAAAAAATAAAAAAATAAAATAAAAAATAAAAAAATAAAAAAAATAAAGAGTATACAAATCAATGAGAAAGAAGACAGACTTTCACTATTTGCAGATGACATGATATTCTTTGTAGAAAACCTGAAACACTCACCAAAAAATTACTAGAATGAATACATGAATTCAGCCAAGTCATAGAATATAAAATCAACGTGTACAAATCTGTTGCATTTCTATACACCAATAGCGAAGCAGCAGAAAAAGAAATCAAGGAATAAATCTCATTTATTACTGTATCAAAAGCAATAAGATACTGAAGAATAAACCTGACTAAAGAGATAAAGAGATAAAGTATAGAAGACATATGAAAGATATTGAAAAGGACACAAAGAAATGGAAAAGCATGGGCACCTGGGTGGCTCAGTCAGTTAAGCATCTGACTTCGGCTCAGGTCACGATGTCACAGTTTGTGAGTTCGAGTCCCATTTAGGGCTCTGTGTTGACAGCTCAAAGCCTGGATCATGCTTCGAATTCTGTAATTCTGTATCTCCCTCTCTCTGTGCCTCCCCTGCTCATGCTCTGTCTGTCTGTCTCTCTGTCTCTCTGTGTCTCAAAAATAAACATTAAAAAAAAAAAGAAATGGAAAAGCACTCCATGCTCATGGATTGAAAGAACGAACATTGTTAAAATGTCCATACTACCCAAAGCAGTCTACACATTTAATGCAATCCCTATCAAAATACCACCAGCATTCTTTGGAAAGCTAGATCAAACCACCCTAAAATTTGTATGGAACCACAAAAGACTCTGAACAGCCAAATCTATCCTGAAAAAGAAAAAAAAAACAAAACTGGATGAATCACAATTCCAGATTCTAAACTATATTGCAAAGATGCAGTCATCAAGACAGTATTGTACTGGTACAGAAATAGATGCATAGTCAATGGAACCGAAGAGAAAGCTTGGAAATGGACCCACAACTATATGGTCAACTCATCTTTGACAAAGCAGGAAAGAATATCCAATGGAAAAAAGATAGTCTCTTCAACAAACAGTGTTGGGAAAACTGGATGGTGACATGCAGAATGAAACTGGACCACTTTCTTACAACATACACAAAAATAAGTTCAAAATGGATGAAAGACCTAACTGTGAGACAGGAAACCCTAAAAATCTTAGAGAACACTGGCAGCAACTTCTTTGACCTTGGCCAGAGAAACTTCTGCTAGACACATCACCCACCAAAGGCAAAGGAAACAAAAGCAAACATGAACTGTTAAGACCTCATGAATTAAAAAAAAAATTCTGCACAGCAAGGGAAACAGTCAAGAAAACTTATGGAATGGGAGAAGACTTTTGCAAATGACATAGCTGATAAAGGGTTAGTATCCAAAATCTATAAAGTACTTATCAAACTCAACACCCCAAAAACAAACAACCCAGTTAAGAAATAGGCAGAAGATGTGAATAGACACTTCTTCAAAGAAGACCTACAGATAGCTAACAGACACATGAAAAGATGCTCAATATCACTCATCATCAGAGAAATACAAATCAAAACCATGATAAGATACCACCTCACACCAGTCAGAATGTCTAAAATTAACAACACAAGAAGCAACAGGTATTGGCAAGGATGTGGAGAAAGGGAACCTACTGGCACTGCTGGTAGGACTGCAAACTGGTGCAGTTACTCTGGAGAACAGTATGGAATTTCCTCAAAAAACTAAAAAAATATAACTATCCTATGATCCAGCAATTACACTATTAGGTATTATCCAAAGGATACAAAACTACAGATTTGAAGGGGTGCATGCATCCCAGTGTTTATAGCAGAATTATCATCAATAGCCAAACTATGGAGAGAGCTCAAATATCCTTCCACTGATGAATAGATAAATAATATGTGGTACACACACACACACACACACACACACACACACACACGCACACACAGACACACACACACAATGGAATGCTACTCAGCATCAAAAAACTGAAATCTTGCCATTTGCAATGATGTGGATGGAGCCATAATGTATTATGCTAAGCAGAATAAGTCAATCAGAGAAAGACAAACACCATATGATTTTACTTGTATGTGGAATTAAGAAAGAAAATAGATGAACATATAGGAAGTAGGGTGAAAGAGAAGAAAGGGAAACAAACCATAAAAGGCTCTTAATGATAGAGAACAAACTGAGGGTTGATGGAGGAAGATGCATGGTAAATGGGCTAGATGGGTGATGGGTATTAAGAAGAGCCCTTGTGGAGCACCTGGGTGATCCAATAGGTTAAACGTCCAACTTCATCTCAGGTCATGATCTCACGGTCTGTGGGTTTGAGCCCTGTATCGGGCTCTGTGCTAACAGCTCAGAGCCTGGAGCCTGCTTCGGATTCTGTGTCTCCCTCTCTCTCTGCCCCTCCTCTGCTGCACTTTGTCTCTCTCTCTCTCTCAAAAATAAATAAAAATTTAAAAAAAAAAAGAAGAAGGGCACTGTGATGAGCATTGGGTGTTGTATGTAAGTGATGAATCACTGAATTCTACTTCTGAAACCAATATCGTACTGTATATTAAATAAAATATACATTAAAATAAATTAAAATACATTAAAAATTACATGCAGATATAATTCCATTGTAGACTCCCACATTTTTTAGCTTTGAATCTTTACATACTGTGTCAGGCAGATCCAGCCAAAAATAAATAACTCTTTCCTTAATTTGAATTTCAAATTAGGATTTAGTTTGTGTGTGTAGTAAAATGTTAAACTTGAAATCCAGATTATATAGAAATGGGTAAAAACCTTATAATACCAGAAGTTTATATTTATATACCAAGAATAAGGCTTGGAGAATATAAAGCATACCTGGAGGATCAGTATGCAAACTTCATTCTGATAAAGTCTTTTGCAGAGAGAATGTATGATGTGGAAATGCGTGATATGATGTAGGGAAATCACTTCCTACAAGAAATGGGGAGGACCATGTAGTTGCTGAGAGTGGGTTTGAATGGGGGGGGGGGAAATGGGCATGTGATGTGAAGAAACAAAAACGTTTAGGAATATTGAAACAAGTATTCTAGCTTCCATTTTACAATCCAAATCTCAGGGGGATCAGGAGGAAATTAATCTAGATAGATGGGAGATAATCCAAGACTACTGACAAACGCTCTATTTTCCCCAACACAGAACATAGTTCATCTGTCTTGGGACCCCAGTGAGCAAGCAAAGTGAAGGACAACTTGTTGAAGGCATGGAGAAGACAGCAAAGCACACAAGTGATCCTCCCCCCACCAGACAGTATGTATCTAGACCTCTCATTTCAACTGTGGAGTGAATAAAGGAAGAGAACACACACTAACGGAGGGGAAACAGCACTTACTGGGATTTGAAAAATGAATTGACTGAATATCCCAAAGAGACTTTGGAAGTGACACCAAAGTGTACTGGGTGACTTTTCTTTGGCAATTTTTACCCTATTCCTAATGCATATCATTTCTTGCTGGACTCAGTACATGTATAGAAGTATGCACAGGCACCAATTTACGTTAAGCATGAATGATGTTCTAAGGAAAGGCAATACATGGTATAGGAAATAGTTAAATGTTGGGTTTTTTTTCACATCTATATCACAGTGTATGCAAATTCATTTATTTATCTCCATTTCCAAATCCCTAGTTCAAGCTACAAACGTCTCTTACCTAAAATAATACTACAGTTGTCTCCTGAATTATTTCCTTGAACCAATTCTTCCCTTTCCAAATGTTAGGCAGGACTATATTCTCGAATTGCAAATATGACCCTTTTATTTCTCTCTCTTAGTATATAGAACAGAATCCCTGATGTGGCCTGCAGCTTCCTGCCAGTTCTGGCCTCTACTTGTTTTCCGTCTCCTTTCACATTTTCACACAAGCTCTCTACAACCCTGGAATTAAACTGTTTTTTCTCCCCTAGGGCCTTTGTACTGCCTCTTTCTTCTGCATAAAACACTTTCCACCACTCACCTCTTGGTTCAGTTAATCTTACTCAGCATTAGAACCTCAGTGACAGGTATCATTTTTTCTTTTTTTTTTCCCCATACATATTTTATTTTATTATTTTTTTAATATATTAAATTTATTGTCAAATTGGTTTCCATACAACACCCAGTGCTCATCCCAACAGGTGCCCTCCTCAATACCCATCACCTACCTTCCCCGCCCTCCCACCCCCCATCAGCCCTTAATTTGTTCTCAGTTTTTAAGAGTCTCTTATGCTTTGGCTCTCTCCCACTCTAACCTCTTATTTTTTTTCCTTCCCCTCCCCCATGGGTTCCTGTTTCTCAGGATCCATATAAGAGTGAACACATATGGTATCTGTCTTTCTCTATATGGCTTATTTCACTTAGCATCACACTCTCCAGTTCCATCCACGTTGCTACAAAGGGCCATATTTCATTCTTTCTCATTGCCACATAGTACTCCATTGTGTATATAAACCACAATTTCTTTATCCATTCATCAGTTGATGGACATTTAGGTATCATTTTTTCATGAAAACATTCTCTGATCAACCCAGGCTAGCTCACATCCCCCACTCTGTGCTTTCACATGTCCCTCTGTGTTTCATTCATAACACTTTTGCAGTGTGTAATTATACACCTGTAACATCATTTTTATTATTTCCCATCTCTCCTATGATCTGTAAACTCAGTGCAAGCTGGAACCTGCCTGTTTGTTTCACTATGCTATACCTAACTCCAGGCAGAGAGTATTAAACATAATAGGCACCAAAATATCTGTTAAGTCATTGTGTAAGTGCATAAGTGAATGAACATGTGAATACAGATATGCTAGTCTAAACATGTTTCTATAACACATACATCTATAGGAGTTCCTAACAAACAAAAAAGAGAATGATAATTGACCATTGCCAGAAATTATATCTGAGTAATATGGATGACTAAACACAAGTTACTCATCTCTTGATTTGTTCTACAACATAAGACTTTATTCTGATGTATAAGACTTTGTTACAAAACTCATATCCCCAAATGACAGTAATTCTGGCACTTAGTTCATTTGTTCTCTTTTTTAATGTCAGACCAAAGAAAAATGTTATTGCTGTTCTGCAAATATCTAGAACAGCAAAAAATTCACTAAATTTATCCTGAGGCCAATGGGTAAAATACTATTTCACCTCATATCCCAACTTGTTTTACTTTTGGAAGGACGTGATTAGCCTACTACTTTGTTCCATGCTCCTATTTAACAAAAATATTTTTAGTTCCCCAGGGCTGCCATAATAAAGTACCACAAACTGAGTGACACACAACAAGAGAAATTTATTATTTTATGGTTGTGGAGGCTAGAAGCTCAGAATGAAGGTGTTAGCAAAGCCATGGTTTTCCTAAACCACCAGGTAAGGATCCTTTCTTGCCCCTTCCAGCTTCTATCTGATAGCCCTGAGTGTCCCAGGCCTGGTACAAGGTGTTAAAGATTCATCAAGAAACACAATGGGGTGCCTGGGTGACTCAGTCAGTTAAGCATCTCACTCTTGATTTCGACTCAGGTCATGATCTCATGGTTTGTGAGATCCAGCCCCACCTTGGGCTCTGTGCTGACACCACGGAGCCTGCTTGGGATTCTCTCTCTCTCCTTCTCTCTCTCTGGCTCTTCCCTGCTGTGCTTTGTTTATCTCTCAAAATAAATAAATAAACTTTTTTAAAAAAGAAGAAGAAACACAACAGACACAAATATTTGGCATATCTTTTTCACAGTCAACAATAACACTCCCTATTTAAATATTTATCTATTTAAAACTTAATCACTAATATATCATGAGTTGGATGGCACAGGAGAGATGGGAGGGGAACATATCACATTTTATTCTAATATCAATTTACACTGTGTATACTTCTACAACTTTGCACACTATAACACTTATTATTTTATAGAAATAGCATTTTAACCTTTTATTGAAAATAACCTAAGAATTTGAATTCTTATTAATAATTTATATAATTGGTACCAAATAGTTATAATGGAAGATTCAGTTACTGAAGTTTTGAAAAGACTAATGGGGATACATGCCTGATTCAGGATCTGCCATGGTACCTACCAAACTCCCTTCCTAAGCAATGATAGTCATGAAATCACTGACTAATTTTGTTAGTTACATTTTTAAAAATACAGGATGGTTGCATACCTGGCATAAGTCTACCTTAAATTATATCTTGAACCATGGGAAGTACCTATCATGTTTGGTAAAAAATACCATTAGTCTGTTACTAATTCTTGGCTCCAAACTTATGATCTGTTGATTTGTTTGTTTGTTTGTTTGTTTTTGATTTCTGAGACACTCCAGTGTCTGTTTATGATATTCTTTACTAGTCCCTCATTTGTCCCCACGTTTATATTGTTTTCTCTCATTGCCAGCTTCCAATGAGAGATTCACCATATTGGCTGCCACCCCACTCCCAATCAATACCTTAGATGGACTCTGGGACTTTATTTATTTTTAATGTCCATTTATTTATTTTGAGAGAGAGGTAGTGCAGGGTTAGGACAGAAGGAAAGAGACAGAATCGAGAATCATAAGCAGGCTCCATGCTCAGTAGGGAGCCTGATGAGGGGGCTCAGTCAACCTTGAGATCATGACATAAGCTGAAATCAAGAGTTGGACACTTAACTGAACCATCCAGGCGCCCCTGGGAACTTCATTTTAAACAATCGTGGGGCACGTGGGTGTCTCAGTCAGTTGGGCGTCCAGACTTCCACTCAGATCATGATCTCATGGTTCATTGGTTCAAGCCCTGTGTTGAACTGTGTCCGGACAGCTCAGAGCCTGGAGGCTACTTCAGATTCTGTGTCTCCGTCTCTCTCTGCTCCTCCCCTGTTCATTCTCTCTCTCTCTCTCTCTCTCTCTCTCTCTCTCTCTCTCTCTCAAAAATGAATAAACATTAAAAAATTTTTTTAAAAAGGAAACAAACTTGACACACCACTATCACTAATGACTAGTGATATGATTGTTATTAATTTTAGACACTTAATTACCCCATTTGCCTCTATTTACTAATTTAGGGATCAATTTGAGCATTGATTTTTCAATAAATTCTTCCAAAAATCTCAGCTTAGGTTTTTTGTTTTCTTCTGTGTATTCTCAAGTTTCATGAGCATTCCTCCAGTAGCACATCCAGGAAACAAAATTGCCTCCACCAATACACTTACAAGTTTTTAGTGTATCAGCCAGTATGAGCTATGCATTACTTATTTTATCCCCAATGGAAGAAGCTTAAATATAACTTATTTAAATGATTGAATGCTTTTTCTTTCTTTTTAAAGGTAGCTTCTTCTTGCTTCATTGAAAATGGTATATAATTATTGATAGTTAATAAATTCCTAACTCTATCATTATTTTTTTAATGAGAAGTTTTAGATATTTTCAAAGTTCGGGGTATTTTTTATGTAGACATATTATAAATTATTATCTGCTGAAGTCTAAGCTCAGACAGTTCTCCCTGTACAAGAAAAAAACATACTCTCATTTTGAACTTAGCACTTAATAATTAAAACTACAGCACTTCATGACAAATGTTCTGATTGAAACAAGAAACAGTCACAGAACCTAATTATTACTTTGCACTAAGAGTGGGATTAGTGGTAGAAACTGATGAAAGTAATGTATGGCAAGTACATATTGACTCTATACTGTGTACCATATATGCTGAGTTGACATATAAACTTAAGCTATGGGATTTGGACTTATTATTTCTATGTGGAAATTGTATTGATAATGAAATTACATAACTCGCTCTGTCAAACCATAAGCTCTTTATTTTTGTATTTACAGATAATCTTACATTGTTTCTGGAAGAAGTGTTCAATGACTTTGAAATTTAGTTTTATTATTTCAATCAAAATGTCCACTGAACTTCTTCAGTAAATAAGCCTGCTTCTATCTGAAAATACTTTTATCCTGCAATATACATTGACCAGTTGTGACAAATAGTACCAAAGTTTAGGGAACATACTTTGAACAATGTGTAGAATTACTAATTCACCCCCCCTACATTTTTTCCCTCAGAATGTGGTTACCACAATACATGATCAGAAGACTGGGAAAGTTTTAAAGTCACTAATAAAAGTAATCCAATTGTTATGATGCTGTATATAAAACATCTTCACTTATATATAACTGAGAATTCCTCTTGATGCATATTTTATTATCCATGAGCATGATGTTTTAAAGAATAATTTGAACTACTTAAAATAATTTGAGCACAAAGAAAAGAAGTAAAGTTAGTTCATCTTTGGTTAAGAAAAACAGAAATATATATGTTCATTGGTGTAAGGGGGAAAAAGCCAATAATTTATTAAATGAATACATGAAGAAAGGAACAGGTAGAATTTCTAGGCTTGATGGACTAGAACTAGAAATCTACAGTTTCTATGGTAAGGTTTCCATTCTCTCTCTCCCCTCCCCCACTCATGCTTTTTTAGTACTGCTTCATTCATCTTACTTACTACAGATTAGCTTTCTTTGTTTCTCTATGCCTTAGTGGAAAATGTCTCCATACCATTTTCCTAATTTAATACCACCTAATATCTAAACCTGTTTTAATAATCCCAATTTTACATTCTGGGAAGTAAAGAAAAAAAAAAAAAAAAGAGCTCAAGTGTCTCAACTCTCTCTGTGAACTGGTCTCCCAGGACTGGGTTTCTATTTTACATCAAATTAACTATGGTCAGAGACAAGGTTATCAACTATGAACGGAATCATAGGGGGCCACTTCCTTTAGTTACTAAAGCAGATACATAGAGTCTCAGAACCAAAACATGTCTACTGAAATTATCACCCTTGGCATAGATGAGCCATTTAATGGTGGTAGAAGGTTATATAATTAAATAAATGCACTATGCTGGACAGTAAAAGACTATTTTTAATTAATATATACATTTATATTTATTTATTAATGTTTATTTATTATTGAGAGACAGAGAGACACAGGTGAGCAGGGGAGGGGTAGAGAGAGGAGGAGACAGAATCCGAAGCAGGCTCTGGGCTCTGAGCTGTCATTACAGAGCCTGACACAGGGCTTGAACTCACAAACTGTGAGATCATGATGTGAGCTGAAATTGGTCGCCTAACCAACTGAGCCACCCAGGCACCCCAATGAATATATTTATCAATAAGTTGAGACACTTAGTAAGCTTCCTTATACATGACATCATCTTGCTCCATATCCTCAAGGATGCCCCAGTATTTATAATATCTCTGGGTGAATGACAAAAAGTTCCAATGTTCTTTTCTCTCAATTATTGAAAGACTATTGTAACAAATAGATTTTTGTTAGTTAAGACATGATCTCCTGGAAATATGTTGTAATATGTATTAAATCTACAATGTGTTTGATGTGAACAGTATCACCTTACATGCTGTATAATGTGCAATTTGTACAATGATATGTGGCTATTTATAGATTCCTACTATGTATTTTGCACTTGAATGATATTTGGTATAATTAAAGTATTTATAACTGTAAAATATTTTAATATTTCAAATACATTTTTGGAATTTTTTTAACTGTCTAGAACCTGTTATTTGCAGAATATAATAAGAATGTAGTATTCCTTAAAATAAAGAAAACTTGTAAGGCCTTAACCAATTCTGGAAAAAATATATGTAGAGTGTATAATTTTAACTCTCTTAAATTTACTGTATTATCATCACCTGCTCCAGACAAAAAAATGGTTATATTATATTCATTAATTCATCAAAATAGATCCTATTATGTTCCAAGGATTACTCTAGATGCTAGAAATTATAGGCAAATCCTGCTGCCTCATGCAGCTTACAAAGTAGAGGAAAAGAGAAAGACAACAAGTAAATTTTGTTTAAATCTTGAATAATTACATAGAGTAATAAGTGTAAAGATAATTACATAAGGTTTTATGATAAATAATGCCACAAGAGTTTATTTTTTTTTAATTTTTTTAATGTTTATTTATTTTTGAGACAGAGAGAGAGCATGAATGGGGGAAGGGCAGAGAGAGAGAGGGAGACACAGAGCCAGAAGCAGGCTCCAGGCTCTGAGCTGTCAGCACAGAGCCCCACGCGGGGCTGGAACTCACGGACCCTGAGATCATGACCTGAGCTAAAGTCGGACGCTTAACCAATGGAGCCACCCAGGCGCCCCGTAAAAGAGTTTAATTTGAATTGGACAGTTCCAGGAGTTCACTGTCAAGAGATAATCTTTAACCTGAGATTAAGAAACATTGGAGTTGAAAACTCTTGTGGAAAGGATATTCTTTTTATGGGAAATGCTGGTTATTAAATGTTACTTGTACTATATACAAGTGGCACAGTAAAATTACTGGCATGATTGAGTCCCCTGAATGTACTTAGTATCACACAGCATTGAGTACTTTTTTGTGTGCCTGTATGATATGTATGTGTGTGTGAGAAATAAATATGAACAAAAACTTGTGATAAATTTATTTATAACTTGGGATTGTATGTCTATTGTGCTTTGGGCTGAAACCTGGTCTTCCATAGTTCTCAACATTTAATTTGCATTTAATAACGTTAATTATTTACCTTTAAAGGGATAGAAAGGGACACAATTTTCAATACTGGTTAACATAGCCAATTCAAAACGTTTCCTCTGAAAGAAGAATATGGAAGATAGTGTGTGTGTGTGTGTGTGTGTGTGTGTGTGTGTGTGTGTGTGAAATCCTCATTCCAATTGTGCTCTAGCCATTGCATAGTAAGGTGTTTTTATTACTTTATGAGTTTACCTGCAAGGTATACCTCAAACCTTGTTTGTACTTTCATACCTTTATGTCTGCATTTTGTGGTGATCACCATTAGACAATGCTCTTGATTAATTAGATAACATAAATCTGAGGAAAACAAGTCCTTTCATGCTTTGGACAAGATTATATGCGCAATTTATTCTTTCATAATACAGTGATACTATTTTTCAAGGGGAAAATATGAATAGGTACCAGACTGTAATATAAATTAATAAATACCTATGACATTTTAAAGTATGTAGCGTGTTTTCATATTCATGTATTCAATTCACACTTAAAAGGATAATTTAGCAATTTGGTAAGGAATAATTAAAATAAATTACATTTGAAAGACTAGACTTATTTTCCTATTTACATCCTTCTTTTTGATGACCTTTGACTTACTGTAAAGTCTCCAATATGATCTCTGTCTCTTGTTCTTGCTCCCTTCCTGCCTCTCTCTCTTTCTAGAATATTTGCTGCTCTCAAGTATCACCCAGAGAATTTTACCTTTTGCTCTCAATGTACTTGCCAAAGCATCAGCAATAAATATGAGACAACTTAAGCAGTGAATTTGGTTCAATTAAGTAATAATTATGGACTTATTTCTTTATCTCTGTTGGTATACTGTGGTTAAGCCAGATGAGAACTAGGATTTATTTTAAATGTGCTTGCTGAATGCTTTCTGCAAACTTCAACTGAGTTTACAGATAAGATGAGGCCAATTGTCTCTTCTCAGGTCTAATATGTACATTTGCTTAGTCATGGAGAACTTAGGCTGAGCTTTGAGATATCTCATATCTCTCTTCTGTCTGACAGGTACACATGGTTTTGGCTGCACATTGCTGCAGCAATCTATATAATATGTATATGCCTGGGACCCTGTGAAGATTTTTTATGGCATAAAATATTTTTAAATACCCGATCTCTCTAAAAATAAGTTTATACACAGATGACCAACAAATACATGAAAAGAAGCTCAACACCACTAATCATCTGGGAAATGCAGATCAAACCTTAACTTTTCAGAATGGCTAAAATCAAAAAGACAAAAAAAAATGTTGGAGAAGGCATGGAGAAAAAGGAACTCTGTGCACTGCTGGTGGGAGTATAAATTGGCATAGCCACTGTAGAAAGCAGTATGGAGGTTTCCCTCAAAATTAAAAATAGAAATATCATATGATCAAATAATTCTGTTACTGAGTATTTACCCAAACAAAACAAAAGCACTAATTTAAAAAGATGCATGCACCCCTATGTTGATTGCAGCATCAGTTACAATAGCCAGGCTATGTAAGCAACCTGTGTCCATCAATAGACCAATGAATAAAGATGTGATGTGTGTATATATAATATATAATGGAATAAAAAAAAATGATATCTTACATTTTTGACAACGTGGATGGAGCTAGAGATATTATGCTAAAGTAAAGAAATCAGACAGAGAAAGACAAATACCACATGATTTCACTTATGTGCAGAATTCAAAAAACAAAACAAAACAAAAGAATAAACAAACAAACAAGTAGAATCAGACCTATAAATATAGGGATCAACCAGATTGGCAGAAGGAAGGGGGGAGTGAGGGGTTGGGCAAATGAGTAAAGGGGAGTGGAAGATACAGGCTTCCAGCTTTAGGATGAATAAGTCACAAGAACAAATGGTACAATGTATGGAATATGATCAATGATATTGTGATAGTGTTGTATGGTGACAGATGGTAGCTACACTTGTGATTAGTGTAGCGTTAACATACTGAGTCGTTGAATCACTGTGCTCTACACCTGAAACCAATGTCACGTTGTGTCCACTATACTCAAATGAAAAAAATCAAATAAAAAGTTTATGTATAGGAAGACTTGTAATTAAATTTGGAATTACTACAATTAGCGACTTTACATAGAGTGTGTTAACATGAATTTTTAGGCTGCATTTTAAACTTATTTAATGACCCGCTGAAAGATTAAAAATAATTATTGTTTCCCAATCCTGTGTATTTTATGTATAACTAGTTGGGGTGTAACTCAAAAGATTAGATCATTTGATTCTATGCCTCGACTAGTTCTTATAAGGAAATAACGTTGTCCCAGAATGGTGTTAGTGAACAGAAAATGGGACTATTCAGGTAAAACACAGTCCCTAGCAAAACATAAGAACTTGATGGGCGTTAATTTTTAGTATTCATTTTTTCTTTTCATCCAGAAAGATTTCCCTTTGTAGCTTGTTATCCTTTTCGCATTTGACCATTCCATTTTCAACATGGCTTATCACATTTACTGTCCTTTAGGAAGTACAGTTTTCTCCATCAGGTTCATTTCCGGTGACTCTATTCTACTTCACGTGTATTGGTCACGGGGCAATTCACTCTTTGTGTGCTCAACATGACTGAATATCATTCTTCCATTTTTGAACTCCTATAACATGCATATAGAGGCCTGTGTTTTGTCATCACAACCTAGTTGAATAATGATTTTTCTTTTCTGAGTAGAGGATGCAATATATCTGTTTTTATACCCAACAATCTGATATAGAGTCTAACATGTAATGTTTTCATAATGAGCAATTATTGAAGTAAGCCAATGGTTATAGTATGTATACTGTTAGGATCCTTCCATGTATTAAAACCAAAGTAAGTACTAACATAGAGGTAACTCATTTGATTTCTATGAGGAAACTATTCTTGAGTTGTAGGCTATTTCTCCTCAATTCTATTCTTTAATTTATCAAATAAAAAGGGTAACCATCTATTCTGGTTTTCCTGACCAAGAGGTTTCCAGGATCATAAGACTTTCAGTACTAAACCAGGGAAGTCCTGTACAAGCTGGATGGCTGATGGCCCTAGACAGACACCCTAAATAAATGTATATGTTTGACACATGTACAATGAGAATATAATTTATATGATTTCAGACATCTTTAGCAAAGGCTAGGTATTATAATAATGTTTAAATATTAGAATTATGGAAATATTCAAAATGTTCATACCATGTGGCATTTTTCTTAATCCTTTTGTTTGCAATCACATTCTCACATCTGTATCTCTCACCTAAAAATATAACATCCATGGTATAAATAGCACATGAAATATTTTATATCCAATTTAAAATTCAATATTTCTAAGTTAAAGAAATTTAAAAGAAACTGTACTTATAAATGATAAATGACTTTAAAAGACTTTATTGTTTGTCTCTGATATGTGATTTATAACATATTCATATATTAAATAGCAAATATTCTTATTTTTGGTATCTGTTTATAATAACCTATTTTCTTTTAAAGTATTTCAATTAAACCTTAATTATTGTTGGGACGCTTGGGTGGCTTAGTAGGCTAAGCGTCAGACTCTTGGTTTCAGTTCAGGTCATGATCTGGCAGTTTGTGAGTTTGAGCCTCACATCCGGCTCTGTGCTGACAGTGCAGAGCCTGCTTCCGATTCTCTCTCTCACTCCCTCCCTCTATCCCTCCTCTCAAAAATAAATAAATAAGCTTAAAAAAATTAATTATTGTTAACTGCTTGACCTTCTTTGGTGAAATTTTCAGTGAAACCTCAGAGGAAAAGGAAATAGAATTACACTGCCTGGATTCACATCTCAGGAACTCACTGAGCGACCCTCCACAAATTACCTAGCCAACTGTCTGTTTCCTAACCATACAATACAGATTAATAATAATAATAATTAATAATAATAAAAATAATGATGTCTTCATTTATAATGTTGATGAGAAGAAGAAACACGTTGGTTACCTGGCTAAGAAGAAGTATTCTTTGTTTAGTATTTTATAATTACATACAAACAGATGAGTTTTTTGCCATATCCATTCTCCTTCCAATTATAGAATAGGTAAGTTCTTTTCTATTTCATGTGCTTAAATATAAATAGTGAACTACAAAATATATGCTGGTGCCCAAGAATGTATGACCCTGAGAAAATAGTGAGAGTAAGCATTTTTCTCCCTGTTTTCACTTTGTCAAAAATAATTTTTCTGAATTATGTAGTCTCTGAAACCCTTTATGACTGTGTCCTTGGAACCAGCTTTCATTAACTTCCTTATTCACTTCAGGATATTTTTGTTATTTCTTTGGTTTATAGGTATGTATGTATGTATGTATGTATGTATGTATGTATTTATTTATTTAAACTCTTTTAAGTTTATGTATTTATTTTGAGAGAGAGCCAGAGACAGAGAGAGCACAAGAGGGGTAGGGGCAGAGAGAGAGTGAGGGAGAGAATTCCAAGCAGGCTCCATGCTATCAGCACGGAGCCTGATGTGGGGTTTGAACTCAAACTGGGAGATCATGACCTGAGCCACAATCAAGTGTTGGACGCTTAACCAATTGAGCCACCCAGCACCCATGTAGATTTATTTTTAAAAGGTCCAAATAAAACGATGAGTTTTAAAAATACCATTTTTGCATATATAAAATTATTATATATGTAATTTTACTGTTAATATTCAATTGCATTCCCTTTTTAGATACAAAAACAATTTTCAGGGAAATGTGTCTATTAGTGGAAACATATATATTACTCTCTCTGGCCTCCAAAAATACAATGCATAATGACAAGTAACCTAAGTACAATGTAATGATTTGAAAGCTATTGATTTGACAGTCTTTGCAAGGTGATCTTAAATATATTTTCATTTCTCTTGAACCAAGATAGTATTTTCCCTTGAAGTAAATATACTTAGTGTTTATCATGTAGTATTATAAGAGCTATTATATCATGTAGTCTTAGAATAACTATAATAATACAAGATTACCTTGCAAATCTTTGAAAGACCTACAAAGTTCCCTTTGTATTTCAGGAGAACCATGGAGGATACAAACCTACAAAATCAATTTGCAAGTCTTGTAAAGAGTGTATAGAGCATTGCTTTTTCTTTCTTTCTTTCTTTCTTTCTTTCTTTCTTTCTTTCTTTCTTTCTTTCTTTCTTTCTTTCTTTCTTTCCTTCCTTCCTTCCTTCCTTCCTTCCTTCCTTCCTTCCTTCCTTCCTCCCTTCCTTCCTTCCTTCCTTTCTTTCTCTTTCTTTTCACTATGTAAATTTGTAAAGAAAACATATGTATCTAACTTTATTCTTTCTATGTCAAAGTGTCATGACTTATCAAAAAAAAAAAATAGATGCAATTATCTTAATGTAATGTATGTTCATTAACTCCAAAGTTTAGTTTTCCCAGTAATTGAAAAAAAAAATTGAGGGGCAACTGGGTGGCTCAGTCATTTAAACTTTGGATTTCAGCTCAGGTCATGATTTTATGGTTCATGGGTTTGAGCCCTACATCAGGCTCTGTGCCTACAGCTCAGAGCCTGTAGCCTACTTCAGATTCTGTGTCTCCCTCTCTCTTTGCCCCTCCCCTGATTGCACTCTGTCTCTGTCTCAAAAACAAAAACAAAAACAAAACAAAAAAAAAACCCAAAACAAAAAAGAAATAATCATTAAAAAAATTTTTAAAAAGAAAAAAAATGAATGCATTCATTTTCTTGTTTAGGGTGTGTTTCCAATAAGCTACAAAAGGATTCCAAAAGACTGAAAATCAGCATGTCAAAATAATGTGGAGGTGAATACTGACACTTGATTTCCAAAATGATCTCAGTTCTAGAAAAAAAGTATTGTTCACAATGTTTTAAAAACTAATATGAGGACACTAATTAAACTCCAAGTGACAAGAAATGAAGAGGGAAATGTTAAAATCTTAGAGAAAAGTATAATTTGAAATGAAACTGGGTAATTGGAATTTTCATTTTTTTTCTAGTTCTAAATCTGCATGAAGTGCCAAGTATCTTGAATCTGTTGGAAAATATAACTTGCCCCATATACTGGCTTAGCTGGTGTTCATGATACAGACAGAACATATGTTACTTTCCCCAGTGTTTTCTTCTTCTTAGTCCTGTTTCACATCTCCTGATTGATCAAAAGTGAGCTTAATGGTTTTCTAATCAGGAGAAAAGAAGTTGTTATACATACAGTGTCCAGGAATCTAAATAAAATCACTTCTTTATTGTCCCTTATGTTTCAAACAGAGATATCACTGGTCCTGATTTTAAATATAGGACTGTATTGCATTATATCTCAGTAATGTTAATGACTAAAACATTTTCACTCACTCTTTTTTGTGCTTTAATTTTCTTTTTATAATTTGAAATTATATAATCAAGATTTTTATAAGGATAAATTTAACATTTTATAAGAATTTTCTAGACAAGTGTTTTCAATATTCAGCAAGAATTTATAGCTATTTTTTATTATTTAAGAAAACAGGAGTGCCTGAGTGTGTAACTTGGTTAAGCATCTGCCTTCTGCTCAGGTTATGATCTCTTAGTTCATGAGTTCAAACCCTACATTGGGCTCTCTCCTGTCAGCACAGAGCACGCTTCATATCCTCTATCCCCCCTCTGCCCCAAACCACTCATACTCTCTCTCTCTTTTCCTCTCTCAAAAATAAATTAAAAACGCTAAAAAAGAAAACATGCAGAAGAAAATACATGATTTTCTAAAGTGCCTATATATCATTCCACTCTACTAGTAGAGAAAATAGTTTCAATAAGACCCATAAAACATATGCCCTAGTAAAATTATATATTTAATGTTAACACGGAAATATCTTCAAGTAAATAATGCCAGGGACATATGTGTTATGTACATGTAATTGTACACATGTAAAACATTTATAGAAGGATAAAAGAGGAAAGATAAAGATAAAATGGTTAATGTTTATTACACCAAAGATGTGGGATTACTTAGAAGGCTTCAGGTGAATTTATCATGCTTCATTTTGCATGGCTTGAGTTTTTAAGATATATCAAAATTTATTTTTTTAACTTCAAAAAAAATGACTCCAGGCTTAAGCAGAACTGATTTTGTTGAAGACATGGTAGAAAAAAGTTCTAGAATTTCTGTATCAGAATTACAGAATTTGGGATAACTTTCTGGAATCTGGTTTTTAACACGAACACTTAATGGAAAATATAAATGTTAAACTCAACTAATAAAATAATAAAAAATGAATACATTTTCATCAGATGTTTTCCTTCAAAAATGTGAAAAATACTATATCTTAGTCTGAAGGAGGAACAGTTCACTTAATGCTGATACAACTGTGTAAATATTTCAGTGGAAATTAATTATTTTATAATAATCTTAAAATTAAAAAATGCATTTATATGAAATTATAGGTATTATAATAACATTAAATTATGTATATATTTTGAATATTTGCATTTTTTGAAATTTAATGAAATTGTTAATCATTACATTGTATTTAGTTAGACATTGATAATAACTCATTTTAAACATAAACACTTTTAAACATAAACACTAAAGGGCACCTGGGTGGCTCAGTCAGTTAAGTATCTGACTTCGGCTCAGGTCATGATCTCACAGTTCATGAGTTCAAGCCCCATATTGGGCTCTGTGCTGACAGTTTAGAGCCTGGAGCCTGCTTCGGATTCTGTGTCTCCCTCTCTCTCTGCCCCTCTCCTTCTCACGGTCTGTCTCTGTCTCTCTCTCAAAACTAAATAATAAACTTAAAAAAAATTAAAAAAATAAACATAAGCACTAACAATTAAGGGAGCAGGATCACAAAGAAATTGCTTCCTGGCATCATTGTTTATATGCACAAGAAGACAACAGTTGTATGCATATTGATTTTACAATTTTTAATAAGTATAGACTAACAATTATAAGATATTAACGTGAAGTAAATACTTACTAATACCACCTTTAGTAAGGTGGTACCTTACTAAATACCACCTTTGTCACTACCCATAATGGATTAACCATAGGCATTCTGGAACCATGACAGCATGCCATTGGGGAAAAGCTGGGACTTGCTGCTGTTGGCGCTAGGGGACATCATCTGACTGATTTTTGTTGCACAAGGAATGGTTACTCATTTTAAAACGGCCACTGTGTACATTAATGAAGTTTGAATGGCACATTAAGAACAAAATAAAATCCTTTTTGACTTTTGGAGAATATGGTTTACATTAGTGGAAAAAAGAAGGAAAGAGGAAGGAAGGAAGGAAGGAAGGAAGGAAGGAAGGAAGGAAGGAAGGAAGGAAGGAAGGAAGGAATTGAGAAATACAAAAAAAGCAGCCTCCTTAACATAGAATCCCAGAAGTGAACAGTTTCTCGCCTACTCAGAAACAGCTTTCTGGGGCTGCTGTATGATCATCAGTTTTCTTTGATATACAGGAATAAAGGAAAATGAATGGTTCCTGCAGTCAGCTAAGTTCCCCATAAAAAGCTGAAATGGAAGGACAGAGTCATCCTTGCCTGGCTTCTTTTCCTAAACTCAACTTGAATAAATTCCCTTTTCTATCCCATGAATAAAGAAGGTAACAAACAGGGTCCAGGGTTATAATGCTAATGAGTGGCCCTGCTCATGGAATAAGATATCAGGGATGTAGATTAAGCATTTCCCCCAATAATTTGTCTATTTGGGAAAAGTGGATGATGGGTGGTTGTATGAGAAAAATGATGAACTTGGTTTTGAACCATGATGGCAAACAAGTACTAAGGATATATGATAGGACTTAACAGGGAAGACTCCATGAGCTTTCTAGTCTTTAGTACCCGCAGTTGAAGAGGTTGGACAGGAAAGAGATTATTTTTTAAATTTTATTTAATGTTTATTTATATTTGAGAGAGAGTATGAGCAGGAGAGGAGCAAAGATAGAGGGAGACACAGAATCCAAAGCAGGGTCCAGGCTGTGAGTTTTCAGCACAAAGCCCAACGTGGGGCCCGAACCCACGAACCATGATATCATGACCCTAGCTGAAGTCAGATGCCTAACTGACTGAGCACCCAGGTGTCCCATGAAAGAGATTATTGTTTACTCTGTGCAAGGCAGAACACCCCTGGCTGCTGCATATATGAAGAAGCAGACCCATGGTCCAAAGTCAGAGTGTGTATACTCCAGAAGTAGTAAGATATGAACAGACATTCCTCCTCTCTGGAATGCCCTTGACCTCACATGGTCTGAACACTCTCATCTTCTTCAAGGCCTAGTTAGGCACGCCTCCTCTGACCCTACAAAGCAATATTTAATGTTTGCCCTTTGAGCTCACATTGATATTATATACCCTTAGTACAAATTACAACACTGCATGATACATCTTTATTTGGGTGAAAAGGCATGTTTTTCTCTAACAGAAAACTTTTTGTATTTATCTTAAAGCAAAGATAACAGTGTTTTGTTTGATCAAAAGAAAACAACAGTGCCTAGCAGAGTGTCTTCAAGATTACAACTCTCTCTATATTTTTTGCCTAATTAATTAACTGATTAAATTATAATACAAGGGAGAGGGAAGAACAAAGCATCTGGCTTGAGTTGGTCAAAAATTTGTAGGTATTAGACGGGTCATTAGGGTTATATTTTTAAGCCTTGGGAGAATTTGAACATAAAAAGAATAAAGGCACAGCAAACAGGTTGGGGAAAATGATGAGAAGGATTAGTTGCAAGTATGTGGAGTAAATGTGGAGGAGTTCAAGTTGATTGACAACTAAGTTTTAATATAAAATAAGGCAGGAGACAAAAAATAAGGAGTTTTGAATGTCAGCTAAGGAAAAGGGTAACATCCTTTAGCTAATGAGGAATTTCTGTATAGGAAAGAGAGAGGATCAAAGTTATTCGTCAACACAAACCTAAATCTGAGAGGTCTTTTAAAAGTCTCCTATAATAGTTCAGGCAAGGAGTAATAAGGACCTGGATTCGTGGATTGATTGGAACTCTCGGGGTAGTGGCCATAAGAATAGAGAGTATAGAATCTTTTGGAGAGATGTTATGAAGGTAAAATCAGTAAATGTAACACTGATTGATCATTTCACTCACCCATTTAAACCCTTCAATTGTTGTCATCTACTGCACTTAGCATAAATTTTATAATCTCTATCTTGACCCACAAAACCCTTAATGATTTGGCCCTTTCTTACCTTTTTTATCTGCCATCATCTTGTGTCACTAACTCCACCCCTTCTACACTTGCCTCATCCATAATTTCCTCATAATTTTTCTAAAGCTCCTAGTTCTTTTCCCTAAGTGCTTTCACACAGACAATAAATTCTCTTGGAATGCTATTTATTTTCACCTGCCTAACTCCTACATATACTTCAAGTTTCAACTGAAATAGTCCTTCTTCAGAGTGGCTTCCCTGTGACTTCTGGATATCCTGTCTTTTAGCACCATTATGTTCATTTATAGCCCTAATCTTATATGTACAGTGCGTGTTTGTGTGTGTGTGTGCGTGTGTGTGCATGTGTATGTGGTTGTTTTATGAGAGTTATTTGGGTTCTCCTTCCTTTCTGTATCACCATTAATGGAGGAGGGGCTTTATTCATTTAATTCATTATACATCTACCCCAGCACATTTGACACAGAAAGGGGATTAATAATATTTTTTAAAATGAATAAATGGGAGCAAGATGCTAACATCTTTTAATATAGACAAGGAAATTATCTCTCTGTTTCAACCATGCTTAGCCTGGTCTTCAGAAAGTAAACACTATTTATAATGAAGGTGTCAAAAAGATTCAGAGGTCTATCTATCTATCATCTATCTATCTGTCTACCTATCTATCATTCTCTATCTATCTATCTATCTATCTATCTATCTATCTATCTATCATCTATCTATGTAATCTTTCCCAGCATGATTGTCCTTTGTATATAGAGTTGAAGCCAAGAGACTTCTAGATTACTAACAACATTTAAAGAGAGAAAAGGAGGACATCATACCCATGTTTATAAAGTAAAATGAGGGAGGCTAAGCAGAGGTCATAAGGAGAAATTAAAGGAGGTAGTGAATGTATCAGAAAAAATATAGTTTGGAGAATATCATAAGGCATGTAGTGGCTGGTAGTGAAGAATAAGAGAGTAGGACATTCTATGTTGAGATTTAAGTGTCTTCATTACATCTCTCAGAGCAGAAGACATTGCAGGAAATGAATAGCTAACTATAGTCAAGAGTCTACAAGTATGAGACACAGTTTTCACTTGCTTCTTGTCATGGAGAAATAGAACTTGAACTCGTATTGAAGACTATCCCTATTCAAAATTTGGGAATTAGCATAATGTGTTGGGAATATACATGTATTGTTCTTCTAATTGCTTCCTATCATACATCAGTGTCATGCCCTGAAAGTCCCTAGAATCTCACATAGATGTTTCATGTGACACCCAGGCATTACATTTGTAACCATGTTGAACAAGGAGGACTTAGTTAAGGGTGATCAGGCATTAATTTTATTGTTTCAACAACAACCTTGAAAGCCATGCTCTAGACTTTTCTTTGGGGGCAGGGGTGCATGGGAGGGTGGTGAGTGAAATTTTGTGCAGGTCTCATCTAGTCCATGTCAATCACAAGTGGAATTTCATTTCAGGATTAAATAACCTTCTTTTTAAATCTAATATTAGAATTTTATTGATAAATTCAGTTTAAAGTTTCTTCTCAGTTCCAACTCAGTTCTGCCTCAGGCCATCAAACTTGCAGTTGGGAAAGACTTTCTTTTTCCTTCTCTCCTGCTTTTCCTATACAACTCAACACCTAATACTTTGGGTTCCTCTGGATTGAAACAAATGGGGCGATGGTGAGAGGAGGAAAAGGGATATGCTGAATGGTTTTTATTGCCTAGGAGAGATGTCTTTTGGTGTTGGTGCCCTCTTAAGGGCAAATGTGAAATTGGTAGATCTTGCTGTTCAAATGGTGATCAAATTAGTCTTTGTGATATTTACAATTTTTCCTGTAGCTGGAAACTTTCTGCTGTCTCCTCAGCCCTCAGACTTGCAGGAGTCTGTCTCAACATTTAGGCAGCACTTTTAGGGTGAGTTACCTTTAGGCTGATCCTAGATAGATTCCCTTGCTCAATTCTCTGTTCAGTCCATATGGAATATACTTGTACTATGCAGACATAATCTCTCTATATCGCCTTTCTTTACACCTTTGCCAGAAAATGACAACCTAATCTACAACTTTATATTAAGATTTCTCAAAGAAGAAGAAGAAGAAGAAGAAGAAGAAGAAGAAAGGAAGGAAGAGAAGGAGGAGGAGGAGGAGGAGGAGGAGGAGGAGGAGCAGCAGCAGCAGCAGCAGCAGCAGCAGCAGCAGCAGCAGCAGACCTCCCTGCAGGAGTCAAATATTATCTATGTTCCTGGAACTTTAGGAAACACATACCAAGCTGTCAAGCGGTTGTATTAATAGTTCCTTCATATATTTTAAAAAGGGGAAACACCCTTCTCCATTTCTAAAAAGGGTACAGAAGCCAAGAATCTGAAATCCTCTCTCCCAAGTGGATTTTACAATTTCAAATTCTTATACAAACTGGAGGTAGCCATTTCACAATTAAATATGTCTTTAATAGGCAGATCTCTTCTTTAGTTTAGGATCTGAGGGTATTTTGCAGCTATTAAATTGTCCTTGGTTTTTGAGGCATCAGCCAAAACTTCAACTAAAAAAAAATCCTATTTTAATTTTCCACCATATATTGTGTCACCAAGTAAAACAAAAAGTCAGGTGTCATTTCTTGCCACTCTATTTTTGTGTTTCTTTCCCTTAGAAAAAAATACTCACATATGCTATTTCAAATTCCATTTGAGTCTTGCTCTATACCTATTGTCATATGCTTTAGATTGTCCCTGTCAATGCAATATAAAGGGTGTATGTTATCAGATCAGACTGCCATATTTGAACTAACAATGTTGAGATGATTTATTTAAATTTATATAGAGAATGTCAATCTTTGATATTTATATTTTCCAACATATATAGCCTGGTTCATGTAATACAAAAAACAAAGATATTTTTTTCTTAGTGTCCATAGCTAGTACTTAATCATTTACTTGCTCTTTGACTTCTCCTTTAACAGCAGGCTTGTGTTAGTACATGTGTGTGTGAGTATGTGTGTGTGTGTGTGTGTGTGTGTGTGTGTGTGTGTGTGTGCACATAAATGTTGAAATTACTTTATAGGCCCAAGATGGAGCCTGGGATCAGCCTGGGTACCACCTCCACAAACTAAAACTTAGATAATTTTCATGTCCCTGTAAATGTTCCACTTGGCCAGAAATGCAGTCTATTCAAGCAACCAATTTCAAAATGCCAACCCAACTCTGGGGTCTATACTTGTTTCTTCTCACTCTATACAAGGTGGCCCCAGCCAATCAGATATTTTCTATTTTTCTCTTCCTTTATCTTTATTCTTTATCCTTTACAAGCTTCCTTTCTCCCACTTCATTTTGTGGTTCTCTGGGCTCTTGGGAGAGACTGTCTGCTTCATGAAGTATTAAACACTAGCTTGTTCACCTAAAGTGTCTTCTTTAATAATTTTAACCTGTGTGTGTGTGTGTGTGTGTTTATATGTGTGTGTTAGTTAAAGGAACTTCCCAAATAATTTACTCTACATCTATATTTCCAATTCCAGTTGGTCTGAGAAGTCATCTGAAAATTGATCACAGAATTTTATGGGGATTTAACCACTAAACTTTCATGCATTCAAATTGTTTTACTTTTATTCAATATTGTATATGAATAAAGCTTTCTGAAGATTTAAATTACAAGAAATAATCAAGTATTGTATTTTGTGAAGATGCCTGTAGGTAAGGGGAATGAGTTCCCAATTTTCTTTATACACTTTCCTAGAAGTTAAATTTACAAGTATACATAGTAAAAATTGACCTTGATTGATCATTTATGGCATGCTATTTCTTATTTTAAGACTAGATTTAGTGAGATAAAGATCTTAATATTTTGAAAAAGTGATAAATTCAAGCTTTCAAATTATGTTTTTTATGAGAAATATGAGTTCTTATAAGCTATTTTGATAAGTAAATCATTACTGAAACAGGATATACTATACTCCCTAATTAACTTCAATTTTTTTTCCCATGGTCGTCAACCTTCTTTGATTTGATCATCAAAAAGCTAATTATGTTTTAACTTTCAGGTATATACTTAAATTCCAAATAAATTTCCATCACACGTCATAGAAATTATAAAATCAGGTTGCTGACATGTTACTATGATGCCCTTTGTATGTTACATCTTCTCTAATTGTTAACCAATGCAACATGTTATTTAAATATCCTTTCTTATTAGAAAACAATACATAGGGGGCGCCTGGGTGGCGCAGTCGGTTAAGCGTCCGACTTCAGCCAGGTCACGATCTCGCGGTCCGGGAGTTCGAGCCCCGCGTCGGGCTCTGGGCTGATGGCTCAGAGCCTGGAGCCTGTTTCCGATTCAGTGTCTCCCTCTCTCTCTGCCCCTCCCCTGTTCATGCTCTGTCTCTCTCTGTCCCAAAAATAAATAAACGTTGAAAAAAAAATTAAAAAAAAAAAAAAGAAAACAATACATAGTAGAATAAATAACAAATGAGGGACAAAAGAATTACCACTTCTATAAACCAATGCAACCCTTCAGTTGGTCTACTTTTCTAAATATGTTAACATTGATTTTCTGCTTAGAGGCTCACAAAAATATTTTAAAAAATTTAGACACAAGTTTGAATATATTTTTACTATATTATAAAAGGGATGACAGAAATTAAAAAATGCTCTGTGAATTATAGCCATTATTAAAATATAATGCTGTGTTTCAGGAAACAGTTTTGAGAAACAGATAGGAAGAGTTCTTTCTATCTAAAAAAACTTCAAAGCGTAGGATCACCTGGGTGGCTCAGTTGGTTAAGTGTCCAACTCCTGGTTTCAGCTCAGGTCATGATCTCACAGTTTGTGAGTTTGAGCCCTGCATTTGGCACTGGGCTGGCATTGCAGAGCCTGCTTGGGATTTTCTCTCTCCCTGTCTCTGACCCTCCTCCCCGCTAGGCTTTTTCTCTCTCTCAAGATAAATAAAAAACTTAATAAAACAAATCTTCAAAAAGTGTACTTTTTTTACTCCAGCAAATTATGAAAGGGGAAAAATCCTGAAGGAATAAATTTAAATTTAGAGTTTAACATTTTTAGGAAGGATGTATTATTTAAAAGAATCACAAACCGAAATTACAACAAGATTACATTAAGAAGAAAAGAGAATTACTTAGGCTCACAACTTAGACACTTAGGCAACAGGGTTGCCTGTTTCAGGCATTTCTTATACCAGGCATTTAACAATACTATTAGTTCTCTCTGCCTTCATTTTCCTACTCTGAGCACTTCTCTCTGAGTGTGGGGCTCATTGTCCCCCACTGAACACAACTGAACATGTATGTGGGGAATATTGGCACATGAATCATCTTATATTGCTTTCAAATTCAAGGTCTTACAAAGAAGCTGAGAAAAATCTTTGCTGGTATATGGTACCAACATACTGACTCCACTGGCCTAACTTAATCATTGATCATTTGCATTGAATAAGGGAACCACGGATCCCTAAATAAAGGCTACTTGGAAGACCAGAGAAATGTTCACATTAAACTAAATGGGCTACAGCTGCAAACTATCTATGATTTAAATTTGTCAATTAGCACAGCCCTGAAATAAGCTTGAAAAAATCATTAGAGCCATGAGAATCCCATTCAGCATGCAAAATGTTCATTAGCCCTTGATTCATTTATTCAGTAAAACATTTATCCTGTATGATACTGCCAGCTTTTCTAAATCGGAGATTGCGTGTAAAGCCACTAGGATGAAACTCAATACAGGTTTATTATACTTTTATTTAAGGTAGAAGAGCAGAAATATGTAATAGGACTCTCAAAATAGTTGAGTCTTTATGCTGCTTCATAGCCTTTCAAAACAATATGCCTGGACAGCAAATGTATCTTCTCCCCAGTGCACTATGTGGTAAAACCAAGGTTGGCAAACTTTTCTGTAATAGCATCTTGGCAAATGCTTTCAGCACCGCAGGCCTATAGTCTGTCTCAACTACGTGACTCTGCTGTATAGCATGAAAGAAACCATAGATAACTTAGAAACAAGTGAACATGGTTGTTGTCCAATAAAACTTTACTTATAGGTACTGGGATTTGAATTTCATGTATTTTTCACATGTCAAGGAATATATTCATCCTTTGATTTTTTCCCCAACCATTTAAAAATGTAAAATCTATCTTAGCTTGTGGGCTGTGCAATAGACAGCAGGCCAGATTTAGTCCATGGGCCGTAGTTTGCTTATCCCTGTGTTAAAGGACTCAAGATGTCAAGCCTCTGATTTATGGAAGGAAGGAAGGAAGGAAGGAAGGAAGGAAGGAAGGAAGGAAGGAAGGAAGGAAGGAAGGGGTTCAAATGCAATTTGAAATATTTTGACTTGGATAATTTGTTATGAATTTCCAGGTATTTTATCATATACATATACTAAAATATATATGATATGTACAATATTTTATTATAAAATATCGTGTGTTTGTGTTTCCATGTGTTTATCCATGCCCTAAAATCCAGGCTCAGATTAGATAGTCAAAAAACTACTGTGAATGAAAGTAAGATTTTCCATTAAGAACATCAAGAATAATTTGATATTCCATCTATTAACACATGTCATCTTTCATAGTGCTATGATTTAAATGAAAAAATAGATGTAGCCTAGAGGTAAATTTGTAAAATTTAAAAATCATAGTATAAATGTACCTTACTAAGCTCTGTCAAATAATCATAGCTAAATATATTTATAGTAGTTTTTTATTTACATTAAAGTGTGAGTTTTTTTTTTTAATTTCTTAATTTCTCTCTTTTAAGCTCTGAGTTTTAGAGAGTAGGAAAGCA
The DNA here is from genome assembly GCF_018350155.1 of Leopardus geoffroyi. Classification (NCBI taxonomy): domain Eukaryota; kingdom Metazoa; phylum Chordata; class Mammalia; order Carnivora; family Felidae; genus Leopardus; species Leopardus geoffroyi. Next base: position 45,072,495 of record NC_059326.1, read on the forward strand.
GTCTCTGACTTGAACAATCTTCCAGTTCTGTCCAATATCAACAGGAATGGTTTTGTTCTCAGGTTCAGTTGTTCCATGCTGTCCCATTACAGTGGTCTAGAGACCACTGTAAGTGACAATGTAATTCCCTTAGTCTATTTACAGTTTTGTTCATTTCACAAAGTTTTGTTCATTTCATAGGTTTTTAGCTTTAATGAAATAGATTTGGAAGTAAACTATGAATGTGATAAACAAAAATAGAATCTTTATTACTGCATTTCCCCTTGATGAGAATCCTATTCCTTCTAATTTTATACTTTATCCTGAGTAGGTATCATTGACTTCTTTCATTTACTTAAGATTGTATCTTCTCATTAGATAATATTATATTTTAGCCTATTTCAGATCTTTCTGCAAACTGTTGCTTTGTTTCTTTTATCTCTCTCCCTTCCTTTTTCTTTCTTTCTTTCAACTTTTCATTGAATATATATGTGCATATATATATATACATATATATGTATATATATGCAGATTTTTGCATATATATACATATGCATATGTATATAAGAGAGAAAGGTTTATTTCAAAGAATTGGTTTGTGTGGTTGTGAGGGCTGTGAAATATGTATGGCAGGGTGGAAACTTCTGGGCAGGGGCTGGTTTTGCAGTCTGAATGAAGAATTCCTTTTTCTTCTCAGAAAGTTCAGTTTTTACTCTTGAGGCCTTTTGATTGGATGAGGCCCATCCACATTACTGAGGGTAATATTTTTACTTAAATTCAACTGATTATACATGTTAATACAGGTCTACAAAATACCATCATAGTAAGATTTAGATTAGTGTTTAATTAAATAACTGGGTATTATAATCCAGTCAAACTGACACATAAAACTCAACATTATAAGTATTCTGTCAACTCTTAGACAGACTTGGACATTTCAAGCTAAAATTAAAAAAAAAAATTAATTACTCAAGATGACAAGAGCTTAGCCTCTTCTCATCTGTGCTGTTCTCCACATCTTGTCCTCCATGTATTCCAGATAGAAGGTCTTTTTCATTGCTAAAGAAACTATGCTCAGGGATCAGTTGAAAATTCAATGTAGGAACAGAGTAATCAAAACCACACTGTCTTACCTGACAGGACATTGCTAAACCACTTTAAAGATACTCCACCATGCTTAAACCTGCCCACCACACTGCCCAGACAACTCACAGCAACTCGACAATTAAGGTATTTTGGAGTCTTCCTTCCTCAACTCTGCTCACCCTTGACATTGAATAATGTTAGGCATCCACAACAAGCAATGCTAGAAGAGTGGAGTAACACTTAAACTTCTAAAGAAACCTGATTTTTAGTTCAAATCCTATACCTCAGCCGATATCTCATCAAATATGAGAGTTTTAAAAATAAGTCATTTACAGAAGTGCTAAGATGAAGAAATTTTACATCGTACAAACCTGTTCAAAGGAAATGACTAGCAATTAGAAACCAAAATTGAAAATTGTGTGGCATATGAAATATTACACAGCTTACCTAACAGTCAGTGAAAAAAACTGAAAGGTACTTGGGCAAAGTTAGAGCAAAATGCATGAGCAAGGTTGTGTTCACTTTAAAGATTAGAATGAATTCTAAAAACCACACGAGGTTTTGGAAATGACAAAGGCGAAATACCTTCCAAATTCCAATGAGAAATTGGAAAGGCAATCAAAAGTCCTAGGAATGAAAACAAAACAAAACAAACAAAAAATTTTTGCACAACTATGTCATTATTCAAATATGAATGGAACTAACATGCAACATAACTTGAGCAATTAGTGGATTTTAAAAAGAAAATCTACTTGACCTTGCTCCCAGGAACTTTCTCCTTTGAGCGACCACAGGGCATGAACACTGATAGCCAGAGAAGAAAATGCAATCCATCAGTTCTCACTAATTGCATCTGCAGTAAATAATATTTACATAAACTTCTTATATTAAATGTTATTTATCCATACTCAATTTTTAGCTAAGAAGAACTAAGCACAGAAATTTTAATTGTCTTTAAAAATAAAAAAAAATGTTATTAACTAAATGCAAATCAATGTACATGTGTAATAATATAAGAGGGGAAATGTGGGAGAGGACAGGCAGAAGGATAGTGAAAATTTGGATAATCTCTTTTTATTAGGAAGAGAAGAATCAATAGACACTATTTTATATTTATATAAAGCAAGATATTCAGGGGCGCCTGGGTGGCTCAGTCAGTTGAGCGTCCAACTTTGGCTCAGGTCATGATCTCACAGTTTGTGGGTTTGAGCCCTGTGTCGGGCTCTGTGCTGACAGCTCAGAGCCTGGAGCCTGCTTCAGATTCTGTGTCTCCCTCTCTCTCTGGCCCTTTCCCTCTCAAGCTCTGTCTCTCTCTCCTTCTCAAAAATAAATAAACATTAAAAATTTTTAAAAAGCAAGATATTCAGATTTAAGTTTATTGTGTGAAACTTAAAATATTACCAGTTAAGGTAAAGAAATAGGGCAATTATCAGAAAGGACAGGCTTACATGCATGGGAGATGTAAATCAATTAACTCTCCATCAATATTAATATTAGGTCAATGGTTAATAAGCTGAATTGGTTAATCGAGAAATAATAATCTTGGAGTCTGGAAGATAGTGGCAGAGTAGGAGGATGTTAGGCTCACCTTGTCCCACACATACAACTAGATAACTATCAAATCATCCTACATACCCCAGAAATCAACCTGATGACTGGCAGAACAAATCCCACAACTAAAGGTAGAGAAAGGCCACAGCAAAGAAGGTAGGAAGTGAGGCAACAGTGTTTGGGAGAGTAACGGATATTGCTCATTGAGTTATGGAGGGAGCTGTGGTCACAGAGATGTTTGAGGGACAGACTAACACACAGGAGAAAACACAGGGAAAGTCAATCCCCATAGCAATTGGCTTAGAAAGTGAGAAGGGCCGAATTTCATAAGTTCTTACAACCAACAGGGCTTAAAGCCTGGAGTTTGAAAGGTAAGTGGTTTTGGCTCAGGGAGTGCCCAGAGGCACTGGTGCTGCTTTCTGACAGAAGGAAGGGCAAACAGCGCCCCCCTCCCAGCCCCCCCACATACAGTATGGAAAGTGATCTGAAGAGTGCCTGGGGCACACTGCGGGAAGATTATTTGCTCATCTTGGTGTACATCCCAGACAGGCAGAATCCAGAGACAGACCTCCTCCAGGAACAAGGGAGCTGGCCAGCACCATTTCTATCTCCAGCATAAGCACAGGGGCCACCTGCAGGAACCAGAGCAGCACCAACGCTTGCTACCCAACTTGCTTACACCAAGTCCTATCCTCTGCGCTCTGGTGGAACTGCTCTTCTCAGTCACACTTGCCTCAGTCTCAGTGCAGCAACCCCCTCTCCTAGAATATTGGCCTACACCCCTGCCCAAACTGCATTTCCTGATCCAGGAGTTTTTCAGGGCCTTGGTTCCAGTGGTGTTAGTGACAGGTCTCCTTTCACAAGCAGACCGAAGCACACAGAGTTAAAACTCGCCATGTTCAGGCCAGGAACTAAACACTGCCCACAAGAAGCAAAGAGACCCTGTGCAGAGGACTGGCCTGAAGGATAAAGTGGACAGAATATGACAGCAGAGTACATGTACCACACATTGGAAACATCCTCTGAAGTACCAGGCTCTGGAAAAACAGGGGATACTATACTGCAGGACACTACAGGACCTCTTCTTCATAAGGTCATTACTCTTAAGAACAGGAGATGTAGCTAAGTTTCTTAACACAGAAGCGGGCACAGAGATTTAGACAAAGTGAGAAGACAAAGGAATTTGTCCCACATAAAAAAAAAAGGTTGGGGGGTGCAATTCCAAGTCCAGACATCTAAGTGAAACAGATATAAGTAACATGCCTGATAGATAATTGAAAGTAATGATCATAAAGATATTCACTGGACTTGAGAAAAGACTGGAAGCCATGAATGAGACCATTAACTCAAATATAAGAAATAATATAGAAGAGATAAAGGGTTCAGTAAGCAAACTGAAAAACAAAATTGATGGAATGAGTTGCAAGCTGGAAGAAGCAGAGGAACAAATTAATGACTTAGAGGACAGAGTAATGGAAAGTAGTCAAGCCAAACTGAAGAGAGAAAAAAGAATTATCCAAAACAAGAATAGACTTAGGGAAATCAGTGACTCCATCAAATGTCATAACATTTGCATTGCAGGAGTCCCAGAAGAAGAGCAAGAAAAGGGGACAGAAAGTTTATTTGAAGAAATAATAGCTGAAAACTTCCCTAACCTGGGGAAGGAAACAAATACCCCGATCCAGGAAGCCCAGAGAACCCCCAACAAAATCAACAAAAGCAGTTCCATGTCAAGACATGTTATAATTAAAATGGCAAAATAGGGTCATCTGAGTGGCTCAGTCAGTTAAGTGCCTGACTCTTAATTTTGGCTAAGGTCATGATATCATGTTTGTGAGATCAAGACCCACACTAGGTTCTGTTTGGATAGTGCAGAGTATGTTTGGGATTCTCTCTCCCTCTCTCTCTCAAAATAAATAAATAAATAAACTGTAAACAAACAAACAAACAAGCAAACAGATAAATAAAGGGCAAAATAAAGTAATAAAGAAAAAAATCTAAAAGTAGTGAGATAAAAGAAAATAGTTATCTATAAGAGAAACCCCATAATGCTATCAGAAGTTTTTCAGCAGAAACTTTCCAGGCTAGAAAGGATTGGAATGATATTTCAAACTGTAAAATGGGAAAAATCTTCAACCAAGAATACTCTAGCCAGCAAGGCTATCATTCACAATATGAGAGATAAAGAGTTTCCCAGACTAACAAAACTAAAGAAGTTCATGACCACTAAATTAGCGCTGCAAGAAATAATAAAGAGGACTCTATGAGTGGAAATGCAAGTCAAGAAATTCACAAAACAAAAGGATGTAAAATATGATGCCATATACCTAAAATGTGGGGAGAAAAGGTGTAAAAATGGGTTAAAATTTAAATGACCATCAACTTCATATGAACTACTATGCTCAGAAGATGTTTTTTACAAACTTAATGGTAACCAGAAGTCAAATATCACCAACAAATATACAAAGAATTAAGAGAAAAATGCAAATATATCACTAAAGAAAACCAGCAAACCATGAAAGAAAGACAAGAAGAATCAGAGAAAATATTCAGAAACAACCACAAAACTGGTAATAAAATGGCAATAAATACATATCTAGTGATAATCACTTTGAATGTAAATGGGTTAAACACTCCAATCAAAAGACAAAACATAAAACGGATAAAAGACCAAAAGCCATCTATATGGTGCTTACAAGAAATTCATTTGAAAGCTAAAGACACCTGCAGATTGAAAGTGAGGGGATGGAGAAACATCTAACATGTAAATGGATGTCAAAAGAAAACCAGAGCAATACGATTTATGAGACAAAACAGACTTTAAAACAAAGACTAACAGAAAACGAAGAACACTATATAAGAATAAAAGGGACAATCCAATAAGAAGACATAAAATTGTAAATGCTTATGCACCAAATATAGAATAACTGAAATATATAAAATAGTTAATAATAAACATAAAGAAACTAATCAATAATAAGTATAATAATACTAGGGGACTTACTTAAATCAATAGACAGATCATCTAAACAGAAAATTAACAAGGAAACAATGGCTTTGAATGACACACTGGACCAGATGGATTTAACAGATATATTCAGAACATTCTATTTTACGACAGCAGAATACACATTCCTTTCAATTGCACATGAAACACTCTCCAGAATAGACCACATATTAGGTCATAAAACAAGTGTCAACAAATTCCAAAGACTGAAGTCATACCATGCACATTTTCTGATCTCAAAGCTATGAAATAAGTAGTGAACCACAAGGAAAAATCTAGAAAGACCACGAATACATGGGGGTTAAATAACACATTCATTAAACAATGAATGGGCCAACCAGGAAGTAAAAATAGAAATAAAAAAGTACATGTAAACAAATGAAAATGAAAATGCAATGACCCAAACCTTTGGGATTCAGCAAAAATAGTTCTAAGAGGAAAGTTTATAACAATACAGACCTACATCAAGAAGCCAGAAAAAGCTAAAATAAACAACCTAACCTTACACCTAAAGGAGTTAGAAAAAGAACAATAACAACAACAACAACAACAACAACAACAACAACAACATCAGCAAAAGGAAGGAAATGATAAAGATTAGAGCATAAAACATGATACAGAAACTAAAAAAACAATAGAATGGACTAATGAAACCAAGAGCTGGTTCTTTGAAAAAAATTAACAAAATTGACAAACCTCTAGCCAGACTTATCAAGAAAAACAGAGAAAGGGCTCAAAAAAAAATCACAAATGAGAAACCAGCACCATAGAAATATAAACAATTATAATTGAATGTTATAAAAAAAAACTATATGTCAAAAAATTGTACAACCTTGGATAAGGATAAATCCTAGAAACATATAATCTACCAAAACTGAAACAGGAAGAAATAGAAAATTTGAACAGACTAATTACCAGCCAAAAAAAAAAAAAAAAAAAAAAAAAAAAAAATGAATGAGTAATCAGAAACCTCACAAAAACAAAAGTCCAGTACCAGATAGCTTCACAAGCAAATTTTACCAATCATTTGAAGAAGAGTTAATACTTATTCTTCTCAAACTATTCCAAAAAATAGAAAAGTAGGGAAATTTTCCAATTTCGTTCTATGAGTCCAGTATTACCCTGATACCAAAACCAGATAAAGACACCACAAGAAAAGAGAATAACAGGCCAATATCTCTGATGAACACCGATGCAAAAATCCTCAACAAAATATTAGCAAACCTAACCCATCAATACGTTAAAAAAGAATCATTCACCACTATCAGGTGGGATTTATTCCTAGGTTGCCTGGGAGGTTCAATGTTCACAAATCCATCAAAATGATACATCATATTAATAAGGGAAAGAATAAGAACCGTATGATCATTTCAATAGACACAGAAAAAAAAAACTTGACAAAGTACAACACCCATTCATGATAAAAATCCTCAATAAAGTAGGATTAGAGAGTACACATCTCAACATAATAAAGGCCATATATTAAAAATCCACAGCTAATATCATCCTTAATGGGGAAAACTGAGAGCTTTTCCCCTAAAGTCAGGAACAAGAAAAGGATGCTTACTCTCACCATTTTTATATAACAGTACTAGAAGTGCTAGCTATAGCAATCAAACAACAAAAATAAATAAAAGGCATCCAAAATGGTAAAAGAAGCAGCAAAATTTTCACTATTTGCAGATGACATACTATATATAGAAAAACCCACAAGACTCCATCAAAAAGCTACTAGAATTGACAAACAAATTCAGCAAAGTTGCATGATACAAAAATCAGTGCACAGTAATTTGTTACATTTCTATAACCCAATAATGAAGCAGCAAAAACAGAAATTAAGAAAAAAAATCCCATTTACAATTGTACCAAAAATAATAAAATACCCAGGAAGAAACCTAACCAAAGAGGTAAAAGACTAGTATTCTAAAAACTATAAAAGAGTGGTGAAAAAATGAAATGACACAAAAAAATGGAAAGACATTCCATTATCATGGACTGGAAGAACAAATATTATTAAAATGCTTATATGACCCAAAGCATCATACACATTTAATGCAATCCCTACCAAAATAACAATAGCATTTCTCACAGAACTAGAATAAACAATACTAAAATTTTTTATAGAACAACAAAAGACCCAGAATAGCCAAAGTGATCTTGGAAAAAAAAAAAAAAAAAGGCAAAACTGGAGATATCACAATTCTGGACTTCAAGTTATATTACAAGCCTGTAGGAATCAAAACAATATGGTACTGGCACAAAAACAGACACATAGATCAATACAGCAGAACTGAAAACTAGTAAGTAAACCCACAAGCATATGATCAATTAATCTTTAACAAAATGGGAAAGAATATTCAATGGGAAAAAACAGTCTCTTCAACAAATGGTGTTGAGAAAACTAGACAGCAACATGCAGAAGAATGAAACTGGACCACTTTCTTACACCATACACAAAAATAAATTCAAAATGGATTCAAGATCTAAATGTGAGATCTGAAACCATAAAAATCCTTGAGTAGAAAAAAAAAAATCCTAAAAGAGAACACTGTCAGTACCTTTCTGACATGGGCTTTAGCAACTTTTTCCAGAAAAGTCCCATGAAGCAAGGGAAAAATACAAAAACAAACTATTGGGATACATCAAAATAAAAAGTTTCTGCACAGTGAACAAAACAATAAAAAAAAAAAAAAAAAAAAAAAACCTAGGGGCACCTGGGTGGCTCAGTCAGTTGAAATGTCCGACTTCGGATCAGGTCATGATCTCACAGCTTGTGAGTTCAAGCCCCGTGTCGGGATCTGGTGCTGACAGCTCGGAGCCTGTACCCTGCTTCAGATTCTGTGTCTCTCTCTCTCTCTTCCCCTAACCTACTCGCATTCTGTCTCCATCTCTCTAAAAAATAAATAAACATTAAAAAGAAAAAAAAAATTAAAAGGCAACATACAGAATGGGAGAAGACATTTGCAAATGGCATATCTGCTAAAGGGTGAGTATCCAAAATATATAAAGAACTTAGAAAACTCAACATCCAAAAAGCAAATAGTTTAATTAAAAAATGGGCAGAAGACATGAACATAGATGTCTCCAAAGAAGACATCCAGATGGCCAACAGACTCATGAAAAGATGCTCAACATCACTATCATCAGTGAAATGATATCAAACGGCAATGGAATATTACCTTACACCTGTCAGAATGGCTAAAATCAACACAAGAATCAATTGTTGGTGAGGATGTGGGGAAAAAGGAACCTTTTTGAACTGTTGGTGGAAATGCAAACTGATATAGTCACTGTGAAAAACAGTATGGAAATTCCATAACAGTTAAAAATAGAGTAATTGTATCACTGGGTATTTACCCAAAGAATACAAAAACACTAATTCAAAGGGATACATGGGCCCCTATGTTTATAGCAGCATTATTTACAATAGCCGAGATATGGAAGCACACCAAGTGTCTATCAACTGATGATTGGCTAAAGAAGATGTGGTATCTTTATACAATGGCGTATTATTCAAGCATAAAAAAGCACGAAATCCTGCCATTTGTGAGGACATACAGGGAGCTATACAGTATAATGCTAAGTGAAAGTCTGAGAAAAATAAGATATGGTTTTACGCATACGTGGAATCTAAGAAACAAACTGAATGAGCAAAAGGAAAAAAAGAGAGACAGAAAGAGACAGCTAAGAAACAGACTCTAAACTATAGAGAACAAACTGATGGTTACCAGAGGGGAAGGACGTGCGGGATGGGTTAAATAAGTAATGGGGATTAAGGAGAGCACTTGCCATGATGAGTACCAGGTAATATATGGAACTGTTTAATCTCTATATTGTATACCTCAAACTAATATAACACTGTACATTAACTAACTGGAATTAAAATAAAAGCTTAAAAAAGAAATAGTAATCTCAATCATTTAGAAATACTGATATCTTCCAGAAAATATTAAAAGAGAAAAAAAATAAAACTAAAAAAGAAAAAAACTAAAACTAAAAAAACTAAAAACTAAAAGAGAAAAAACTAAAAACTGTTCTGAGGAACATTAATAAAAAGTAGAAAGAAAGAGGAAAAAGGAGTATATCTCAATAAAGTTAGAAATAAAAGGATTTTTAAATTATTTTCCATTACATTGTTAAATACATGAAATCTCATGTGGTAAAAACAAAATAAAAGCATACACATATAACAATGACAACTACCACCACCAAAACAACAACAACAAAAAAATACTTTCACAATGCCAAAGTAGTTGACATTTCTTTAGTGAAAGATGTTAGGACACCAAGGTCAATGTTAAGAACACATCATTTAGACAGGCAGGATCACAATACCACAGTAATTCACATCCTTAATGTAAGTACATATAGAAAACATTGAAAAATAAAATGTTTGTAATAAAATGGAATATGTTTACAACTAGGCTGGGAGAGCATAGGCTTATTTTGTAACTTTGTAATAATTTACATATTATTAAATTAGAAATTTATGTTTAAAAATTATGGATTTCTGCCTCTTCTGAGTGAGTATTACTTTAAAATTATTATGCAATGCTAGACTAACATGGATGGGGCTTGTGGTTTGTGAGGTGTGTGCAGTCAGAGACTGGCAGAAAAAAGCAAATGGTCCACTGGGGGATACATGGCCCCACAGTCATTTATCTCAATTTGAGTCCCAGGAAAAAGAAGGAATGCAAAAATAACCAATGCTACCATTTCCCTATGCTTGTCTTGTTAGTTAAGATTTATTGTTCAAATTTATTCTTTATTAGACTTGAGTAGTGCTGTACTAGTGGCCTTATCAAAATACCAAAAAAAAAAAAAAACAAAAACGTGGGGGGGTGTGCCTGAGTGGCTCAATCAGTTAAGCGTCCCACTCTTGATCTCAGCACAGGTCATGATTTCACATTTCGTGGGTTCGAGCCCTGCATCTAGCTCTGCATTGATCGCCCTGATGGTATGGAGACTGCTTGGGATTTTCTCTCTCTCTCTCTCTCTCTCTCTCTCTCTCTCCCTCTCTCTGAAAATAAACAAAAAATACCTTAGAAAGCATACCCAATGTAGCATTTTTTTATTAGTCATTTTGTAACATTTGTTATGTATAAAAATAAAAATTCCTTACCTTTAATAACTAGGACTTCAAAAACATTCTACAGGGATGCCTGGGTGTCTCAGTCCATTGAGCATCCAACTGTTGGTTTTGGCTCAGGTTTGTGGGTTTGAGGCCCTCACTGGGCTCTGTGCTGATAGTGCAGAGCCTATTTGGGATTCTCTGTCTCCCTCTCTCTCTGCCACTCCTACATTTACCCTCTCTGACTCTCTCTCAAAATAAGTAAACTTAAAAAAACATTCTACAATTACAAATAGTATGATTAAGAATCCCTTTCACATTCTCTTATTCTTAACTTTGTGAATCATTAGTTTCCCTTAAAATAATAAAATATTTTAATTTAATAAAAGAATTGCAACAAAAGTTGACTGATACTATTAATAGTGATGATTCTTAATGAAAATTGTCTTTTATTAAAACTTTGAAGTGTCAATTGAGAAATTGTAAAAGATTTAGAAATAAATATTTTCAGCAAATGTCCTTAAAGTTGTAGAATATATAGATGCCTGGTTGGCTGAGTAGGTTAAGCCACCGCCTCTTGATTTAGGCTGAGGTCATGATCTCTGGGTCTTAAGACTGAGTCCTGCATTGGGCTCCACGCTGGGTGTGGAAGGCCTAAGATTCGCTCTTTCTCCCTCTCCCCCTATCCCTCCCACCTCACTCTCTCTTTCTCAAAAAAAAAAAAAAAAAGTTGTAGAATAGATTACTTTAAAGGGAAATATCCTCTAAGTACGGCATGTTTAAATATGTGGGAACTAGCCCACACCATTAAAGATGCTCTCAGAAGAATTCAAAGTGTGATTTTGTGTATCAATTTGACTTCATCTGGATCTGAAGTTAATTTAGTCTTAATTTAACACATCTCTTGTGATGGTAATTAATTTGGATGAATTTCTTCATGTTAAAAATTGCAATTCTAATGTTAATAAATTGTCATAATTACATTTTCAATATGGAAATATAATTTTACATGTTTATATTCTAAGTTGACAGGTATCACATAATAAGTCTAAAGTAAGGAAATTTTTTCAAAGAGTGTGTAGAAAATGTTTTGGTAGAGATGCCTAAGGCAACTAATCTAACTGAATTCTAGAAAGCTGAACTAGACTTACATAATTCTATATATATTTATATAAAATATATCAATCTAAATTAATTAAACTGAATAAATTACTACACTTATTTGAATACTCTCAAATTTCTAGTTGACTGGCATAATTTAGAGAAAGACTGTTTCAAAATATCATAATATGTAAAGATACTTATGCCATTGAAATTTCCAAATACAAATCCTTAAATTAGAAAATGCTTTTAAACCTACTCATGTTGATTTTTAATGATGTTAAAATTGATTTTTTTCTTATAATTAGGAAAGAATCTAAATATTTCAAAGTTGAAAACTTTAAATAAGGTTAAGCTGAAACATGTCCACATAAGTTTAAACTACAAAATAAATCCTCACTGTCATATGAGGTATTTCCATGTAGTGTTAGGTGGATCAATACAGTTAGAAAATAAATATTCTAGGGGCACCTGGGTGGCTCAGCTGGTTAAGCATCCCAGTCTTGCTTTTGGCTCAGGTCATGAAATCACAGTTCGTGAGTTTGAGTCCCCCATCAGGTTCCATGCTCATGCTGCAGAGCCTGCTTGGGATTCTCTGTCTCTCTCTCTCTCTCTCTCTGCCCCTCCCCACCTCAAAATACATAAATAAATAGTTAAAAAAAGAAAATAAATATTCTAGATAATAAAACAGCAAACATTTTACTGAATATTCTTGTCTTATTACTTGGTTCCTGGAAAAAAATTATGATTTCTGCATTTCATCAGATTAGTATAAAGTTGATCTAGCTTGGTTATACATGAAGACAGAAAAGAGAAGCATGTATTCTTTTGACCTAGAGTCAGGGATTTCTCTCTTGCCTTTGCCTGGTGTCCTCTTCTACCAGGAATAGGCATCCCTTCTGAGCTCCTCACTTAGTTTGACACCATTCATTCTATACTTAAACGTGACTTTTTCAGGTTGCTTTTTCTGACTACTTTGTGGAATAGCACAAGCCACGAGGTGCCCCCCCAATGTAGCCTGTTATCCTACTTGATTTTTCTCCAAAGTAGATACCGTTGCCTAAAGTACTAAATAATAATGTGGATGTTTTCTGTTTTTCTCCCCTAAAATATAAAATCCATGGCAGCAGGATGGTCTTTCATTTAGTTACTACCTTCATGCCATCCCTTGGAACAACATCTAGCATCCAGTCATTGCTCCATGTGTGTTTCTGAGTGAAAATAAAAGAAGGAAGAGAGGGACAGAGGAAAGCAGGAAGGAAGGAATGGAGGAGGGAGAAAGAGGGATAATGGTGAAAAAGAGGAAGGAAAAAAGTATTAAAGAAAGAGAGAGTAGGGGCGCCTGGGTGGCGCAGTCGGTTAAGCGTCCGACTTCAGCCAGGTCACAATCTCGCGGTCCGGGAGTTCGAGCCCCGCGTCGGGCTCTGGGCTGATGGCTCAGAGCCTGGAGCCTGTTTCAGATTCTGTGTCTCCCTCTCTCTCTGCCCCTCCCCCGTTCATGCTCTGTCTCTCTCTGTCCCAAAAATAAATAAACGTTGAAAAAAAAAATTAAAAAAAAAAAAAAAAAAAGAAAGAGAGAGTAAGGGAGGAAGGGGAAAAGGAAGAAAAGAAAGATACTGAGCTTAATTTTTATTATTTATGAAAATAACCTCTGATAAATATGTATCCAGGCTGAGATATGAAGAAGGCTTTGAATCTCTCACAGTCTTATCAGGAATGAGATGGAACACTGAGATTGAAGCTGAGGAAAGTTACATGAAGAAACTAATTACAAAATGAAAAGAAGTGTGTGTGTAGGAAAACTGGGAGGCAGCACCCCAAGGTCAGTAACAGTGGAGTTCTGTAGTGACGCCTAGGACTAAAGGACTTGAAAGGAAACTGACCAAACCCTCCCAAGGAAAGCAGGCATCCTGGGCCACTGTCACAGGAAGAGATGTAAAGTAATAAATAATCTGACCACACTTGATACTGTATTCCAATGTCCTTCTGTTGCTCCCCTTTTGTGGATTCCAACCAGAAGCCAAAGAACCAGGGAGGTATTGCTGCAGGTTAAATTCCTGCTGAATATTGGAGAAGGGTAGATCTGCTGGGCCAGACAGATTAATGCACATTTAAGGAATTTGTTTACAAATCCTGTGCCTTATATCCAATTAGATGTACATATTTCGGAAGTTTTAGGCAAAATGTTAAGTCTCACAACCTCAAATAAGACTCTCTTTTAATCTCTACTAATGCTTTGTCCCAAGAATTTTTGTATACGTGCTATGACTTAAGCCCCTTTTTGATGAACTGAGTTTCAAATACTGTTTCCCATGCATAAGTCTATGAATTACTAGCTCAAAAAACACTACATTTTTCTTAGATCTGGGACCCTAGGTTCTTCCCTGATTAGTCTTCCAGTAACAATACTCAACTTCTCTCCCAAATTCCTACCTTGTAATTCTGAGCCCGATATTTTGAATCTTAGCAAGTTGATGTTGAACACATGCTTAATTGAATTTTTGTATGCACTTTCTTCATAACTCTCTGATACTACATTCTTCTAAACGTCCTGTTATTTTTCCTTGTTTCCCCTTCCTTTATTATTTTCTTTCTTAAAGTACAATTACACTATGATTAATAACTCTAATAACAGGAGTGGCTGGGTGGCTCAATTGGTTAAGAGTCTGACTTCAGGTCATGTCTTGTGGTTGATGGAGTTGAGCCCCGCGTTGTGCTATGTGCTGACAGCTCAGAGTCTGGAGCCTGCTTCAGATTCTGTGTCTCCCTCTCTCCCTGCCACTCCCCCACCCATGCTCTTTCTCTCTCTCTCAAAAATAAACATTAAAAAATTTAAAAAAATAATTGTAATAACATTATGAAGAATGACAGACATGTAAATAGTAATAATGTACCAGTCATTATTCAAAATAATTTCAAGAATTTTCTTTTAAGAGTCATACACTTGACCTTTCAGTGGTTACTGTTACTATCAACTATTTACAGATGAGGAAATTAAGACGAAGAACATGTAAGTACCTTGCTGGTCTCACTGCTAGAAGGTGGTAGAGAATGGATTTTGACCTCATAATCTACCTAAATCCAGGATCTTAATAGTTTTTCATCACTCTTTATAAAATTTTCTGACATGTTGGATGGAATTTTCTTCCACTTTTTATGGGTTCACCCCAAAAGACTCATCCTTATCATATTTACATTGTTGGTAATATAGTTTAGTCTCAAAGTTTCCTTTGTGCTCCACCCCTGCCCTCCTTCCCCACCACTGATAGACTTAATCAATTTATGGAAAATTATAAATCTCAGAATTAACTAACAATAATTTCAAATGGACTTGGAAAATAGAAATGTGCAATGCTTGCTTTTTATGATTTTTTGATAACTAGGTCAAAACGAGAGCAGGTGATCAAAAATTTATTAAAACCAAGAGCCGTCCCACAGATTTCCTCAACTTGTACAGATTCAATTGGGGATATTTTCTAGAATATGTACCAGCATATAATGTGAACCTCTTAGGTTAAAGTTCATGTAAATTTCAAACAAACAAACAAAAAACGTTTGTTAGTAAAGCCTTTTTGAAACATTTCTTTTAACATCTGTCTTTTTTCCTTCCTGTCCACAACTGTTTTTATCAAGCATTTCACCAATCAGGAGAAATCATGATCCTTTTTTCATATGCTTTGCCTGTTGGGTGTATGTTGCCCTCCGATGTTGTCTTATTTTTAATATACCCAGTAAGAATGTGCTCAATATGGATGCTTATAGTACTTAGTTCAGTTTATTTACTAAAATTGTAAGCTGGAAGATTTTTGGTTCCAAATCTGAAAATAGGATAATAAATAAAAAATAAAACAAAACGCAATTCCATCGCCTATTTCTCAATGGCTATTACCCTTTCCCCCTTCTAACTCCAGTTGAATTTTTAGTTTACTCAAGATTAACTTCTCTGGAAGATATTCAGTTTTATATTGATATTCTATATATAATTTCAAATAAGGTTCTGTCTCTTTTTCTTCTTCTCTTTTTGCTTTGGCAGGCAAAGCACAGAGTTCCACCAACCAGATGGGACTTCATGAGGGGAAAAAGAAATAATGCTGTGTTTGGAACAATCAAATTGGTATGTGTGGTCTGAATGTGAAATTAAATCTGCCTTCTTGGTTTGATATCCCAGAGAGGAAAGAAGGAGGGAATTGAGGATAAAAAAAGAAAAGTTTCAGATCTGCCATCTTTGCACAAAATAGTCTAAATGCAACCCAAGACAGAGGAATAATGTAAGTGGGAAGACATCTGCGGGTGCTTTGTCACCTAAGGATAAACTAAAGATTAAATGCTACATATACTCAAAGTTTTCCATGATATGCTGTGGAATGTATCTGGTGATTCAGGGTTATTACCTGGTAGCCTGCACAAAGTAATACCTAAAACTAAAATTGCCAAGGAGAAATATATAATAGACAGTAGAATAAAATACCAACTTCTACTCTAGGTGCCTTGAGCCCTTTATCAATCTTCTGGCTTTACCCCATCACTGTATTTCTGGAAAATAGTCCAGGATGAGCTCTTCCCATTCAATTATGTGTAGCAATGAAGAAAAAAAAAAGAACTATTTTGGAAACTGTATAAAAGCCCTGCACAGCTAAAGGAAAAAAAGGAGTGTGATAATGATTTTCACAGAAATAACCCAAACCAGTAAGACGACATTGTTAAAAATGTGGAAACTTTGATGTAAAACTATTGCTCATGAAATCTAAGAACTTAATGCAATATGGCCTGAGTATTTAAAGGCCTCAGAGAAGATCTGTTCAAGGAAGAGATTATATAAAACCAGCAAGAGATCAGTTTTGAGCTTGCAGAGCTTAAGAAATGAATGAAAAAGAAAGAAAGAAAGAAAGAAAGAAAGAAAGAAAGAAAGAAAGAAAGAAAAAGAAAGAAAGAAATCTGGAAATGAGGGTGATATTGTAATAGAAAGATAAATAAGGAAAGTACTCCATGGACAATCCAATCAGAAATATGTTGCAGTGGCAGAGAAGAGCAGAAAAGAAAAGAAGTGAGGTAAAAAAGAAAGAGAAGTGAAAATCATAAAGTGAGCAATAAATAGGAAGGGAGAAATTGATTCTGCATTGGAATAATTATTATCTTGAAGAAGAGAAAAGAACCAATTAAACTTTATATATATATATATATATATATATATATATAGAGAGAGAGAGAGAGAGAGAGAGAGAGAGAGAGATGTTAAATATATAGATTGAAAGAAGATAATCTGACTCCTGGGAAACATGATTCCAGCAGATTAATACAAACATAGTTTGAAAAAATTTTCTAGAAATCATCAATAAAGAATTCTCTGAGTATCCAGGCCAGAAAATACACACACACAGGGAAAAACCTAAAAAGGAAAACATCAGGCTAGATTTAGATTTCTCCAGGGCAGCAGTCAGTGATAGAACATAGTGGAGCAAATTTCCTAAATGTCAGGAAAAGAAAAATCACACAGATTTTATTTGCAGCTAAAATCCCATCCAAGGTGAAAAGTAACAGAAGATGTGTTCAAATGTGCAAACCTGAATGAATTCGATGTACCCCATAGTTTCTTGAGAAAAATTATGAGGAAAAACAACTAGATAAGAAAAAGAAATAATACAATAAATAAAGGTGTCTGTAGTCACCAGCAGAGAAAGAAAAAAAGCAAAACCAAAACAAAACTCTAAATACATCATTTAGTTTGGAATATACATCAGTTAGTTTGGAATACACTGAGGAATTGGATGCTCTAATACAATTTTTCTATACCTGTATATACATGTGTATATATTATTTTCTATTTCATCTTTATATTCGTGCATAGAGAATATATAAAAGTGTGAGAGAGAAAAATCTGTCCTCATAATTAATGGTAAAGTACATAAGCCTCTCATTGGCATAAAGAACAAGACATGGTGATGATTACTCTTATCATTTAACATTGTGGAAGTGTCAGCCGATTTTCTGACTCTATACTATTGTTATAAAAATCGGGAAGAACAAAAAATATTATCACAAAAGATATAATCTGAAATATGCCCATTTGACTTACAAGAATTTGGCATTATAGGGGATAACTTTCCATGTTTTCTTTTCCTACTGGGAGGCATGTCCTTGCAAGATTGAGCTCATGTGGCTTTCCCATGGCTTGGGAGCAGCTGAGCACAGAGAGGGGAGCGGCCAGGCAGTTATCTTCTCAGGTGAGTAGTTGACACCATGGCATTAAGGTCTTCTTTCAGACTACTCTAGCTTTGTCAGTGGAGAGTAGCTGCAATTTCATGCATCGTTTGCTTTGCTAATATTGATTTGTTTTGTCTGTTCTTTTGTATTCTTTTTGCATAAGAGTTTCAATTGCATAATCACATGATTTTTTGTTAACTACTGAAGAAATTGTAAACCAATAATGTCACTTATAGTTAATGTTCTAATGATGAAAATTGACCTAGGTTTGCTTTTCCAGAAACAAATTGCCATTTTAAGTAAGGGTTGGCTTAGATGTATATACTTTTGGAAACTAAGATGATAAAATTTTTAAAAAGTAATTTAGTAAAGTGGGAAGTTACATAATTATTAGGCAAAAGTCAACAGTTTTCCTGCACTAAAACATCTTTTAGGAAATACAATGGAAGGAATATTTGTATTAATAATAGTGACAGGAGAATAACATGTCTATAAATAAAGTTAATATTAATGGGAAACATTTAACCTTTGAGAGATTATCATCATGAATAATGTGATGATCTGCCTGGATGCCCCCTTCAGGGCCAACACATCAATTTCATTTGCTGCTAAAAATATCAGCAGCTAAATATTCACACCTGTGCCTCTCACTGGGCCTTGTCCCTGGCCAGAGGGAAATGTCTCCCCAAGGTTACACCTCCTTCCAGAGGTCTGCCCATTGTCATTGACAGTAGAGGAGAACAAAATGTTTTCCTCAACCCCCTGAGGGTCCCTGGCTGGGTTTGAACATCACAAGGAAATAGATCAATAAGAAAAGAGCATACAGATTTAATGGAATTTTTACACACACATGAGAGTCTTCACAAAAGAATGAAAACCTGAAGAAGTGATCAGAGCATGAAGGTTTTATACATTTTGAACAAAGAAAGAATCAATTTGTGAAGCATTGACAAGACGGGGCTGGGGGGGTTGGGGGGTTGCACTAGTGGTAATAAAGGGTGAGGAAGTAACTGAGAAGGTATGGTTAGTTTAACAAAGTTTGTTTATACAAATTACTCTGCCCCAAATCCCTTGTCTCTAGAGATAAGAATATCTTCCTTTCACTAGGTATCAGGAAGGTACTTTTCACATTGGTGATTTCTCTCCTGCTTTCAGAGAAGGAGCGCAAGTGTGGAGGGACATCAAAGTGGTCTTCCTGCTTTTTTCTGTTTTCTCAAACTCATTCAGCTTAAAATATTCTGTATACCAAGGTACCGTATTTTTGCGTTGCATGTCCTGAGCCCCAACAACTGGCTGATATGAATATATGAAGGCCTTATCTTCTTGCCTTAATTTGGGGTAATTATGAAGGGCCATCCCAGATTCATAGCACCTTGCAGAATTAGCTGCGGCCTTATTTACAAATACACTGTAAGTCTAATTTCCTTTGACCCAAAACTACCTATCTTTCATGCCTTTTCTGTTGCTCTTTTTGGCATACTTGGAATTGGCATTTCCTTGTACACTTAGGTTGAAGCTGTGGGTGTAAATAGAGGAAGTAGAGGCTTTAATTTTAGTCATTCTTTACAGGTGTTAGGCCTTAGCATCATCTGAGCTTACTAGAAGATACCTACATTCAGAGCTTGCCTAGATCAATAAATCCATTTCTTTTTACCCTTTTGCCATTTATACTTCAATAGGCAGACCCACATAAGGGAACTGGGATCTCAAATGCCATCCTGAATTCTGAACATATATTAATGAATTTATATAGACATAGACAAAGATAACTTTGGTATCTTCACATTCTTAAACATTTCAGAGTCTCTACTCTTTTAATGTCCAAATAAAATAAGTTCCACATATGTCTGGGAAAATCTGGGAAGTGTTTATGTGGGTTACATTTTCTACAGCAGAATGAAGAATTTTGCTGCTGGAGCAGACACGAGAAAGAAATACCTTCTGCTTTGGGAATAGTGAATCGCAAAAAGAAACACATTAGATCCTTGAAGGAATGTAGAAAAATAAACAAAGTTTCACATTGGCTTTTATGCTTCAAAACCTCAATTTACATCTCATGGGCAAACAGAAAACCACACTTTTATTTCAAATTCCAGAAAACTACAGCTTTTTTATAGTATGGGCAAAATAATGCAATTTGATTGTGGAAAAAAATTAAAACATAACTTTTAAGTTTAATTATATATAAAATTATTAAACTATATGAGTAATATTATTGATGAACTATCCCTAACTTCATTTTTGTTATATGTAGAAGGGGAAAATATGCAAACTTTCTACATCTTATATTAAGCAATGGTTCAAAATAAGAAATAGGGAAATGTATGCAAAAGCATTTAAAAAATGTACAGCCTTCAGTGCCTGGGTGGCTCAGTCAGTTAAGCATCCAACTATGATTTCGGATCAAGTCATGATCTCACCGTTCATGAGCTCAAGCCCTGCATCAGGCTCTGTGCTGACAGCTCAGCCTGCTTGGGATTCTCTCTCTCTCTCTCTCTCTCTCTCCTCTTCTTTCTCTTCCCTTCCACTGCTAGCACTCTCTCTCTCAAATAAATAAATATATAAATAAACAAACATTTAAAAAAATGTACAGTCATGAAAATTCAAAGTATTATTATTTTTATTGCTCCAAATATTTATTATTATTGACATTACTACCATTCCAAATAATTTAAAACCTGCTGCAAAAAACTGAAATGTCAGTTACTTAAAAAAAGAAAAAAAATAAAAGACTTTATCCTTGAGAACAAAGATGGCCTTATTTCTCTTCATGGTCACTATGTACTACACCATGTATACAATACATTAGTTCTTGGCTGGTTATGGTATTCATCAGGGTTTTCCAGAGAAATAAACCAATATAATATATATATGGATGAAGCATTGTTATAAGGAATTGACTCATGTGATTATGGAGGTTGATAAGTACCACAGTATGCTGTCTGAAAATTTCCTGGAGTCCCAGGAAATTCAGGCCTGTGAACCATTGGAGTTGATGGAGAACACCGGAAGATTAAATGAGGTCCCAGTTCAATAAGTGAGGCAGGAAAATAGGTATGGACCTCTCCTTCTTCCGCCTTTTATTCTATTCAGGCCCTAAGTGAATTGGAGGATGTAGAATCACATTGAGGAGAACAATCAACTTTACTGAGTCCATCAACTGAAATGCAAATTTCATGCAGAAACACCTTCACAACCACATTCAGAAACGATGTTTAATGTGGGCATCCATGTCTCAATCAAGTTGACATATAAAATTAACCATCACAGTTATAATACTAACAAGTCAGGTAGATAGACGGATAGATATTTATATAGAGATATATGAATGATGTGATGTGAACATAAAAATATGATTTTAATATGTAATGCAGTGATATATCCAGTGTATAATGATAAAGAAGTTATATAATTTTATTTTGAAGATTTTATAAATATTAGCAATTCTGAAATATTTTATGTGAATATATTGTTTTAAGGCTAATATGAAAATGTGTAATATCTGTTTTTGCTTGCACTGCTACATTTAATGTAGTGCTCTCAAGAGTATTTTAGATCTATTTAATGCATTGCATTCTGTCTGACCACAGTGAGCACTGTGATTTATAACACATTTGAAAATGTATTTTAATTAGATAAACAGTGAATGACTGAAAGAACCAGATCAGGCTGCAGTATATTCTTTCATTTCTGTTAATGAAAATATAGGAACCTAAAAATACTAAGGTTTTATAATCAACATTAAATCATATATATTGAATTTACATTGTATGATTAGGCATTAAATAAAATTTGCCTCTGTCTTATGAAGGCAGATTCTCACAACCAATGCATTTCCAGATGACAGTTAGAAACTTTGGAAATAAGTTTAATACCTTCAAGTCACTGACTCTTTGTATAGTATCCTGGTGTTCTAGTTAATGGAAATTTTAAATGTGTCTCAGGGTAAGATTTGGAAGACTATATGACATCAATTTTTTAGCAGAAATATGTTGAGGGCCCCCGTCATATCTGGTGTTATACTAGACGTTGGGGATACACCAACTGGGAACAGTGTAATCATCTAAATAATACAATTTAAATTTATTAGATATTTGTCTGCATATAGAGGAATATGCTGATGAATATCAGCATGGGGGTAATTTAATTCATAATTGGTTTAGCCTAGTAAAGCATTCTGTGAAACATTTAGGTTGATTTGATGTCTTTGGCCACAGAAAAAAAATCAGGTAATAGTATTGATCGCTTCCTAATGAAAACATTCCAAAGAACTTAGCTTTGCATCTGTGAATGACAAATAATTGACCAGGAATATGACACAGTCTTGCTTGTTAACTGTAGATTGACAGCAGTCCAGATATTGCTGTTAAACTGTTCTTATCAGTGTTAACAGTGATTCTTAACTCTACACCAAGCAATTTGCCTAGTTTTCAGTATTTTTTCAACTCTCCCCAGACCAGCCTCCTGGTAACCTTCAGAGACCATTGAGGCAGTGGCCCAACACAAATGTCGGAGTCCCAGGTTCAAACAAGCCCTATTCTTAGACCCTGACACGCCAGCCCCAGGTAAGGGTATGGCTCATCCTCAGAGGTCTGAACTCCCTTCTGGGTGCTCTTCTCTAAGGTTCTAGGCTCTAATAAACCCCAACCTCTGTCCTTTCTTCACAAAACCCTAGAGACAGTAGCTACTTCCTGCAAATATAATTTCTGTTATGCCTGTTTTCCCTCTCTGCCTTTCTGTCTTTCAATTACTGTTTAATTTCTTATATTAATTTTCCAATTAAAATAATTAGTATGATATCTCTTTTCCTGTCTGGATCCCAACTGATATGGATTAACTAAAATTAGTTAAAAAACTGCTTTGAGGTTTTGAAATTAACTGTTGATGCAAAACACGATGGCAAATGTAGATGTTCCAGACCAGGAGCAAACAAGAGTTTGAGATAAAAGAATATTCAATACCTTAAGGACAAATCTTTAAATAGATGTGCATCTTATTTAGTAGTTATCATTCATCCTTTGTTGGAATTGAATTACAAAGAATATTGAACTCTGCTTATGGCAGTCACTGTGCAGGGTACTACATTTACAAAAGCAAACAATGCATGGGGTGCCCGGTGGCTCAGTCAGTTAAACATCCAACTCTTGATTTTGGCTGAGGTCATGATCTCACAGTTCATGGGATCGACCCCCCTTTCAGGCTCCATGTTGACAAAGCCTGCCTGGGATTCTCTCACTATCCCTCCCCCTTTCATGCTCTTTCTCTCAAAATAAATAAGCCTTAAAAAAAAAAAAAAGGCAAACAATGCAGGATTCTTTACCTCAAAAAGCTAGTCCAAAGAGATACAGTTATATTCTAGCAGTATGTACACACTCATATATGGATATAGTATTTAAACACCATATAATATTCAGAAATATCACAGAGAAGTTGGTGATTAACTGTGCCAGGTCGAGGAAAGGGACTGGCTGCAGAAAAGGTAAAGCCCCAGACAAAGTAAATGAATCAGTGAAGTTCACTATCTTTATTGTGATCCTAGAAGCTTCAGTGAGTGGAAAGAAATTTGTCAAGTAAAAGAAAGGAAAAGAGCCTACTGGGAAGAGGGAAGTTTTAAACAATGTGCCATGTATGCAAACTGCAAATTAGTTGGGCATGAATGCAGGGTGTAGTGCCCCAGGAAGGGGAGAGTTGGGTCTAATTTGGATGTAGACAATTGAAAAAATTTAAAATTATTTTACAGATGATGAGGAAAAATTGAAGAATAAAAGTAGGGGAATAAAATAGTCACAATGTTAACTTTATGGAAAAGTAATGATAGAGATGAGAAAAAGAAGTTTAAAAATTAGATCAAGAGTCCAGGTGAGTGGCTCAGTTGTTTGGTCATATGACCTGATTTCGGCTCAGGTCTAGAGTCAGGCTCTGTGCTGAAAGTATGGAGCCTGCTTAGGATTCTCTTTTCCTTTCTCTCTGTCCTTCCCCAGCTTGCACATACACACTCTCTTTCTCTCTCTCTATCTCAAAATAAATAAATACACATAAAAAAAAGTCCAGGTGAAAGATGAAACTGAGGTTAAGAACGTACCAACATAGGTGGTGTGTGGAGGAGGGTGATTTAGAGAGGTATTTACTAGTCACTCATGGAAATGACTGTGTAAGTGGAGTGAAAGAGAAATGCCTGAGAGGTGTAGCAGGTCTCTGGTTTCAGTAAATGGTGTCATCAGTCAAAGCAGGAAATTTAGGGGGCCTGGGTGGCTCAGTCATTTAAGCTTCTGGATCCTGATTTCAGACCAGGTCATGATCTCATGGTTCCTGAGCCCCACGTCAGGCTCTACACTGCCAGTGCGGAACCTGCTTGGTATTCTCTCTCTCTCCCTCCTTCTCTCTCTCTCTGACCCTCC
The DNA here is from genome assembly GCF_018350155.1 of Leopardus geoffroyi. Classification (NCBI taxonomy): domain Eukaryota; kingdom Metazoa; phylum Chordata; class Mammalia; order Carnivora; family Felidae; genus Leopardus; species Leopardus geoffroyi. The sequence continues at coordinate 45,096,889 of NC_059326.1, forward strand.
CCCACTAGCTCTCTCTCTCTCTCAATATACAAATAAATAAAAATTTTTTAAAAATTAAAAAGCAGGAAATTTAGTGAGGAATTCTATCTTGGGGGAAGGACAGCTAATTTTAGTATTCAGTGTGTTGTGTTAGTAGGTGCTGCATCTCACATGCAGAAACACTCTAGGCAATCACAAGCTGTTATGCATACATGGATATGAAGTCTTGCAGCCTGGAATACAGACTTGGAAGTTAAATGTATATTCACTTGCATGTTAAACTAAACTACTAGATGAGGATTTCTAAGAGCACATATAGATCAAGAGAGGGTAGAATTAAGGATAGAAATCTGGGCAATCTCAATATTTAGCAAACTGCCAGTGCAGTATACTATGCATTTAATTAACTATCTTTATTGGGGTGCCTGGGAGGCTCAGTCGGTTAAGTGTCCGACCTCAGCTCAGATCATGATCTCACAGGGTTCAAGCCCCGCATCAGGCTCTTTGCTGACAGCTCAGAGCCTGGTGCTTGCTTCAGATTCTGTCTCGGGCTCTCTCTGCCCCTCCCCTGCTTGTGCTGTCTGTTTCTAAAATAAGTAAACATTAAAAAAATTTTTAATTAACTATTTAATTAACTAATTAATTATTTTTATAAAACTCGGAGTTAAAAGAATACTTGAATAAATTGTGGCATACATATGTAATGCGTTTCTAGATAGAATTGAAAATAGAATTATTTTGTAAATGCCTTAATGTGATGTGTACACTAAAAGAGTGAAAAATTAAGTTGGTCCGAACGGATTCCCAAACCACATATATAGTGTAATTTCAATTAAAATACATAAATAGCTATAGAAAAAAAATGACACTAAGATTTAGCATCATAATGTGATCTCTACATGTTAGGATTCTTGATGACTTTTCTTCTTTGTATATATATAAAATTTAAACCTCAAAAAATGTAGGTTTAAAATTTTATTTCAAATACTGTTGATGAGATTTAATAAAAATGTGACCTCCAATGGTATTATCAGCCAAGAGGTTACGTCTACAGAGAGCAGATGATATAAGAAAGGGGCTTCTCGAAAAATATATATGTAATGTAATCATCTCCGTGGCCTTCACTTCGATCACCGTAGTCTAAACCACCAGCCTACCTGGTTTGGTGTTTGCCCTTACTGACTAACTAGTCTCCCTTCTTGTATTACTGTCCATGGCCACAGCCTGTTCTCCACACAGCAGGCAGAATGGTATTTGAAAATTATAATTCAGATTATGTTACTCCCTAGCACAAAACTGAAAGGCCTTATTTTGCATTATGACTCCATTCATAATTTGGCCCTCAACCCCATCTTTGAACTTGACCCATAACACCCTACCACATGTGAGTCTCTTTTTAGGAATATTAATCACTCTGTTGGTCTGTGAGTATTCCAAGTCCACTCTTATTCATGTCCCTTTGCTCATGATGTTCCTTCTTCCTCAAATTTATTTAGATCTCAGAATAATATTAGTCTCTCACAGATAACCTACCAGAGTACTTTGTCTTGAATGACAATTTCTTTTACTCGGTGCCCCCTCACCATGCTTCATTTGCCCATATAGACTTTAGCCACTGACATATTAATATATGAAGAAATTTCTGTGTTTTTACATATGTCATTTCTCCCTCGTCAGAATGGGAACTCTGCGAGAAAGAGTTTGTCATGTTTACTAGTGAATTATCAGTCTTAAAAAAAGCAGGCTTTCCAATAAGTATTTGCTGACCAGTGAATGTGTATTTGTAGAAGTGCCTGAATAAGAGCTAGTCCTTTTCGAGAGTATAAGTATTTGCTAAAAAAAAAATGCTCAGAAATTTACAATATAAAATTACAAATTGTTGGGGCATCTGGGTGGCTCAGTTGGTTATGCGTCTGACTCTTGATTTTGGTTCGGCTCATGATCTCACAGTTCATGAGTTTGGGCCCAGAAAGGGCTTTGTGCTGACAATGCAGAGCCTGCTTGGGATATTCTCTCTCCCTCTCTCTGCACCTCCCCCACTCCTGTTCACTCTCTCTCAAAATAAATAAATAAACTTAAAAAAATAAAATTACCAATTGCTGTAAATGCCAAGAGATTAAATAATATTTTTCAATAAAAAAGTTACCTGTAGAACTTAAAAAAATTCACTCATGCATTTATCTTCCTTCTCACTGAAGACTTTGATTCATGATATCTTTTTTTTTTTAATTTTTTTTAACTTTTATTTATTTTTGAGACCGAGAAAGAGCATGAATGGGGGAGGGTCAGAGAGAGAGAGACACAGAATCTGAAGCAGTCTCCAGGCTCCAAGCTGTCAGCACAGAGCCCCATGAGGGGCTCGAACTCACAGACCGCGAGATCATGACCTGAGCCGAAGTCGGCTGCTTAACTGACTAAGCCACCCAGGTGCTCTGATTCATGAAATCTAAGCTCGGTAGAAGGGTTTTTTTTTTTTATCATTTTATTTTGTTTTGTTTTGTTTTTTGAAGTTTCATAGTTGAAATACTGGTGGTTAACTTAGAAACTATTCATGAAATAATATTTTTTGACAGAAAAGAACACATGTTCAATTTTTTTAACTTAATAATTAATTTTAGCATTCTGGCTAGACTGTGCAAAGATGCACAATTAATTTTTAATTACAACTATCAGTAAAAATATGAAACTTTATAAAGTATTTATAATTGTGGACTCTGTTATCATATTGGAGAAATATTTCTGCAGATTTAGCATTATGTGTTTTGATTCATTTTATATTCATGGAAATTCATGCTATAGCATATTCATGGCACTTAACAATGAATTTTAATGAATAATTAGAAATATGGATTCACAAACATTCATTAAAAATGTGTGTATATGTTGGAGTGTTATGAAAAGCAGCAACTGTCCAGGCTTAATGGCACATTTTTTTTCTTTCAGATTTTAGTTCATTGAACTCTTTTCAAGATATCTTGTTAGCATAACAGAATAATTTTTTTAAGGTTGTGGTCAAGTTGCTTACACATAAATTCAAACATCACCACAGTAAATCCAGAGTCTCCTTTATGTGATAAAATATTAACATACACAAAGTCTATGTCATAATTAAACATTTTTGAGAGGAGAGGAAAATATAAATACTTTTTCTTAACCATATCATGTGACAGAAAGATCTGTTAACCTTGATTAGAAACCAGCATAGAACTGGTTCAGATACTGGGAAAGTCAAAGTAAGCTCAGAACTGGTTTGTTTTGTTTTTCCTTCTCCTGTGAGTGAATAGGGACACTCACACACTATATGGAGTGAAGTGAGGTTTCCACTCTCCAAGTGATAAGATTTATTACAGATAAATCCCTGTGAAGATATAGACATGGTAGAATTTTACAACACTGAAGAATTAAACTGAGGATGGAATTGGATTGGGTGAGTGAGGATTCAGGGCTTGGTCTAGATAGTCTTTACCTCATGATAGCCTCAAAAGAGAAAAAAAACCCATGACCTTCCATCCCTTGCTCTTACAATTTCCATATCCGGGAAGAGACTGAAAATTCTATAAAAAAAATAAATGGGTAAAAATGATCAGAAAACAAGTGAAAGCATATTTTCTGTAGTCTCCAAGTCAGGTTAAGAAAAAGAAAACGTCGGGGCGCCTGGGTGGCACAGTCGGTTAGGCGTCCGACTTCAGCCAGGTCACGATCTCGCGGTCCGTGAGTTCGAGCCCCGCATCAGGCTCTGGGCTGACAGCTCAGAGCCTGGAGCCTGTTTCCGATTCTGTGTCTCCCTCTCTCTGACCCTCCCCCGTTCATGCTCTGTCTCTCTCTGTCCCAAAAACGAATAAACGTTGAAAAAAAAAAAAAAAAGAAAAAGAAAACGTCTAGTAGGAATTTAGTCTGGATGGATGCTATGGTTTTTAAGAGACAACATGTATTTCTTTTGTTAAGAAAAATATCCAAACTTGGATATAAGGCAAAAGGATGAACTAAATGTCTTTTCAATATCACACTGGAGCACTGTATTACAGGACCACCCAGGGACTATTTAATTATCTAAGGAAAATACTCTTTTGCTTTTTGACTATCATTGACAGGAGCCTAGACTCTCTGCTGTTACATGTTTACTTGTATATTTTTTTTCCCAATAAAAGTGAAAATGGCTTCTCTTTAGTAGAGAGAATAACTCCAAAGTTTGTTTTTCACTCAGTAGGGTAGTAAATTGTTGTCTATAACTTACCAAACTTAACTGTAGCATGTCTTCCTTGACTGACTTTGTAAATCTCCCTCAAATCCCCTTTCAACCAGCTTTACTCTCCTACTGATGTCCTCACCAGGTAAAACTTTACTCTATATGCAGCCTATACTTGTAAATTTTGTATATTTTGACACTACCCATAGTAGTGAAAGGAAGATAATATTTCAGTAGGGTGAACATTCTCTAGGTTTCTGTTGTAAGTGAAGATCTGAACAGAGAGCTGCATGCTTAATTTTCTTTGTTTGGAGATACACTCTCATCTAGTTTTCCCCACCTGCCTTTATGGTCTGATTTCTCCAAAAAGTAGCTTAAAAATCCCTCAAGTCTCTTGTTCTTTTAATATACATTCTAGAAAAACTAGAATTCTACATGAACCCAAACTTCTGCCCTTTGCATGCATGTCTGTCTAGATGTAACTGCATGCTGCCATGTAGAAAAATGAGTAGACTAACATCTGTATATATTCGTGGTTACCTAAATCAGTAAAATAGAAATCTTATTATGCTTCCTCTTTCAGTCTGCTCTCCATATTCTTAAAAATTCTCAGCAGGTGCCCGTATCTCCTACTCAAAGAAAGTAGGAACAATAGTCTAAGTATATTATCTACTTCTTGATATAAATATCTACAAGTATATAAATCTACCTGAATTTACCTGAAACTGCATTCTCCCTTTGATGTTCAGTAGTAGATAAATGATTACTAATGTTAGGTTTCCACTAAAAATACAGATTTAGGAATATAAAATGAGAAATAGGTACATTTAAAAATAAAACGGGATGCAAGAATAGTAGGAGTATACTTTGTAAAAAGCTATATGGGAGTATTGAAAAGGATATAATATTTGAAAATACAAATTACTCAAAAAGTTTTTCTGTCTGTTGTAAAGTTTTTATTATTTTAATTTTCTTCTTCACATTTTAGGTGCTTCAAGTTGTAGCTCTCTGGATCCTTCAAAAGGTATTTTGCATCTACCCAGTTTGTGATTTTTTTTTCTTAGAAAGATGTTACCGTGTTAAATCAGATTCTATGTAAAATATTCTGCTCTTCAGAAATACAATTTTTTCTCAGTTCAAGGTGGGCTTTTTTTTTTTTTTTATTTGTTTGATTGCTGTGTTTCCTATTGTTTTTGTTGTTGTTTTAGTTTCACTGGAGGATAAATAATTTTTGCTAACCTTTTACACAGCAGTCCTAAGCAGCAAAGGAGTCAATCCCTGCCAAGTCACATTTTTCTTTCCCAGGGCCATTAAGCTCACTGTATATGAAATGTTTCCCTCTTATCATGTATCTTAATTCAATGATCTGTGGCACATAGAGTCTATCCAAATTCATATAAGAGATAAGTCAAATGGGTATTGAGGAGGGCACCTTTTGGGATGAGCACTGGGTGTTGTATGGAAACCAATTTGATAATAAATTTCATATAATAAATAAAAAAAAAAAGAGATAAGTCAAACCATCAGCTGAGACATTTACTTTTATAACCAAGCCAACTTTCTCCCAGCGAATCATTTTTAGGTGATGACTTCTTAATTTTACATACAATTTGATATTTGGGACAAACACTATATGTGTGTACTAATTTGTGAAGCTTCCTCTGTATTCTGTCCTAGGCAGAGAAATTTTTATAAAGCAAGATAAGCTTGTAGGTAGGGTTTCAAATTATCCACATTCATGATTTAATAGATTTTCATAGCAGCTAATATTTCCAGTGTATCTATCTCAACATGAGTTATACAAACAACATGAACACTTGGCAGGGTTTTTTATCTTAGGGTGTGATGTCTAAATGCGAGCAATAAATATTTTAGTGGTTAACGAATGCTTTAAGAATTAAAACATATATATCAGTCTGAAATATAGCTACTCTAACTTCATCTAAATAATGTCATGTAAAAATAAATGAAACTAAATAGACTAACAATATTTTAAATCCACCAGTATTAATGGAATGGGAAAAAAATAAAAGAAGAAGAAAATTATTTGGAGAGTCAGCAAAGGAAAAATCTGCAGGCTTCCAGAGATTAAAGTGAATTGGGAAGCTATTGTGGCACCTTTCTTTCACTGAATTTAAATGACATATTTCTTCACATGTACTGAATTTAAAGATGTGTTACAGAGTGTAATATTAAAATAATAACAAATTTTATAAAAATGAGATTCAAGAAATTCTAAAATGCCTGACTTCTATGCGGAGTTATGTATACTTTGAAATTCTTTTTTTCTTGTGATATTTATTTATTTATTTATTTATTTATTTATTTATTTATTATTTTTGAGAGAGAGAGAGACAGAGACAGAGACAGTGTGAGTCAGGGAGAAGCAGAGAAAGAGGGAGACAGAATCTGAAGCAGACTTCAGGCTCTGAGCTTTCAGCAAATAGCCTGATGTGAAGCTTGAACTCACAGATGGCGAGGTCATGACCTGAGCTGAAGTCTGATGCTTAACTGACTGATCCACCTAGGTGCCCCATCTTCCTATGATTAGAGAAAAGACTGAACTTATTTTGTTAATTGATACAGCCAGCATTTATTAAGCACTCATTCTAAGTTGTTATATATTACAAAAACTGCATTATGATAATGAAATGTGTAATACATTGAAGATGCAAAACATTTCTAAACACAAATGAAAAATAATTTGACAATTAGAAATAGAAACTTACTAGGACATCTTAATTTTGAAATTTTAAAGATGTTTAGATGTTTTATTTAGAAACATTTTGCATCTTCAATATATTATTATACATTTCATTCAAAGAAAAAAAAGAGACAAATAAAAAGCAGGTTCTTAAAAACAGAGAACAAACTGGTGTTTGCCAGAGCAATGGTGGGGATAGGGTGGGTGAATTAGATAAAGGGCATTAAGAGTACACTTTTCATGATGAGCACTAAGCAATGTATAGAACTGTTGAATCATTATGCTGTAAACCTGAAACGAATATAGAACTAATGTTGATTATAATGCAGTAAGAAAAAATATGGAACTAATATAGGTATTATTGTCTGATTAAGCAAAAATCAACTGGTGTTAATTTAACAAGTCAGTAGTTGTAAATTCAACATAATAGTTTGTTATATATTGATCAAAATGGTAGAGTGCAGATCTAATCTCAGCACCGCCCTACAACAGAAAACAATGAATTGTCAAATAGAGATTTAATATTTCATTTATAAGCATTATTCAATCCATCTTTAATGTATATAAAACTTATTGTAGATTTTCATGATCACTGTTTGTGTGTGTGTGTGTGTATATATATATATATATATATATATATATAGTTATATATAGATAGATAGATAGATATAGATATATATACATATATATATGTATGTACAAAATACACACATAGATATATACATATATACACACATAGAATATACATATATACACACACATATATATATAAATACATATGTATACATACATATTTAGTTTGGAATAAACATAGATGTACAGAAAAACTGCAAAGATAGTACAGAGAGTATTCATATATACTTCATCTAGTTCCCATTAATGTTAACACAACTGTGGCATACTTGTTAAACTAAGAAATTATCATTGGCACATTACTATTAAGTTTTCTATTAAGCAAAGTAAAGTAGAGCTCATTTGGATTTCATTAGTTTTTCTATCAATGTCCTTTTTCTTCTCTGCATCCCATCCTGGATGCCATGTTGTGTCTTGACTGTATTTGTCTCCTTAGTTTCCTCTTCTGTGAGCTTCTCCATGTTTGATTTTCATGACTTTGGCAGTTTCAAAGAGTGCAAGAAAAATATCCTGTAAAACATTCTATTTTTGGGGTTTGTTTGGTGCTTTTCTCATGACTGGACTAGGATTATGGCTTTTGGAGAAGAATGTCACTTAAGTCAAACACCCTTCTCATCACACCATGTCGAAGGTATGTGATATCTGCCCAACATGATTGATGAAGTTAACTTTGATCACTTATTTAAGGTTGTCATCCCAGATTACCCCATTGTAAACTTATTATTTTTTCCCTTGTCATACTTTATTTTTAGAAATGAATCACTAATGCAGTCCACATGTAAGAGGGAGAGAAAATTAAGTTCCACTCCCAGAAGGTGGAGTATCTACAAATATTATTTGGAAATCTGATAGTAAGAAGCCAGGCTCTCACTATCTATCATTCAATACTGATTTTTAAAAAATTCAGATACATGTAAAGTAGTTTCAAAACTGTTAAGCTATAATTCTGTGATAAATTTACTAGACTATCATGTTTCCACACAGTTCTTTTTTGTTGTTAATCTTAATGTTTCCAGTCAAAACACTGTTTTCCAACAGTACTTAGGTCAGATTGGGTCTGCTGCATTTTCACTCTACCTGCTGTAAGGTTGTTATATATTTGTAACCACACGCGAAGTAACCGCTTGAGCTAAAGCCGACCCTGTTATATATTTGTAATACAGTTAGATTCACTTATTAGATGTTGTATTCCATCACTAGACTTCTTGACATCCTGGTTGATTTTTCTTCTCTTTTTTAATTTTCATATATTAAGGTTAATGCTTTGTAAAATACATTTCCTTAGTTTGGACAATTACATAGAAAGATGTATCCAGCACCCTAGTATCATATAGAATATTTCTACCACCGTAAAACATTCTGTGTATCCCTTTGTTCTCAAACCACATTCCATACCTCTAGCCCCTACCACTGATTTTTTCTGTTCCTGTTGATTTGCTCTTCTGGAATGTTATATGAATGGAATATTACAATCAATACCCTTTTGGACTCTGGATTCTTGCACTGAGCAAAATGCATTTAGATTCAGCCATGCTTTTGTGTTAATCAATATATATTTTTCTTTTTTAGTATTAAATTATGGTTGACATACAATGTTATATTAGTTTCAGGTGTACAACATAGTAATTTGGCAATTTATATATTACTCAATGCTTACCGCAATAAGCGTAGTAACCATCTGTCACCATACAATGTTATTACAATATTATTGGCTATATCCCCTCCTTGGAATATTTATTTTACAACTGGAAGTTTGTACCCCTTAATCTCCTTCAACTATTGTGTCCATCTGTCCATCCTCCTATCCTCTGGCAACCACTGGTTTGTTTTCTATTTAAGAGTTTGTTTCTGTTTTTTTCTCATTTGTTTGTTTGCTCATTAGTTTTGTTTTCTATATTTCACATATAAGTGAAACCCTATGGTATTTGTCTTTCTCTGTCTGTATTTCACTTAGCTTAATACCAACTAGGTCCATGCATGTCACAGCTGGCAGGATTCCATTCTTTCATATGGCTGAATAATATTGTGTATATGTACCACATTGTGTACATATACGACCTCTTCCTTATCCATTCATTTATCGATGGACACTTGGGTAACTTCCATAACTTGGCTATTGTAAATAATGCTGCAATAAACATAGGAGTACATATATCTTTTCAAGTTAATGTTCAAGTTAATAATCTTTTCAAGTTCATTTGCCTTGCACAAGTAACCCAGAAGTGAAATTGCTGGCTTGTATGGTACATTTATTTTTAGGTTTTGTTTATTTGTTTGTTTTTTCTTAAGGAAACTCCATAATGTGTCCACAGTAACTGTACCAATTTACAATCCCACTAACAGTGCTCAGGGTTCCCTTTGGTCCATACCCTCACCAACACTTGCTATTTCTTGTCTTTTTGATACTAGCCATTTTGATTGGTGTGAAGTGATATCTCACTGTGGTTTTTATTTGCATTTCCCTTATGATGCATGATTTTGAACATCTTTTTATGTCTCTGTTTGCCATCTGTATATCTTTGGGAAAATGTCTATTCAGGCTCCCTGCCTATGTTGAATCGAATTTTGATTGCATTTTGAGTTGTATAAGATAGGCAGATAGATAGATACATGATAGATAGAAAGATAGATAGGTAGGTAGGTAGGTAGGTATGTAGGTAGGTAGGTAGGTAGATAGATAGATAGAGAGAGAGATAGATAGATAGATAGATAGATAGATAGATAGATAGATAGATAGATAGATGATATTAACCCCTTATTGGATATATCATTTGCAAATATCTTCTGTGATTTAGTAGGTTGACTTTCCTTTTGTTGGTTTCTTTTGCTGTGCAAAAGCTTTTTAGTTTGATGCAGTCCTAACTATTTATTTTTAGTTTTGTTCCCTAATATATTTTTCTTTTTATTGTTGAATAGATGTTCCATTGTACAGAGGTACAAGTTTATTTATCCATTTTCCTGTTGACAGACATCTTGGTTGCTTGCAATTTTTAGCATGTCTGAGTAAAGCTGCTACAAACATTCATATGCAGGTGTTTGTGTGAACATGAGTTTTCAATTTATTTGAATAAACATCTAGGCAAGGGATTTATGGGTCTATTATGAGCTGTATAAAATTTTCCAAACTGTCATCGAAAGTGGCTATCCTATTTGGTATTACCACCAGCTATGGATGAGAGTTATTTTTGATCTTCATTTGTTTGTTGTTATTTAAAAATCATGTTCAACACCAAGATTCTGCCACATTCATCTCTCTAATTCAAGAACTCAGCATAGTGTTAATCATTTCCTAATAATACTAAGGATATTGCTAATATTAGTGACAATATGACTAGTTACTATGTAATAACTGACTTGTTCAATACTGAAAACACATAAATTAAAAAAATAATCGTGCAGAGAGCCTGGGTGGCTCAGTTGTTAAGCTTCTGACATCAGCTCAGGTCATGATCTCATAGTCAGTGAGTTCTAGTCCCACATCAGGTGAGCTCAAGTCCTGCTTCGGGTGAGCCCCTTCTCTCTCTCTCTCTCTCTCTCTCTCTCTCTCTTTCTCTTTCTCTCTCTGCCCCTCCCTCACTTGTATCCTCTCTCTCTCAAAAATAAAAATTAAAAATAAATTTTAAAAATAATCGTACATGGTGCCTGGGTGGCTCAGTTGATTAAGTGTCTGACCCTTGATTTCGGTTCTGGTCTGATTTCATAGTTCATGAGATTGAACCCCGCATCAGGCTCTCTGCTGACAGTACAGAGCCTGCTTGGGATTCTCTCTCTCTCCCTCTCTCTCTGCCCCCTGCCATTCTCTCTCTCCTTCTCAAAATAAATAAACATTTCAAATATTTAAAAAATAATAAAATTGTTTTTTAAACAATTGTGCAAATTACATCTTTAGTGGGTTGTATAATGTAATATCAAAACAAATATATAAGTGGGTATTGTCATAATTATTTTTGTTATTATCCACATTGACAGGGAAAGCATATGAACCACAAACTTCTTAAGTAACTTGCTCACCATCACAAAACTAGTAAATGGTGGCATCAATTTTCAATGAAATCTTCATAAATAATAAACCCATTTGATATTATCAGCTTAGCTCAAAGACTATTTTAAGAATATTACATCCAAAATATCTCCACAAACCGCTAATGAAGTTTGAAGTCCACAGGACTTAGAATAATCAAGGACAGCAGTTAAGCTAGTTAAAATAGTGGTTAAAAAAAAGAGAAATCTGCCTAAGTGTCTTTTCTGGCTTTGGGCTTAGGAAGGAGCTTTACAGACTGACACACATGATATAATGTCTCTCTACTTCCATTTTCTCCACTACAAAACAGAATTAATAATTATTACCTCATGAGGTGTATGTAACAATGTCTCAAACTTGGTAGGATATAATAAATTTCACCTCTAACATTAATTTTGTTAATTTTATTTCATATTAGAAAGTATGGGTAATACACTGACAGAATTTTTTAAAATATTATTACTAAGTAATGATTTTCAAAATATATTTCTCTCTTGTTCATCACATATTTCAGAAAATAATATTTTCCAGGGACGCCTGAGTGGCTCAGTTGGTTAAGTGTCCAACTTTAGCTCAAGTCATGATCTCGCAATTCATGAGTTTGATCCCCACGACAGGCTCTGTGCTGACAGCTCAAAGCCTGGAGCCTGCTTAGGATTCTGTGTCTCTCCCTTCCTCTGCTCCTTCCCCACTTATGCTCTGCTTCTCTCTCTCTCAAAACTAAATAAACATTAAAAAAATGTTTAATAATATTTTCCAGTTAAAAAGAGGATAAAATTTTAAGTTCTCTTTTCAAATATCATCTCTATTCTAAGACACAATTATTTGTGAGGTTCACAATCTGATACCTGCCTTGAAAAAATGAAAGGTAGAAAAGTAAGCATAGTATTCATTTTTATATGGATACTGCTGCAATTCATTAATTACTTTTCATTTATGTACTTTCCACGAGTTTTATAAAAAAGTTGGGGAAAAGAGAATGTTAACACAACATGGAATTGCCTTAAAATATTAATCATCCTTTTGAGTTTAACTTCACATTTGCATTTTGCTGCTTGTTTGACACACAGAATCCAAATTAAACTCATAAGGAACTAAAAATTCAAAATACTGACATTTACATAAAAGTGAAAAAATATTTGGGGCACCTGGGTGGCTCAGTCGGTTAAGTGTCTGATTTTGGCTTAGGTCATGATATCATCATTTGTGGGTTCGAGCCCCACATCAAGCTCTGTGCTGACAGCTCAGAGCCTGGAACCTGCTTCGGATTCTTTGTCTCTTTCTCTCTCCGGCCCTCCCCTGCTCATTCTCTGTCTCACTCTGACTCTCAAAAGTAAATAATCATTAATTTTTTTAAGTGAAAAAAAATTTTAGGTTTAGAAATCTATGACAGGAATTCAGGTGACATTTCAATTAATATAGTCCAAATTCCATCAAACCTGAAAATCATACCTTAAAATAACATGACTATCTCACTATTTGATTTTATAATAGGTGTTTTAGTAATTGTCATGTAGTTAACAGAATATCTATAATAAAATAAATATAAAGTTGCAAGTGGTCTTATGAAATCTATAATATATACTGGAAAATGTAATGCGGTGCCTGGGTGGCTCAGTCAGTTAAGCGTCCGAATTCAGCTAAGGTCATGATCTTAAGGTTTGAGCCCTGCATTGGGCTCTGTGCTGATGGCTCAGAGCCTGGAGCCTGTTTCAGCTTCTATGTCTCACTCTCTCTCTGTCCCTCCCCTGGTCACACTCTCTCTCCCTCTCTCAAAAATAAATAAACATTAAAAAAACTGGGGGGCACCTGGGTGGCTTAGTCAGTTAAGCTTCTGATTTCAACTCAGGTCATGATCTCATGGTTTGTGAGTTCGAGTCCTGCCATCAGGCTCTGTGCTGACAGCTGGGAGCCTGGATCCTGCTTTGGATTCTCTGTCTCCCTCTCTTTCTGCCCCTCCTATGCTTATACTCTGTCTCTCTCTGTCAAAAATAAATAAACATTAAAAAATTAAAAATATATAATGATATCCAAGCTAGTAGAAAATTATAATTTGGAAAATGTGTATCTGAAAAAAATAATCTTAAAGATAACCTAAAACAAATCGACTGTCATACCCTAGCTACTTTCATCGACATGTCCTCAGACTCTTATGGAGAGTGTGATGACTTTTCAGAATCTAAAATATATTCATCCTTAGGTGCAGGGGAGTATCTGCGCTTGATTTGGGGCTTGGTTCTTCTGCTTTAAGTTAGTTAAGCTGCTAAACAGGCACTTCTTGAGTACTTCATTAATTTTAACCAGGTTTTGTCAAGTTGTAGAAGATTATCATATTTCAGAAGTTACAAATAACACTGGTGATCAAATGATACTCTAGACATTCAAACTTCCTCTTTCTAGAGTTTTTGCCACTCATTTTCCCCTCCAGAGTCAATTACCAGTCAATCTAAAAGAGTATTTGGAAAGACTTCTGTGTTCTACTTGAATAAACATCCTTATTATAAACGTAGCAAAAATAAAATAATCCCATTATACACACACATACACATAAACATATATATGTACACACACACACACATATATGTACATATAATTTTATAGCTTTCCACTATATTTTCTTCTCAGACAACTTTCCTAGAAAACCCTAGAGTTTACTGAAAAAAGTTATGCAAAGAAATACAATACTGTGTTAAGTCTGGTTAATCCTCTGTTTTATATATTTATTTAAAGACTATAATTCTGGGAGTAAAATGATTTAGGAGTTGACCTAGGCATAAGTATTTTGTGCCCTTTTTAGCCTGTGCTATCTCTCAGAAAAAGAGAGTCAATAGGCAATTTCATTCTAATTTATTTCTTGGCCTCCAGTTGTACCCTGATATATTTTCCAATATTTCACATTAATTCAAATGTGTTTTTTCCCAGATAATAAATTTGAAGAAAAAAAAAGCCAAACAACTAGGTAGTAACAGGCCAGGTTACAATTAAAATAATTTCCAGTTAACCATGAATAAGATTACCATGAAGTCATTATAGAATATCTGACAGTGTCCGTAATTAAGCCTATGGGCACATATAAATCTTTTGCTCATATACTGTTTGAATTTAAGAAGCTGATTTAAAAAATAAATAGCTTCTAAAATTTATAATTCCTAACCACTTTTTGTCATTAGTATAGACTGATGGCTATAAACCTTAGGCTCAATAAATTACAATAGAGTGCTAAGCTCTATTTTCTATAAATGTTTCCATGACTGTTTGCTTTTAGCAAGTTCAGCTACTGCTAAACTTTGAGTTAGTGCTTTATGTTTTTCCCTTTTGTTCTTATTAGTGCAAACAGCCTTGCAATGAACATAGAATATGTTATGTATTTAATAAACTTTGACGGGGAGCATATAATCAGGAAGCAGTGCGAACAAACTGTACAACTTTAGTTCCAAATGCAGAAAGTTTAAGTAAAATATACACAATTCTCAATCTGAAATAAATAAATGCAATCTGAAATAAATAAATAATTAACCTTACATAAATTTAGTATTAATCATGGATCCCCGATTGACAAACAAGCTGTATTTCTAAAGGTTTCTTTTAAAGTGTCTTTTTGGGAAGATATTAGTGTTTCCCTTAAATGCAGTATTATACTGGTTGGTTCCCTAAGCTGTAGTTTAAACGGTGTCATGATAAATTAATAGGGACAACATTCTACCATATGATCATTACAGCTCTATTTCGGTAATAAGGTTTTAAATATACACAGCTCCCTCTCTTGTCTTCTTTCTTCTACCTAATATTTTGTGCCCCATTGATCCAACCCCTGACCATTACTTAAAACCAGAATTTTGTAATTCTTATAAAATAGAACAGTAATTAAAGAATGTATTGGTTGTTCTTGATTGGCTATTGGGGATTTTAAGATTAGATGACTTTAAACTTCATTTCAACACTAATACTGAAAATCCTAATTTCTTCTTTTAAATAAATTTTACCCTGAAGGTAACAATAGCCTGCATAATAAAGTAGGGATTGACAAATGCTTTCAAAGAAGACAATAATTTTGCTGTGCAATACTGCTATAATAACAGTTAACAATCCCTACTGCAATAAAGATATCATCATTGGTATGGATAACTAGATAAAGAAATAGATGTTGATGTAAATAAATGTGTTAATTTGCAGTGACAACATACTACAAATACTTTTGACCATTCTATGTCTATAATAAAGTGTTGTCAATTGGCTGAACAGAGTTAATCCTAACTAACCATAGGAAGCTTATCAAATGTTAAATTTTAGTGATAATATGATTGTTTTGAAGAACAAGATAACCGTGTTAACAGGAGATAAAGAGAACTAAATATAAAGTGGTGGCACAGCATGCTAAAATTCTGTGTTCTCAGGGGTGCTATTCTCAATTAAAATTTTGATTTGATTTTTAATGTAATAATCTGACTAGATATAGATATAGAATTTCCTCTGTAACTCTCATATTTTCAAGATCTTATTAATGAAAACTTTAAAAATGCATATCTTTTACAATTTAACCTCAAGAAAATGAGATCTGGACATTAACATCTAGATGTAGTATCAGTGAAGGTATCTGAATTACATATTTACATATGAATTAAGATATACTATACAATTTAAAAAAAAAGATTTACTTTAAGATGAATATAGGTCGGTCCAGGCAAAATTGAGAATAAAACATTTTAATATTTATTTTTAATCCCCCTTTTCTATTCCTTTTCCTTTTTTACCCCTGGTTTCAGGCATTTACCAGTACGTTCATGCTCTCTCTCTTCCACTAAAAATCATTTTCTGAGAAAAGCTTCTTGGAGTACGGGATGCCTAAGCAAAATCATGAACCATGAATTGGAAGTTAGCCAGGTACAGATGGTGAGAAGGCATTTAAACCTAAGAAGCAGCATGTGCAAAGGCACAGAGGTGTGAGAAAGCATGACCTAATCAGGAAAATGCCATTAGTCAACCTGTCACAACCTTCGACAAAAGGAATAGGCTTTATTTTCATGAAAGAGTTCATGACTGCGTAACTTATAACAAAGAATGTAACTGTAGAGAATGTGCTGAGAGTTGAAATCGTACTAGTGCTGCCGTTGTATTGTTATTTTGGGGGAACTTAAAAGCAGGGAGTGGTTTAATATGTGTATCAGCTTGCTGTTATTGTTCTGGGAAGGTGATCTGAGTGGCCTTAGGTATATTCACAAGTCTGTAGCGGACATGTTTCTAAACACAACCCACATTCCAAGGTAGCCATGAAATACTGAATTTCTTTGGTTTCTTGAAACACATCAAATTCCTGATAGGATATTCATCCTGTCATTCTAAAGTGCTCTCCCTTACCTCCAGTCAATTTATGCAAAAATCTGGAGAACTAATCAGTCATTCATTAATTTATTGACTAAGGAAACATTTATCTGGTCTTTACTAGAGCAGTTCTGGGAACTGTTTTTCTGCCAAGCCTATAGCACTCACTCAACAAGTCAAGGGCCTCGTCTCATGGGAGTTATATTTTAACGGTGTAAATTCTAGCACTTATGACTGAGGTGTCCTTTGTTCCAGTCCCTTCAGATCTGAAAACTGGACTTCTTCTTCCATATTGTGCATGGGAGCCAAGAATCCTTGCCAAAATGGAACATACCACCTGCTTGGGATACTATTTTAGAACAGAGTTGTGTATTCCTAGTGCTCAGAGAAGCAGCCAATATTTCTGTCTCTCATTTCATGACACCATTCCCCCCATTAGGAAGTTCATCAGAGATTTTCTTCATCTTTTCTTAAACACCACTTCCCTACATATCAAGTCAGTCAGTTTAGGTTTTAACAGATGGGAGTAAGAGTTTTTAACCTAAGGTTTCTTCATCTTACCTTACTATACCACCAAAGTAGGAAATGACAAAGCTTCTCTACCTGGAAAAAGGAAATAAAGGAAAAGTACATAAGTTGTTAGAAAAATGAACATCCTCCAAATTTCCCTGCCATAAATGTAAGACACATATATATGTCTTACTTTTAGAGTAGTCCTGTGCTGTTGCAATGCTATAATCTAAGTTCCTTATATAGTGCATCAACACCTTAGTCAGTAAAAGGAAAAGTATAGGAATTAGGGAGGAACCAGGGTTAAGGAGATGGCTGAGGGCAGGCAAGTTGTAAATCTGAATGAAGAGAGCCACCGGCAGAGGTCAGTGAAAAGATGGCTCTGGAGGGTAACTTGAGGGCTTTGAAGCATCTGGGACCAGGTACACAAACAACGGGTAGATACAATGGTGATAGAACAAAGGATTTCACCATGATATAAGCATTTCTTTAGGAGTTACGTGGGGTGGAAAACCAATGAAAAAATACTAGGTGACATTTTCACAGCATTACTGTGTGCTAAACATGGTTCTAACCACTTCTTATGCACTAATTTAACCTTCATGGTAACTCTGTGAGGTATTATGTCTGATTTTCAGATGAAGTGGATAAAGAACAGGTAAGTCAAGTAAGTATTCTAACAATGTTGATAGTAAATGACAGATTCAGTAGTCAATCGAACCTGGCAGTGTGGTTCAAAAGTGCATGCTTTTAACCACTAGACTGTCTAGAAGAACGGACTGCCTGAGATTCACAGCTCAGTGATGATGAGTAAAACGTCACCAGAAATCCAGGAGCTAGTCTGGTACTCTTAGCTAAACTACAGTGTTCTTCTGTCAAAAATAATCAATTTCACAAAATAGCAACGTCAGATAATGTCACTCTGTGACTATGATGATTTCAAATAAAACAAGACCACTTTGTAACCTTCTCTGAACAGACAAAACATGAATGATGTCTGAGCCAGAAAAATGACCAAACATATCGCTATCCTGACTAATAGAAATGACTGCTGCTTCTTTCATAGTTTTGCTTCTACCCAGTTCTTCTTTGTTCTAGAAAAGAGTGATTAAGAACCAATTACCCATGCTTCCTGAAGGCATCCAATCCAAATCTAAAGTCCACTGCCTTAAACTCACCCTAAATTGCTATAGCATAAGCCCCAAAGTTGTAATAGATTTTTTTTCTAACACCCTTACACTGAGACACCCCATGGTGTGTGTGGTTTTTTTTTACTTGCAATAATCATTAAACCCACTTGTTTAACTACACATATCTCTGGTAGGTTTTGTCTGGAAGGAATTCATAGTGACTTTAAATTGTTATTTGAGTATTGAAATTGAGGCATTTGATACTAACTGATGAAATGGAATAGGTGGTTACCTAGAAACACAAAAAACAAAAGAATGAATTTAAAAAAGTTTTAAAATGAAAGATAAAAAGAAGAGAAGGGCATATACAAAGAGGAGGAGAGGAAGTAATAGAGATAGAGTTGGAAAGATGGAAATAGAGATAGAGATAGAGATAGAGATAGAGATAGAGATAGAGATAGAGATAAATAGAGATAGATAGAGACAGAACAATTCCTTCCTTAGGCTCCATCTAGGGCTAGGGACTGGAGAAATGTTATTTTGTTGATGATTATAGACTTAACAAACCATTGCTTCCCCAACCTTAATATTGATAATTTTATATTGTATAGCCTGACTTTAAAGCATTATCCCTTCAGTGGTAATACTTTAGCATTTTTCCCTAATTATAGAGTGAAAGACATTGAAGAAGCAGACTGAAGGGGGGCATATTTGGGTGCAGGAGGTATTTTCTCGAGCCACCCAAATGTCACACAAGCACAGTCAACTCGGCAAACTTATGAAGCAATCCTTAAGCAGTAAAATTTAAATACTAAATAAACAATTTTAGATAGATAGATAGATAGATAGATAGATAGATAGATAGAAATGTATTTTTTCTGGGTTACAAGTTGTGTAAGAAAACACTATTTCAGAGGTGGCTTAAATGATACAAGAGTTTAGAACCTCACTTTCAAATTGTAATACATATGCCTATTTCTCAGCAAACTTATGTTGGAAATGTCTTAGTTAAAGCATGAATAAGGGTAATCATTATTAACACATGCATAAGTTATATTTATATTATTACTTCCACTGTGTCTTATTGTGATGCTAGAAAGTATATGCCAAAAAATTTCACAGTTGCTCATCCTTCTTCTTCACAAAAGAGTGTTAGCACATAGATTTCTTGAGAGAAATGACCTCGGGGTTGTCTCCTAGCCTAGCTTCCTCCAGCAATGAGATCTTCAGGTCAGCTCAATGTCACCTTAGATAAAAGTCAAACTAAAACCCTGATGGAATTAAATCTACTGCAATTTGCATTAAGAATAGTCTTTAGTAAATCTCTCTGCATCCTTGTACATATTTTTTTATTTATTTTAACAGGTGAAATGTACAATGTATTGCCCTTTGTTCTTCCAGTTCAATACATAGGAGAAAGTAAACTGAACTTATCTTGAAATGCATGTGTTGATTACTGATATTATCTACTTTAACACAAAGCATTCCAATTATATCTTAGCCTTTGAATGTGAAGTCTGCTAAAATTAGTCCACCTTAATTGGAAAATAAAACAAAATAAACACCAGAGACCAACTCCTTCTTCCCTCTGTAACTTTTGAGGGAAACAAATTCTAGGGAAAAGTAATCAGACCCTTTTCTACCCATGCCATGCAGAGATTTAGAGGCAGAATGAGAAATAGAACTTTGTTTTTCTAAATCTTGATTCAGTGCTTCTGACATCTGTGTATGTCTGGGCATGTCTGTGTGCACACATGCACGTATTTTGGTTGGATTTTTAAGCAAAGCGGTTTGCTATGGCTGAAGCATGTACAGTTCCTATGGAATATGATACGTACTAAAATACTAACTGGCCAATGATGGGTATAAATTATATTTATTTAAATGATTAGGGATATACATGTAGATCTAGAAACATAGATTCAATTATAAAACCATATGTAAAACAGAAAACAGGGAATATACTAAAAGAATTTATCTTTTGAGCAATGGTATATTCTGGACAAATAAAAAGAGGGGCTGACCAAATTAGGAACACCAAACATTTATAATACATTTTCATTTTAACTAAAGTAGATCTCTTGTTTTATGATAAACTTAATGCCAAAAAGAAATGCATTGTCATACAACAACATTTAAATGTTTTTGGTATTCTAATTAGCTATTAGGAAATTCAAATGTAATACAAAAAAATGGATTTTACAGAAAACTCTGGAAAAGTCAGTTGGCAATTTCTTTGGTTGCTCTTTTAAGAGTAATGTATTATTTTTCTACACTTTAAGAGTTTTTTCCATATGTCTCTCATTTGGTTAGTTTTTTCTAAACTTCATAAAGTCAGTATGAACTTCATATTTAATTTTTTATATGGTATTTTCCCGTATGTATCATGTTGGA
This sequence comes from Leopardus geoffroyi, assembly GCF_018350155.1. Lineage (NCBI taxonomy): Eukaryota > Metazoa > Chordata > Mammalia > Carnivora > Felidae > Leopardus > Leopardus geoffroyi. The sequence continues at coordinate 45,117,765 of NC_059326.1, forward strand.
AATCAACAGAGTATCTTCAATTCTGTGGGTCAGTGTCTTTCATCAGCTTTGGGAAATTCTCAACAACTATCTTTTCAAATATTTTTCTGACCCATTCTTTGCATACTCTCGCTCTGGAAATACATTTTCTGGAATCCCATATATTTTAGATCTTTTCATTGTTTCTCTTATGTCATTTATTCTCTTGTTTAGTTTGATTGTGTCTGTATTCTTCAGTTTTGATATTTCCTATAAACCTGTTCTTCAAAGTCACTAATAACATCTTCTGCTTTTTCAACAAACTAATCAGTTCTTAATTTTGCATACTGAGATTTCCAAGTCTACCATTTGCATTTGTTTTTTAAATAGATTCAGTTCTCTGATCAAACTCTTCATACTGTCATCTGTCTTCACACCACTGAATATTTTTCTCATATGTTTTCTATAGTTATTCTATAGTCTAACTCTGACAACTGAATCACTTGCTATTGTGTTTCTTTTCTCTCTCTCTTCCTTCTATTTTGGCCATGTTATTTTATTTATTTATTTATTTATTTATTTATTTATTTATTTATTTATTTATTTATTTTGGGTGTGCCTCATATGTCTATATATTTATTATTCAGTCTTTTGTTATTTTTCTCTGACTGCTTTCCTCATTATCTCTGTTATTCCAGTTAGTTAACATACAGTGTAATATTAGTTTCAGGTTATAATATAGTGATTCAACACTTCCATACCACACCCAGTGCTCATCACAAGTCCACCCCTTTTTTTTTTTTTAATTTTTTTTTCAATGTTTATTTATTTTTGGGACAGAGAGAGACAGAGCATGAACGGGGGAGGGGCAGAGAGAGAGGGAGACACAGAATCGGAAACAGGCTCCAGGTTCTGAGCCATCAGCCCAGAGCCTGACGCGGGGCTCGAACTCCCGGACCGCGAGATCGTGACCTGGCTGAAGTCAGACGCTTAACCGACTGCGCCACCCAGGCGCCCCTACAAGTCCACCCCTTAATCCCAATCACCTATTTAACCCATTCTGCACCTGCTTTCCCTCCGGTAACCATCAGTTTGTTCCCTATAGTTAAGAGCCTGTTTCTTGGTTTGCCTTTCTGTCTCTCTTTTTCTTTCTTTTTTTTCCCTTTGCTTGCTTATTTTGTTTCTTAAATTTCACATAAGAGTGAAATCATGCCATTATCTCTGATTTTCAGTGACCCCTGATTCTATTAGCTTTCTCCAATGAGACTCCAGCTTTCCCCCCTGCTAGTCAGAAAATGTAGTGGCTATCCACTGTTATTCACTCAATGGAGGGATGTAGCCTTGGTAAGTTTCAGCCTACTCTGGTAGCTCGTGAACCTCCATGGCTCTCAAATGAGAATACCATTACAAGTATGGGACTGTGTGTGCATTTTGTATCTGTTGCAAAGAGAACAAAGGGTTAGAATACAAAAGTAAGAAAGCAAGAGTAAAATAACAGTGACTGAGTATAAGCAAATAATATTTTAAAATTTCAGTTTTATTCTACAGGGAAGTAATTGATTTTCTTCCTTTAGTCTTGCCTGACAGGATGTTTCTTAGTTTTACTGTAGGGTCAGTAAACATACAATGAAACACTAACTATTTTGGATAAAATCTGAACAATAAGTATAGTTTTTTAAAAAGTTTGGAAAGAATTAGATTAATATTTTTACATTAATAATTGGCATTTTTTCCCAAACTTATAAGAAAATGTTGTTAATTTGTTACTTTAAAATTTTTAAAACATTTAGATTTGAAGGATTATAATTTATATAGGTGGTTACTGAAGTAGATTCTTTTGGAATACAAGTGTTCTGAAATCTCAGTCAAACCTACTTACTATTAATAATAAAATACTAATAAATTTTTCAAACTTAATGAAAAGAGTATATTGTTTCTAAATTCAAAATATTTCTAAAATACATGTATTCTTAAAATTTTATTACCTGATACATGCTAGAATCCTAGAAACTTTATATATAACACTCCACTGACTTATATATTTAATTATTTTAACTTTGGTGCAACAATATTTCATGGTGTTAATATAAGATGAGATCCAACTACTTTTTTACTGAGACGTTTTAGACTGACCAATATATATAAACACTCTGACAATTTTTCCTGTTTCACTCTCTTTAGGTAAGTCCTTATGAACGAGCTCAATTTTGTTTATTCAAATGTTATCAAGGAAATTTGCATGCTTATACATATGTTATCCATTAATCTTGTAATAAGTCCACTCTTTCAAGGTTTTGTCTTAACCTTAACTTTCTTCCTCCTATTTTAGTTCTCTTTCATTTTGTTTATTTTCCTCATTTCTGTAGTTTTGAGGACTTTTTAGAATGTCAGTATGTTGGGGAGCCTAGGTGGCTCAGTTGGTTAAGCATCTTACTTCGGCTCAGGTCATGATCTCACGGTTTGTGGGTCAGAGCTGCACTGGGCTCTGTGGTGAAAGCTCAGATACTGGAGCCTGTTTACAGATCCTGTGTCTCCCTCTCTCTCTGCCCCTCCGCCCACTCGTGCTCTGTCTCTCTCTCTCTCTCTCTCTCTCTCTCTCTCTTTCAAAAATAAACATAAAAAAAATTAGAATGTCAGTATGTTCTAGGCAGTTCAAATCCTTTTTTAAATGAAAACGTTTCCTGAAGATTCTATAGTTAAAAAGAAAAATAAGAACAATTCTTAGGAGGAATTTTAAGATAATTGCTTTAGTTTAATAATTTGCAGTCTAACAGGGTTCTTACAACTTACATTTTATTCTACTCAGCTCAACAAAGTGTATCAGTGCTACCTTTATTCTTTGTTACTTGTATTTTTATTTAATCACCAATGAATGTTAATTTGTGAAGCCAGTGGCAAATATATGTTAAATATTTATGACACTTGAAAATAAGTCAGTCCTTATTTGTGCTTCTAGGAGCTCTGATTCAAATTATAATTCTACTGTAAAATGAATCATCAACTGCTAGAGACCATTTGACAAAATTAGCATCTACCAAATAAGAACATACATATTCACAAAGAGTGCAATATTTAGCATGATATTTTCTAGATGTTTTAACTTTGTGGTAATGGTTTCTTTCCTTATTTCATACATTTTTAAATGCCAAGCATCATCTTTTTCTCATTTTTCATTATTTATTTAAAAATTTCAGCTTATGTGTTGCAAACTTTTAAAAATCACTTGTATCATTTCTCCATGTATCATTCTGAATAGCTGCCATGTTCCCAGCACTGTTAAATAGTAGTTCCTATAAAATATGTTCAACATTGATTTCAAAACTTAAATAAATAGGGGTGCCTGGCTGACTTATTCAGTAGAGCATGGGATTCTTGACCTTGGGGTTGTGAGTTTGAGCCCTGTACTGTGTGTAGAGAGTACTAAAAAAAGTAAAATCATTAAAAAAAAAACTTAAATAAATTAAAACTGTACTTTTAACTATGATAAAATAGTCATTTTCAAATGGATATTTGTCAAAAAAAGTAGAACGAGTTGTTAATATTAGAAGTTATTTTTATTTAAGTAAAAGCTTAAAGGTTACCTATTTTTTAGGAAGGAAGGGTGAAGAAAACTAGACATCTAAATTTGGAGGAGGCTAGTGTTAATACTTCCTTTTCAAACATAACTTTCCATATTCAGTTATTTACTTACTATTTTATTACAGGTTGTATTTTCCAGATACATTTCCAAAAGTTCATATTATTTTCCATTGAAATATGGAAAATGTTATATTCCAAAAAATTTTATAATTTTTGAAGCCCAGATGGTTTGCTAAACTATCTGTAAATTGTTAAATTCTATTCAGGAATGCATCATACTGCATCAAATAAACATAACAAGGTGGGTAATATAGAAAAAGTGTTTTTTCATTAGTTTTTATGAACACATGAAAGTTTCATACTAATTTAATAGCAAACACTCTTTCTGTAACATAGACATATAAAAAGTAATTAGTGCATGCAGTAAATGCAGGTGAAGCTAATATTCACGAGAATTTTGTACAAGTATTCACTGTTAACAATTTCATTTCTCTTATTTCTCTTTTACCACAACAGGGACTTCCTTGGACTTTTGTTTTCCACGTGTGACATGCTGAGAACAGTATAGAAAAGAAATATTGATTTAATTATTTTAACTATTAGACATTCCTTAAAATGTCTTAATTTATGACTGTCTGCCAACATTGTTAGTAACAGCTAAATCGGTTTATCATCATCTGCTCTCTACATTTGTTATGTTTTAATCTCATGAGAATAACTGTGCGTATGGTAATCCTGACCTTGTTTGTTTATATCTTATTTCCTTGGATATACTACCTCAAGTAAGAAAAAGAAGGTCTATTTATGTTAGGCTGCTAAAAATATACTGCATTTAATCAGTTTTAGAATTTTGTTCAAATCACAATTTTATAAAAATATATTTACATCTGGAAAACAATTTGCAAGTTTGAATGTTAACTGGTGATTCAGGGCTGAGTTAGCTATCATTTGTTGAATATTTTAGCAGAAGTCAGATGCTGTGCTCTATATTTTACTATATATTATATATAATACCTTATATAAGATGAGTAGTAGTATTTATGTTTTGCATTTGGTATACTAGGATTTTATTTTCTTATGTTATCAAAGTAATTAGTTATAGAGCCCAAATTTAAACTCAAAGTCTTCAAAAGCTCTGCTATATTGAGGCCTGTGTTTATGTAGATTTGGGGTAAGCTGAATTTTATCAACCATGTTGCGGGTATGCATTATACTTGAACTTAACTATGTAGCTGAATTCTTTTCTTTAAATGAAATTCCAATTGTGAGTGTTTAGGAATTTGTTTGGGTCCTGATCACTTAATTTTCACACAGAGCAAATGACCAAAAATTATTTTTACCGTTTTATTTTATTATGTATGGTTATTTGGAAACTATGAATTTCAATTGTCACTCATATAATACCAACTTTTAATTTTTTTTTTTCAACGTCTATTTATTTTTGGGACAGAGAGAGACACAGCATGAACAGGGGAGGGGCAGAGAGAGAGGGAGACACAGAATCGGAAACAGGCTCCAGGCTCTGAGCCATCAACCCAGAGCCTGACGCGGGGCTCGAACTCACGGACCGCGAGATCGTGACCTGGCTGAAGTCGGACGCTCAACCGACTGCGCCACCCAGGCGCCCCATAATACCAACTTTTACATGTGTTTTTATAATAGTTGAGATGGAATAATTAGCAATTACTGTATCATGTCACAATTTACATAATTTGTAAAACTATTCTCTCATATCCAATATTTCACACTAAAATGAAACCTAGAATGAGTCCTATCATGATGGGCATTTAATCTACTGAATACTGCCAAGCCAGATAGTCACGAAGTCTAGCAAATAAACAAGGCATCAAGAGTGTCAACTAGAATGATGTCTGTTTTCTTTCTACATAAAACAAGAGTCTGGCACAGCATGGGACATTCTGGGGGCAGGTATTATAATCACATATCTTGCAAAGCGTTTGCCTCACACATATCCCTAGTCCAAGACAGAAAGATAAATAGAAATGTGTATGAGTGGACCAAATCCTCCTTGAGCCTCAAAATCCAAAACAACTGACATGAATCCTCCCCAAACTGAGATGAGAAGAAATTTAGGAGATTAGTAAGTAAAGAGACCTTCCTGACAGGGGCGCCTGGGTGGCTCAGTCAGGTAAGCGTCCACCTTTGGCTCAGGTCGTGATCTTGCAATCTGTGGGTTTGAGCTGTGTGTTAGGCTCTGTGCTGACAGCTCAGAGCCAGAGGCCTGCTTCAGATTCTGTGTCTCCTTCTCTCTGTGCCCCTTCCCCACTCACGCTCGCTTGCTCACGCAGGCTCTCTCTCTAAAAAATAAACATTAAGGAGGAGCCAAGATAGCGGAAGAGCATGGAAGTTTTTTGTGTGTCTCGCGTCCATGAAATAGAGCCAGACCAACACTAAACAATCCTGCACACCTAGAAAACTGATCTGAGGATTAACACGACAATCTGCACAACCCGAACCACAGAACTCAGCAGGTACGCGGCGCTGAGAGATGAACTGGAGGAAAGAGAAGCGGAGGGCAGAGAGCCATTTTTGCATGCTGAGAGAGGACAGAGACGGGAGGGGGGTAGAATATGGGAAAAGCACCCCCCCCTCCCCCGCCGAAAGCAGCTGGAGAGAAAGTGGAAAAGTGGAAATAGCCACAGGGACTGAACTAAACTGGGAAAAAGGAGAAAGGAGGGGGTTAAATTCCATTAAGACTCTATAAACAGGGGGAGCGCAGAGTCTGAAACTCCACAGCTCGCAGCTCGATACCTGGTGGTGCTCTGGTGAGAAGGGCAAATCCTCAGGAGCAGAGTGAAGTGTGGGGGTCTTCGGGCCACATAGGAAAGGGCACCTGGTAGACGCTGTGTGACACCCCAAAGGCAAAGGCCCCAGTGGACCTGGGAGAACAACCACATTCCCTGGTGCTGGAACAAGGTCGTTGGGGGTGAAGACTGGTGCCAGGTGTGTGTTGTGATTTTCCATAATCCCTGAAATGCTGCTGCTACATGATCGCGTGAACTTTTTCTGGGGTGGGCTGCACCTGACTGCAGTCTCTAGGCGTCAGCAGAAGCATGGTCCCACGAACATTCCTAGGTGCGGCCGGCACCCGGCCACTGCTTGGTAAGACCCTCCCACAAAGGGGCAGAACAAGTGAAAGCCGCAGTTCCTCAGAAATAAGGGGTCGGAAAAAACTGCAGCATCTGAGATAAAACTCAGGAAGGAGGTTCTACCTGGGGCTTAGTCATGGACTGTGTATTGGCGGGGAGTGGACAGAAGCCAAAGACAAAGGGTGGGTGTGCAATTGTTGATCAGTGAGAACAGAGTTCCAATACTAGAGACTGGATACGTGGGTAACGCCCTTAGCACCAGTCCCGCGCATGCGCATACACACCTACAAGAGCCACAATAATCCAGCCTATTAAGCTAAGCAGCACCATCTGGTGGAGAAAGCAGCCATTACACTAAGCCCCGCCCAGCTGCAGCAACCTTCCTCTTCACAAACATGAGTCTCTCCGCCTACCTAGTTTATGGACTATAAAGTGCTTCACAGTTTGACTTCTAGGAGAAAATGAAGTAATTTTAGTCATATTTCAGTCTGTTCGCTGGTCCATTTATTCAGTTTTCTTTTATTTTCTCTTTTTTGTTTCTTTTTCTTGAATACAGAAATAGAAAAAAAAATTTATTTTCAATTTTTATTAAAATATTTCCTTTAATTTTTTCTACTATATTTTTCATTTTGTGTAATTTTTTTAAAATTCTGTTTTGCTTCCATCATTTCATTTTATTCTACTTCAATGTATTCATTTTTTCAAATTTTTAAACAATTTCCTTGTTTTTAATTTCCCCTATTTTCCCTAATTTATCAAGCCCCTTTCAACACCCAGACCAAAACACACCTGGGATCTTGCATCAGTTGTGTGTGTGTGTGTGTGTGTGTGTGTGTGTGTGTGTGTGTGTGCTTGTTTTTAATTTTTTAATTTTAATATTTTTTTAATTTTAATTTTTTACTTCATTAATTCATTTTCTCCCTTCAAAATGATGAAATGAAGGAATTCACCCCAAAAGAAAGAGCAAGAATAAAAGACAGCCAGGGATTTAACCAACACAGATACAAGCAAGATGTCTCAACCAGAATTTAGAATCATGATAGTAAGAATACTGGCTGGAGTCGAAAATAGATTAGAATCCCTTTCTGTGGAGATAAAACAAGTAAAAACTAGTAAAAATGAAATAAAAAATGCTATAACTGAGATGCAATCACAGATGGATGCCGTGGGGGCAAGGATGGATGAGGCAGAACAGAGAATCAGTGATACTGAGGACAAACTTATGGAGAATAATGAAGCAGAAAAAAAGAGGGAGATTAAGGCAAAAGAGCACGATTTAAGATTTAAAGAAATCAGTGACTCATTAAAAAGGAACAACATCAGAATCAATGGGGCTCCAGAAGAAGAAGAGAGAGAAATAGGGGTAGAAGGGTTATGTGAGAAAATCATAGCAGAAAACTTTTCCTAACCTGGGGAAAGACACAGACATCAAAATCCAGGAAGCACAGAGGACTCCCATTAGATTCAACAAAAACCAACCATCAACAAGACATATCACAATCAAATTCACAAAATACTCAGGCAAGGAAAGAATCATGAAAGCAGCAAGGGAAAAAAAGTCCTTAACCTACAGGGGAAGACACATGAGGTTTGCAGAAGACCTATCCATAGAATTTGGCAGGCCAGAAAGGAGTGGCAGGATATATTCAATGTGCTGAATCAGAAAAAATATTCAGCCAAGAATTCTTTATCCAACAAGGCTGTCCTTCAAAATAGAAGGAGAGATAAAAAGTTCCCCAGACAAACAAAAATTAAAGGAGTTTGTGATGGCTAAACCAGCCCTGCAAGAAATTTTAAGGGGGACTCTATGAGGGGAAAAAAGATGAAAAAAACAAATAAATAAAGACCAAAAGCAACAGAGACTAGAAAGGACTAGAGAACACCACCAGAAACTCCAACTCTACAAGCAACATAATGGCAATTAATTCATATCTTTCAGTACTCACTAAAAGTCAATGAACTTAATGCTCCAATCAAGAGACATAGGGTAACAGAATGGGTAAGAAAACAAGATCCATCTATATGTTGTTTACAAGAGACCCACTTTAGATCTAATACACCTACAGACTGAAAGTAAGGGGATAGAGAACCATCTATCATGCTAATGGTCAACAAAAGAAAGCCAGAGTAGCCATACTTATATCAGACAATCTAGACTTTAAAATAAAGACTGTATCCAGAGATGAAGAAGAACATTATATCATAATTAAGGGTTCTATCCACCAAGAAGACCTAACAGTTGTAAACATTTATGCGTCAAATGTGGGGAAAACCAAATATATAAATCAATTAATCACAAACATAAAGAAACTCATTGATAATAATACCTTCATAGTAGGGGACTTCAACATCCCACTGACAGCAATGGACAGATTAATCAAAAAATCAACAAGGAAACAATGGCTTTGAGAGACACCCTAGACCAGATGGACTTAACAGATATATTCAGAACATTTCATCCTAAAGCAGAGGAATATACATTCTTCTCCAGTGCACATGGAACGTTCTCCAGAATAGACCACATACTGGGACACAAATCAGCCCTCAACAAGTACAAAAAGATCGAGATCATACCATGCATGTTTTCAGGACACAACACTATGAAACTCAAAATCAACCACAAGAAAAAATTTGGAAATGAACAAATACTTGGAGACTAAAGAACATCCTACTAAAGAATGAATGGGATAACCAAGAAGTTAAAGAGGAAATTAAAAAGTATATGGAAGCCAATGAAAATGATAACACCACAACCCAAAACCTCTGGGATGCAGCAAAGGCAGTCATAAGAGGAAAGTATACAGTAATCCAGGCCTTCCTAAAGAAGGAAGAAAGATCTCACAACCTAACCTTATGCCTTAAGGAGCTGGAAAAAGAACAGCAAATAAAACCAGCAGAAGACAGGAAATAATAAAAATTAGAGCAGAAATTAATGCTATTGAAACAAACAAACAAAAAAAAAAAACCAGTACAACAGATCAATGAAACCAGAAGCTGGTTCTGTGAAAGAATTAACAAAATTGATAAACTCCTAGCCAGTTTGATCAAAAGAAAAAGAACCCAAATAAATAAAATCAAGAATGAAAGAGGAGAGATCACAACCAACAGAGCAGAAATAAAAACATTAATAGGAGAATATTATGAGTAATTATATGCCAATAAAATGGGCAATCTGGAAGAAATGGACAAATTCCTAGAACCATATACACTACCAAAACTGAAACAGGAAGAAATAGAAAATTTGAGCAGACCCATAACCAGTAAAGAAATCAAATCAGTAAATAAAAAATCTCCCAAAAAACAAGACTCCAAGGCCAGATGGCTTTCCAGGGGAATTCTACCAACATTTAAGGAAGAGTTAACACCTATTCTCTTGAAGTTGTTCCAAAAAATAGAAATGGAAGGAAAACTTCCAAACTCTTTCTATGAACCCAGCATTACCTTGATTCCAAAACCAGACAGAGACCCCACTATAAAAGAGAACTATAGACTAATTTCCCTGATGAACATGGATGCAAAAATCCTCAACAAGATATTGGCCAAGCAGATCCAATAATACATTAAAAAAATTATTCACCATGACCAAGTGGGATTTATACCTGAGATGCAGGGCTGGTTCAATATCCACAAAACAATCAATGTGATTCATCACATCACTAAAAGAAAGGACAAGAACCATATGATCTTCTCTATAGATGCAGAGAAAGCATTTGACAAAATACAGCATCCTTTCTTGACAAAAAAACCTCAAGAAAGTAGGGATAGAAGGATCATACCTCAAGATCATAAAAGCCATATATGAAAGACCAACGCTAATATAATACTCAATGGGGAAAAATTGAGAGCTTTCCCCATAAGGTCAGGATCAAGGCAAGGGATGTCCTCTCTCGCCACTCTTATTCAACATAGTATTGGAAATCTTAGCCTTTGCAGTCAGACAACACAATAAAATAAAAGGCATCCAAATCGGCAAGGAGGAGGTCAAACTTTCACTCTTCACAGATGAAATGATACTTTATATGGAAAACCCAAAAGATTCCACCACCAAAAAAATGCTAGAACTGATTCATGAATTCAGCAAAGTTTCAGGATATAAAATCAATGCACAGAAATTGGTTGCATTCCTATTCACCAACAATGAAGCGACAGAAAGAGAAATCAAGGAATTGATCGCGTTTACAATTGCACCAAAAACCATAAAATACCTAGGAATAAATCTAACCAAAGACATGAAAAATCTATACACTGAAAATTATAGAAGGCTTATGAAAGAATTGAAGAAGACACAAAAAAATGGAAAAATAATCCGTGCACCTGGATAGGAAGAACAAATATTGTTAAAATGTTGATACTACCCAAAGCAATCTACATATTGACTGCAATCCCTATCAAAATGACACTAGCATTCTTCACAGAGCTATTATGAATAATCCTAAACTAAAATTTGTATGGAACCAGAGAAGATCCCAAATAGCCAAAGCAATCTTGAAAAAGACAACCAAAGCAGGAGACATCACAATCCCGGACTTCAAGCTGTACTACAAAGCTGTAATCATCAAGACAGTATGGTACTGGCACAAGAACAGACACTCAGATCAGTGGAACAGAATAGAGAACCCAGAAATGGACCCACAAACATACGGCCAACTAATCTTTGGCAAAGCAGGAAAGAATATCCAATGGAATAAAGACCGTCTCTTCAGCAAGTAGTGCTGGGAAAACCGGACATCGGCATGCAGAAGAATGAACCTGGACCACTTTCTTACACCATACATGAAAATAAATTCAAAATGGATGAAAGACCAAAATGTAAGACAGGAAGCCATCAAAATCCTCAAGGAGAAAGCAGGCAAAAACCTCTTTGATCTTGGCCACAGCAACTTCTTACTCAACACGTCTCCAGAGGCAAGGGAAACAAAAGCAAAAATGAGCTACTGGGACCTCATCAAATAAAAACCTTATGTACAGAGAAGGAAACAGCAAAACTAAAAGGCAACCAACAGAATGGGAGAAGATATTTGCAAATGACATATCAGATAAAGGGTTAGTATCCAAAATCTATGAAGAACTTATCAAACTCAACACCCAAAAAAACAAATAATCCAGTGAAGAAATAGGCAAAAGACATGAATAGATACTTCTCCAAAGAAGACATTCAGATGGCCAACTGACACATGAAAAATGCTCAACATCACTCATCATCAGAGAAATACAAATTAAAACCACAATGAGATACCACCTCACACTTGTCAGAATGACTAACATTAACAACTCAGGCAACAACAGATGTTGGTGAGGATGTGGAGAAAGAGGATCTCTTTGCATTGCTGGTGGGAATGCAAACTGGTGCAGCCACTCTGGAAAACAATATGGAGGTTCCTCAAAAAAGTAAAAACAGAACTATGCTACGACCCAGTAATTGCACTACTAGTCATTTATCCAAGGGATACAGGTATGCTGTTTCAAAGGGGTGCATGCACCCCCATGTTTATAGCAGCACTATCAACAATAGCCAAAGTATGGAAAGAGCCCAAATGTCCATCGATGGATGAATGGATAAAGAAGATGTGGTGTGTGTGTGTGTGTGTGTGTGTGCGCGCGCGCAAGTGTTATATCATATGACTTCACTCATATGAGGACTTTAAGACACAGAACAGATGAACATAAGGGAAGGGAAGCAAAAATAATGTAAAAACAGGGAGGGGGACAAAGCATAAGAGGTTCTTAAATATGGAGAACAAACAGAGGGTTACCAGAGGGGTTGTGGGAGGAGGGATGGGCTAAATAGGTAAGGGGTATTAAGGAATCTTCTCCTGAAATCACTGTTGCACTATATGCTAACTAATTTGGATGTAAATTTTAACAAAAATTAAAAAATAATTAAAAAAAAAAAAAACTAAACATGAAAAATTTTAAAAAAAGGAAAGACAATTTTCCTGCTGCAGTATATGACAAGTAGCACATAGAATGTGTCCTGACTTTTCTGGGGTCTCCTAGAAGGTGATCCTGAACTCCTATGAATTCACATTGACAAGTAATAGCCTCCTGATTCTGCTAATATGGAGAATTCAAAAATGAAAAACAAAATCCTCACTAAAATTCACATAATAAAGATATGATAAACATTATTTTAAATAAGTGAAATTGGTTAAAAAAAAGTGTGACTATCAGTGTTTGACAGCAAAAATGGAAATGATAAGAACATTATCTGGAATAAGACTGGCCCTGACTTCACTTAGAGAACCTAAAGTTGTAAGTATGAATAATTAAGGAGTGATATCAAACTACTCACAAACAAGAGGCTAAAAATTGTCAGATTATATAAACAACTGTTTATAAGGGACACATCTCAAGTATAATACAAAATAGGGTTCCTGGGTGACTCAGTCGAGCATCTGACTCTAGATTTCAACTCAGGTCATGTGTCCAGGGTTTTGGTATCAAGCCCCATGTCTGGCTCTCTGTGCTGAGCATGGAGACTGCTTAAGATTCTCTCTCTCCCCATCCCCCCCCAAATTGTGTTCACTCTCTCTCTCTAATATAAAATTTTTTTAAACTATAAGACAAAAATATTGTAAAGGTTTAAAAATGCTAACCAATGAAAGCTAATAAAGGTAGAGTAATATAGGTAAACTTTACAAACTGAAAGACACACACATGTATATTGAATTGCATTTACAGAGGACAAAACTAAGACTAAATAAATGACCATATATCATAGGAAAATATGATCAAGCTCACTAGTAATCAGGAAAATCCAAATTGAAATTGATATGCAATAACATTTTACAAATATCAGACTTGCAAACTTTAGTCTGGAAAGCACACTTGCTGGAAGTGAGGTGAAACAGTAGGCATTCTCACAACCTGCTGCTCAGAGTTTAATTTGGTATAACTACTTTACAGTGTAATTTGGCTGGCAATATTTAGTAAACTTGAAAACGTGCATATTTTGTAATCCAGCCATTGCCCTTTTAGGTATAATTGCCTGGAGAATCACTTGTAGATGCACCTAAGGAAACATGTAGAAAATGTTCATTGAAAATGTATTTGTATTAGCAAAACAAATTATTTAGCAGTCTAAATTCATAAGATTATGGTGATGATTGATGAAAAGGCTGAAATCACTGAAGGTATAATCCTATGCATCAACATGTATAAACCCCAACTTCTAGGAATAAATTAACAATGATATATACACAGTCTGGTAATACACAGACTCACGTATGCAAACACAAGCACACACATATGTATAATAAGAGCCCAATTAGATCCATACTGTTTGTGAACCAGTAGTTATTTAGTAAAATTATAACACAACATATAAAAATGATAAATATTAAAATCAGAAGTGTTTTTACCATGCTTTAGGACACAAGATGAGGTTGAGACTTGGAGCAAGTCTCATATATATATATATATATATATATATATATATATATATATATGGTGTGTGTGTATATATATGGTGTGTGTGTATATATATATTTTTTATTTTTATTTATTTTATTTTATTATTTTTTTAATGTTTATTTATTTTTGAGACAGAGAGAGACAGAGCATGAACGGGGGAGGGTCAGAGAGAGAGGGAGACACAGAATCTGAAGCAGGCTCCAGGCTTTGAGCTGTCAGCACAGAGCCCGATGCGGGGCTCGAACTCACAGACCATGAGATCATGACCTGAGCCAAAGTCGGATGCTTAACTGACTGAGCCACCCAGGAGCCCCTATATATGTTTTTTTTAATGTTCATTTATTTTTGAGAGAGAGAAAGTGAACATGAGCAGGGGAGGAGCAGAGAAAGAGAGAGAGAAAAAGAGAGGGTGAAAGAGAATTCCAAGCAGGCTGCAAGCCATCAGCACATAGCCCAACAAAGGGCTTGATCTCATGAACTGTGAGATAGATCATGACCTGCCTGAGCTGAAACCAAGAGTTGGCCACTCAACCAATCAAGCCATTCAGGCTCCCCCATATGTTTGCTTGTTTGTTTTTTAAAGAAAAATCAAGATCTGAAACAAACTTGATAAATATTCAAAAATGTGTAATGTTGGCACAGAGTTGGTCACTCCATTATCCTTTATAATTTTCAATATAATTATTTTTCATACAGTAAATGGTAACAACACCATAGAATCTTATATTCAGAGCAGTAAGAAGAATCAGAATAATTAGAACAGATATCTAGGAAAATAGAGTCACTTAATCTCCTCCAAGGCATAACTTGAGCAAACTAAGAAAAAGTACTCATTATATTTAAGTTCAGCAAATTAAAAAGTTCTCTAGAGCTAAAAACAGAGAAACAAACAAAAAAAAACAAACAAAAAAACCAGAACTCTGTCCACATTTTGTAAAGAAGTTAGTAACTAGCAGAACTTTTATTAGTGGGCTAGAGGAACAATGGTAAAAATATTTGAAGTCACAGAAAAAAATATGAAAGCCAGGAGGTTTCAAAAGGTAAGTGATAAAGCCAAAGGTTTATCATACATATGATAGCAATTCCATCAGAAGACAAGGAGATAGGTGAAGGAGAGACAAATACTCAGCAAATAATAGAAGTTGTCCTGGAACTGAAGAAAAGACCTGAGGCTGCAGGTTGAAAGTGCTCATCTAATTCCTGAAGGGATTGATGAGTAAGAGACACAAATCATGGCAGATTTTAGAAATATTCCTGACCTAGAAAAATTTTAAAGTGCAAAAATGTGCCGTTGGTGTTGGAGAGTCATAGTAAAGCAAGTTCTCACAAATTGCTGATGGATAGGCAATTTGTCATGGCGTTTCTGGAAAGCAACTTGACAACATCTCTTAAAAATAAGATACATATACCTATTCTTCTACCCATCGGTCTTACATCTGGGGACCTATTATAAAGAATTTTAGAAAATCAAATAAGTAAGGATATAAGTAGATACATTTACTGAAACACTGTTTTTGTAGCATCCCAGTAAATCCATCAATAGAAAAATGATTGAAAAAAATATGGTGCCTCTACTTGATGCAATGTTATTCAACTTATAGAAAGAATTAGTAAAAAATATACCAATTGACTTCAAGGGACTTCCATAATGTATAATTAAGTTAAAGAAGTAAGGTAAAAAATGATTTTGTATCATGTATAATATTCCATTATTAGAAGGCAATTAAATGGGGCGCCTGGGTGGCGCAGTCGGTTGAGCGTCCGACTTCAGCCAGGTCACGATCTCACGGTCCGTGAGTTCGAGCCCCGCGTCGGGCTCTGGGCTGATGGCTCAGAGCCTGGAGCCTGT
The DNA here is from genome assembly GCF_018350155.1 of Leopardus geoffroyi. NCBI lineage: Eukaryota > Metazoa > Chordata > Mammalia > Carnivora > Felidae > Leopardus > Leopardus geoffroyi. Next base: position 45,133,674 of record NC_059326.1, read on the forward strand.
TTCCGATTCTGTGTCTCCCTCTCTCTCTGCCCCTCCCCTGTTCATGCTCTGTCTCTCTCTGTCCCAAAAATAAATAAACGTTGGAAAAAAAAAAATTAAAAAAAAAAAAAAGAAGGCAATTAATGACAACATTCTGTACTAGTGTATATACATATGAATGTTTATATCTATGCACATTTAAAGGTATTAAAACATTAACACATATAAAATGCCTACATAAAAGCATAATTAAAAAGTGGATGGAAGTTACACTTAATGCTAATATAGGTTGTGGGTTGTAATGCAATTTGAGAACAGGAAAAGTTAAGTGAATAGCCATGACAGAGCCTTTGGAAAGTAAACATGTATGATATGATACTTTGGATATAATTGTATATATATGAATAAATCAGGAAATATTATGTAGGTTACTATAAATAATAATTAATATTTATATAACTATCAGTCTAAATGAATGAGTCTGAAAAAATAAACTTAAACTGAAAAAGATTACCTCTAAGGGTACCAATATTAGGTGAACAGAACAGCTTTATGTATTACGGTTTTATTTCAACAAAATAAGAAACAAACAACAATACTCAGTCTATGAGTATCATGGTTGTATATATTTGCATTAGCAAGGATTCATCCAGGCCCTAAATGTGTTATCTGTAGGTTAAGTTGGATCAGAGATGATTGGTTAGCTTTGTCTTAATTCATCTTGCTATTAGGTGGTCAAGTATTGAAACAATGTATCTCTTTAATTAAAAAAACATAAAATAATTAAAATTACTCAACAAATTTTTCGAAGAGCTTTAAACTGTTATAAAATTACATTGCCAAAAATGAGTTTATATTTAATTCAATAAAATGTAGATGTTACAGGTACAAAATTCTGTGAGGCACAATGACCTAATGATTTACGTGCAAGTCTTACAATCAGAGAAACTGGAATCATATCCTGCCTCTAACATGCACTTTCTATGTAATCTTGGGAAGTTACCTAATGTTTTCATGTACCAGTTCCATTGAATGTAAACACAAATAACAATAGGAAAAATAAGGATAATAATAGATGATTAATAGTACTTCTAAGAATAACACACAAGAAATTTTCAAACTTCCTGACACACATTAAATGCCAGATATAGGTTAGTTACAATCATTAAGAAGAAAAAAGTCTTCAGTGAGAATAAGAGGCAACAAACACCAGCTCAGTAAATACGACATGTGTGCTACAAAATTCAGATTTACAAATGTCCACTGGAGGATTTTCATAACAGCATAGGAGGTTTGCCACTTCAAACATATGTGCCATTTATTTATATCATTTCATAAGAAAAAAATTCAGAAAGGCAAAGTGATTTAGCCATTGTCACTCAGATTGTCTACCTTAAAATTCAGAACTTCCATTTTTTGGTCCAGTGGTCATACACTTGGGACATTTGAAAAGCCCTAAATTATATCACTGCTATATCTCTGAATATGTATTATGAAGTATCTTCTGCACATTTGAATAACGCAGTTTGAACATGAATCTTAATTTTGAAAACTGGTAGCATGAATAGTTATGTATCCATTACATGTTTACAATTAATCTATCCTTTGTTCATGGTAGATAGATATCAGTTTTATACCTTTCAATATTTTTTTTTAGAATTTGTTTAAGTTTACTTATTTATTTATTTTGAGAGAGAGTGAGAGTGCGGGTCACCGAGAGGGGCAGAGAGAAAGAGAAAGGGAAACAGAGAATCCTAAGCAGGCTCTGTGCTGACAGCACAGAGGCTCGAACTCACCAACCATGAGATCATGACCTGAGTTGAAGTCAGATGCTTAGTGGACTGAGCCACCCTGGTGCTCCTGTACCTTTAAATTTTTGAATGGTTATATTGATTTTGATACTTGCAGTCTTCACAGATATGGATTATTTTCAAACACTGGTTGTAATAGCAACTTGCTAATGCAGTTCAGTGAGAACTGGGCAAAGTACATATTTGGCTTTCTCATGGCTTCATCTTACCTATGTTCAGACAAACATAAGCTCATTTAATGTTTAATCTTGTGCACATGTATTCTGGTTCCACAGAAGAGATGGATGTCATGTCCTCTACCTCCAACTAGCATTTCTGTGGGTGCTCTGGCTTTCTTGTGTCTTAATGCCCATAGCCCTTCACCCTCTGATATAGCAGGTTAGAATCTAATTATAAACTGGCTCTTGAGTTTTTATAATTATATACAAAGTATTTTATACTCTCAATTACATAGTAAAATCATTAAAGCAGGCATGATTTCCTTCCATTTCCTCCATAACTCTCCAGCTTGGAACACGTAATATGATCAAAGAGTTTTTATTTTATGACTTAAAGGTGAAAAAAAAATCATCCTTTGGAAGCGAGCATTCTAATTAAATGAAAAACTGGTGCTGGTGTTACGACTGTGTCTAGATGTTTTCCTTTTTGTTTGCTTGTCTTTTTGTATTTAGGCAAAAATATTGAGAAAATGCTTTTAGAATTTCTTAAAATGGGGTTAATATAAAGATACTGGAAGAATTAGACTTCACAGCATGCCCCAGTTTCAGAATACTAGGGGAAAAAAAAGGCTTATTCTTAGAATTACAATTAAATACTTACGGACTTTGGGGAAACGTTACAATTTTCTATTTAGTTCACAGTAACTAGAAATAAGAATTTTATCTAAGTCTAAGGGAAAATTCTGCACTTTGACTTCTCTCCACCCTTCCCTCATGCCAGCAAGCCTAGCTTAATTAGAGAAGCAAGTTTGAAGTGAACAACTAGCCATTTGAAACTACTTTTATCATGAGTGCCTGGCATTGTGGTAGCATAGTTTACAGATCTTGTATGCACAAGAGCTCTGAAATTACTTATAGATTGATTTTTTAAATGTTATTTTTTGAGAGAGAGCAAGAACAAGTATGAGCAGGGGAGGAGCAGAGAGAGGGGAGCAGAGGATCCAAAGTGGGCTCTGTGCTGACAGCAGAGAGCCTCATGCGAGACTCCAACTCATGAACTGGGAAATCATGACCTGAGCCAAAGTTGGAAGCTTAACTAACTGAGCTACCCAGGTGCTGCGACTTTTAGATCGATTTTTAAAAATATTCCTGCCATAAACGCATCTGAACATACATGGGGATGAGTGGACTCTATTATAGAATCCTACTGATGATGTTGAATAGCGCTTTATGGTCCGTTATTTGTCTCTTTCTCAAAATGGGGACCATTTCTCCATTCACTCTTAGTCCTGAAAGTAAATAAATATAAGAATAGCAACTGACATTTTTTTTTCTTTTTTACTGTTTCCCTTTTTTTTCCTTAGTTTACTTATTTAATTTGAGACAGAGACAGAGACAGCGCAAGTGGGGGAGGGTCAGAGAGAGAGAGGAAGACAGAGAATCCCAACCAGACTCTGCACTCACACAGGTGCAGAGCTTGAACTCGCAAAACTGTGAGATCATGACCTGAGCTAAAACCAAGGAGTCGAATGCTTAACCGACTGAGCCATCCAAGCCCCTCTACTGTTTGCCATTTTTAAGATGCTTTATAAGTGTTAAATGAAATATCCATGTTTCTAGCCCTTTACCTGTATACTAGATCTCATCATTTAGAATGTGTCTCAAGTAATATTCTCTTCTGTCTCTACATATCAATCTTTCTCTACTTAATACATCATATGAGAATATGAACATGTTACTTCTCTGTTTAAAAGCATTGTTCACTTGATTCCATTATCCCCTATATCTGCTGGCACATTTCTCTGCAACCCTCTACAACAAAATGCCTTAACAGGTATATAGATTTTCATACCTATATTTAACTATATTTATATATACATTTAACTACACTTCTCTCCTTTTGCTCACAGGAAAACTATCTCTTGTCAAGACCACCAATAATCTAGGGGCGCCTGGGTGGCTCAGTCGGTTGACCAACTTCAGCTCAGGTCATGAGCTCATGGTTCATGAGTTCCAGCCCCGCCCCGCCCCATGTCACATCGGACTCTGTGCTGACAGCTTGAAGCCTGCTTCAGATTCTGTGTCTCCCTCGCTCTCTGCCCCTCCCCCTCTCATACTTGTACTCTCTCTCTCTCTCTCTCAAAAATAAACATTAAAAAATATTTTTAAAAAAGATCACCAATAATCTTTATTTTCTCTTTACAAATAATGGACAATTAGCTTTTCTTGACTAAACTCTCATTTTCATCTCATATATTTATGCATAAACTTATCCTTGATGCACATGTTTCACTTGCCTTCTGGGACACCACCCTGTCCTGGTTTGCCTCTAGTCCACCTGTTTGCTTCTTCTCAGGGCTTTTGTCAGTTCCTCTTCATCTTCTGGACCAATCAATGTTAGAGAATCCAAAGACTCTTCTCATTTTACATTCATTTTTCACAATTTTTTTTAAATCTCTTTCAGCCTCATGGCTTTAAATAGCACATATAAGCTCTCAGTGCTATCTCCAGATCAGTTGTCCTTCTTAAAATCTCAACTGGCTTTATATGAATCTGATGGCTATCAAGATAAAGATGGGATTGAAGATAAGATAGTGAAAGCCTGATATAAATTTGCAGCATCAGACCTTGGCTTATCTCTACTAGAGCTCCATCTCACCAATATGCTCCTGGTGTACCACTTTCCGGAGTATCTAAGAATACAGTTCAGGACTTTGCAAAAGCTACTCCTTCCCATGGCGCGCCCTCAGCCCTCCACTGCCGTTAACCCATATCTGGATCTTTCAGCTGACTTTCATGAGCCCATAAATAAATAAATAAATAAATAAATAAATAAATAAATAAACGGTTGTATGTATTTACTTGCGTTTCCACATATGCATGCATATATTCACATATATAATATATACATACATATATATGTGATCATTTAAATAAATTATTATTCTCTCATTACTATATCATCCCCATTATTGTATCACAATTTGTATTTATGTACTTATTTAATTTCTGATTTTTGCTTTTTTTAATTTATTTTTTACTTTGAGAGAGAGAGAGAGAGAGAGAGAGAGAGAGAGCGCTGGGGAGGAGCAGAGATAGGGGTAGAGAAAGAGAATCCCAATCAAGCTCCACAGTGCCAGTGTAGAGCCCAATGCAGGGCTTGAACTCATGAACCATGAGATCATGACCTGAGCTGAAATCTAGAGTGGGATGCTTAACTGACTGAGCCAGCCAGGTATCCCATGATTTTTGTTTTTCTACTTTAGGAGGGTATAAGCTCCAGGAGGGCAGAACCCATGACTGCTTTATTTACCAAGTACTTCCAGTTCTTAGACTACAGTCAACAGTCAAAATAAGATTTGTTTAGTATCTAACTGAACATGAACATGGAAGGATAGATAAAATCGTTTATTTAAAATAAAAAAAAAAAAAAACAAGAGAGGCTAATGAGGTAATAGGAAAACCAAGAGAAAGGGGTATTATGGAAACTAAAAGAAAGGAAATAGTTTTAAGAGGAATTAAGTTGTCAAAATGACACATGTTGCCTGAGGTAAAGTAACACAAAGATTGAAAAGTGTGCAAAGGCTAAGATGGCAATGAGTTCAAAGTGCCACCTTCAAGACAGAACTTTTAGTTTTCACAGAGTGTTGAGAAGTTAATGAAAGATAATGAAGTAATGAAAGCAACCGAACACAGGCAACATTTCAAGATATTTTTTTCTACATGAAGATGAGCAAATTAGAGCAGATAGAGCAATAGTTGGAAAAGGATGTGGTGACCACAAGAGATTTTGTCTTGTTTAAATTGTTTCAAGGTGATATATATTGACACGACCATTATTCTGAGCTTGATATACTCCCAGCTAAATAGAATTGTTGCCAGACAGGTAGAAACACTTTCATAGTAACTATTATTTAATTATGTTACGCAGCCATATTTCAATCCATAGCAAGATTATAAAATATCCTAGGTAAAATACCACATTTAAAATACATACATTTTTCCAGAAAATTACATACAGAATTTCATTTAAGCCTTTAGTTTATAACACAGCTCTAGAAAATGTTTTCCCAGTTATAATAGCTATTACTACTACTTGATTTCAATACAAATTAGGAAATTTTAAAATATGAATTCTGCTTATCTTTAAACAATGCCTAATAGGAATATTCTGATTTCTTCTCCTAGAATATGTGACAAGAGAAGTAGGATTTGCCAAATCTCAAACCCAGAATCACAAACTAAAATATAGAAAGAGCTTTAGGGCTGAGAGAAAATAGCTTAACAGAAGGAACATTTGCATGTTTGAATTTTTTTTTTTCTTATCCTGTTGCACCAATTACATTCTCTACCACAATGGTAAGTGGAAAAGATCATAGTGAACATCACTTCTTGAGCTGAAGAATATATTGTTCAGTATTTCACAATGTATGATGTTTGCTCTTGGTATTAAGTAGACATCCTTTGTCAATTTCTTTCTGTTTCTGGTTTGTAAAATTACTTTTGATAAACCACTTTGTGTTATATTTTATTAATCTTTTGTATTTTTTTCACTTTTTAAAAAGTTTATTTATTTTGAGAGACAGAGAGCATAAGTGGGGGAGGGACAGAGAGGGAGAGCGAGAGATCCTAAGCAGACTCCATGCTGTTAGCACAGAGCCTCATGCGGAGCTTGAACCCACAAACTGGTGAGATGGTGACATGAGCTGAAAGCAAGAGCTGGACGCTTGATCAGCTGAGCCACCCAAGAGCCCCAATTTATCTTTTTTATTTAAAGAAAATAGTGCATGTTTTACTTTCTCCCCAAATTTTAGTGAAGCAATGAATTACATTGATTTTCAAATATTAATCCAAACTTACATTCAAGGAATGAAAACAAGTTTGTTGTGAGATATCATAGTTCTCTATTGCTGGATTTGATTTGTTGATATTTTGTTAGTACATTTGCATCTATGTTCATGAGAATGACTAGCCAGACATTTTCTTTTTTTAAATAATGTTTTGTCAGGTTTTGATATCACAGTTATGTTATATTCATAAAAGAATTTGAAAAATATCCCTATTCTCTTGAAAATGTGTGCAGAGAAGGTGATGTTTCTTCCTTAAACTATTAGAATCATTCAATATTCAAGATATTCAGGTGATATCTTAAAATGAACTTTATTAATCATGAGTTCAATTTTCGATAAAGTAAAAGGCAGTTTTAAAAAATACTGTGTATTTTGAAATTTGTGTATTTTAAGGAATTTATAAATTTTATAAAGTTATTAGGTTTATTAGCACAAAGTTTTTATACTATTCTATTATTTTCTTTTTAGTTGTTAAAGTTTTAGTGGTGTTCCCTTTTCACTCCTAATGTTGGTTGTTGGTTATTTTCACACCCTCCTTTTTTATCCTTGACAGTATTTTTGAGTTTATCAATATTATCAGCTACTTTCTAACAACCAATTTTTGTTTTCTAGAGTCTATTTTATGTTTGTAATATGTTATTTAATTTCTGTGTTTATTACCATTATTTTTGCTTTTATTTTTCTTTCCTTGGGTTTAACTCCTTATTTGTGTGTTAAGATGAGATGCATACTTCAGTCATTGCTTTTTCAACTTTTCTGATTTCTAATGTTTTTAGGGCTATACTTTTCCCCCCAAATACTGCTTTGTCAGCATCCCATGGATTTTGATATGCCATATTTTAACTATCATTTAATCCAAAAATATTTTCTGATTTCCATTGTAGTCACTTATTATATTTGATAACATTTTAAGGGGATTAATTTTCAACATTTCTAGTAAGCCTTATTATCTATGTTTACTTTAATTGCATCCTGATTAGAGAATATTCCGGGGCTGATTTGAAGGCTGGCTTTGATTCCCTATGAGAGTCATTGTACCTGCCATTATTACTATTTGATAGCATTTCCAAGTGCCACCTGAACAGCTGGGATCTATCCCCAAATCCTTCCAGCCCAGTAGGCACTGGGCCACGACTTTTGTATCTCTAGCCCCATGAGACTGTGGAATTCTCTACTCAGCCTCTTCACAACTTTCAAGTTGACAAATGAGTCAATGGACAAGCAGTGCTAAATGTCAAGCTCATTTTCTGAGTTTCTTTTCTCCCTGAGATTTTGGAACACAAGTCCTCACTGCCTTCTAATAACTTACTGTTGTTGTTGTTGTTAATGTCATCCAGAAATAAGGCCAATTTAAAGCACTGTTAATATTTGTGATCAATAAAATCTTAATTTTTAAACACTGTCCTCTATTTCATGTGTTTCCTTTTGTTATTTTGAACAAAAATTGGAACTGTTTATAACAAATAAACATGGGATTGATTGTAAAATTTCGTGCCTTAGTATCCAAAATTCATAGTATATTATCTGTTACATTTTCACTTATTTTAATGAGATTACAAAAGCAAAATAATTCATTAATTCATTAAGAAAAGTCTTAATAGACAAAGATATATACATTGCTGGAGTTGACCCCTTTGCAATAACTTGAATCTTATTTATCAGCTTACACAGGATAAAATAAATGTTCCCAGAGAGAAAGCCATTATAAAACCAACATAAAACCTCAGGATATATGAAGGTCAAAACTTTCAAGGTCTTAAATTATCTCAAGTTTTCATACTGAATTACCATGTATATGATATTTCCTGTAATTCTTCCATCATTTTGTATTAAAACAAAACAAAACAAAACAAAACAAAACAAAACAAAACAAAACAAAATAAAGACCTAGTGTGGAGCATACATGCTACAGGGAAGAGATTTTAGGACTTTTTCTTTTTAATAAACCTATGCACAAGTTTTTAAACAGGGAGTTAAATTATACCAAGTCAAATTAGTGATAGCAGGCATATTAATTTTTTAAAAATCTCAGCTAGATTTAATCTTAGCTACAAAAAAAGGGTATGTGCCTTAAACTACAATTTCAATGTGGTATGTATTTGAAGTCTCTCAGGCACAATTTTATGAAGGAAATCAGAACTTCCTTACCTTTAAAACTTGGGGAATATTTTATGAAAAGATGCTCAACATCACTCATCATCAGGGAAGTACAAATCAAAACTACAATAAGATGTCATCTCACGCCTGTCAGAACAGCTAAAATTAACAACATAGGAAACAACAGATGTTGGCCAGGATGCAGAGAAAGGGGAGCCTTCTGAATGCAAACTGGTACAGCCACTCTGGAAAAGAGTACGGAAGTTCCCCAGAAATGTAAAAATAGAGCTACCCTATGATCCAGCAATGGCACTTCTAGGTATCTACCCAAAGGACAGAAAAATACTGACTCAAGGCATATATGTACCCCAATGTTTATAGTAGCATTATCAACAATAGCCAAATTATGGAAAGAACCCAAATGTCCATTGACTGATGAATGGATAAAGAAGAGGTGGTGTTGTATATACAATAAAATATTACTTAACCATAAAAAAAAAAGAATGAAATCTTTCCATTTGCAACAATGAGGAAGGGGCTAGAGAATATTATGCTAAGCAAAATAAGTAAGTTAGAGAAAAAGAAATACATTATGATTTCACTCATCTGTGGAGTTTAAGAATAAACAGATGAACATAGGTAAAAAAAAAAGTAAGAAAAGAAAACCAGAGAACAGACTCTTAACTATAAACAACAAACTGAGAGTTACTGGAAGGGAGGTGGGTAGGGGTAACTGAGAGTTACTGGAAAGGGGTTAAATGGGGATATGGATTAAGGAGGGCATTTGTCATGATGAGCATTGAGTGTTACATGTAAGTGATGAATCACTAAATTCTACATCTGTAATGAATATTACACTGTTTCTTAACTAACTGGAACTTAAATAAAAACTTGAAAAAGGAAAAAAAAAACCTTACATGGAAACTATTAGATTTCCAGTACTATCATATCAAGCCTGGAAGTTCTACCTGTCCTTAAGTTCATGTATTCATTTAATAAATTATTGTGGTTTTTATCCCCTACACTAATGGAAAAACAAAACAAAACTCAGGGATTATTTTTACACGATCTTTTAAATCTTAGAATTTAACTGGCTATATCTAAAATAAACTGTATTGATCCCTAGAACCATTAGAAACAAGCATATTAATTATAACATTCTTAAAATTTAGAAATAAATCTCATGTCTAACATATAATGGAGTTGGGTGTACTTAATTATTTTATGCAACAAGTAAGTGGATAAATAAATATAACATGTATTGGGCACCTAGTATATGCTGGACAATGTTCTACGTACTTTTAATTTTAACATCATTGATTTATGTTACCTTGACTTTATTCTCCTAGAACTCAGAATAATAATTAAATAAACAGAGCTTTACCTGCCATATCAGGTGTAATTCCTGGCTCATTCCTATAAAGGAAAATATTCACAAAAGAAGGGAGAAATAAGGGTATTAGATCCTTAGCTATTTTTCCTACCTGTGTTTATTAGACTTTTTTTATGTTTTTTTAAAAAAATTATTACTAACCAGATAATAGCAAGAAAAAGGAAAAATGTAATAATATCCTGGGATCTTTTTGTAAGATGAAGAATACATACCTGCTGTGATAAAATACAGTGCAGATGCTGCTTATTGCAAAGAGCAAAACTATCTGGTACCTTATCAGGAAGAGATTATGGTCTGCCAGATAAGGCAGGATTTAAATGAATGACTATACACAGAACTATAGATAATGTAAACATTGGCAAAAATGTCTTAGTCTCTACGAGTCTGTTCTGATGTAGCTAAGAACACAGGCAGTTTCAAAATAGGCAAAAGCTGTTTCACTTTAAACTCTGATGGAGTGAGATACAAAATCATCCTGGAAATGCACTATGCCAAACTAGAGCATTCTTTAGTCTGCTAGAAAATTCTTTATGATTTCTTTCTAGCCTTATCTGTAGGTTTTACCTCTCACTACTACCATAATTTTCACAACTCAAAAGAAATTGTGTGTGTGTGTGTGTGTGTGTGTGTGTGTGTGTGTGTGTACTAACAGGGAAGAAGTAAAATAAACACATCCTGTTCAATAGCCCAAATTACTTATGGTTAGTAGAAAATTCAGGGAAACTTTTATAACTAAAGCATTGCAATCAATGGTGGCACAAAGAACCAAGGTCTATTTTGAGGGCTTCACATTTCTACCACTCAAGCTTCCACTAAGACACATTTTCCTATTTGAAATAGTTGATGCTACTGTCCTCAGTTGTAGTCACTCTGGGTATAACACACCAAAAGGAAGTAAGATTCGTTCAGAAAATGTTTACTAAAACAAACTCTATATACTGGGCATTGTTCGAGGCCATTTTCTGTGTTGGAAATACTCTGTCCAGTGATTAGGTACTAACCACATCTGGCTATTGAGCACTTGAAATGAGATGGATATGACTAAGGAATTAACTTTGTATTTGAATTTATTTTTAATTATCATTTTCCAATGTTTATTTATTTTTGAGAGAGAGAGAGAGAGTCAGAGCATGAGAGGGGGAGGGGCCAAGAGAGAGGCGAGACACAGAATCCAAAGCAGGCTCCAGGTTCTGAGCTGTCAGCACAGAGCCCAATGAGGGGCTCCAACCCACGAGCTGTGAGATCATGATCTGAGCCAAAGTCGGTCGCTGAACCAACTGAGCCACCCAGACGCCCCAGTTTTTTTAATTATTTTAATTTTAAGAGTCCCATGTGTCTAAAAGCTATCATATTGGAGAGTGCAGTTTAGCACTGAGATTGCAATAGCAAACAAAAGAGACAAGGTTCTAGCTCACAGGTGGCTTCAATTCTAGTAGGATCAATCAGGCAATAAGTACATAAACAAATGTATGTATTCTGGTAATAAGTGCTATCTAAAATGGGGATTCAGAAGGGGCGTCTGGATGGCTCAGTCGGTTGAGCATCCTACTCTTCATTTTGGCTTAGGTCATGGCATCAAACTCTTCATGGGTTCCAGCGCCCTGTCAGGCTACACACTGAGCGTGGAGACTGCCTAAATTTCAGTCCTCCCTCTTTGTCCCTCTCCCCAACTTGCATTCTGTCTCTTTAAAATTAAAAAATAAATTAAAAATAAAATACACAAAATAAAATGGGAATAGAGAAGTTAGGAATTGAAATGAAAGTCTGTTTTGGAGAGGATAAACAGGTAGAGTGAAATCTGAGCCAAACCTGAAGCATATAAGCAATTCATGCCTATATATTTGGGAAGAACATTTAAAGCAGAGGGAATAGAATGTTCAAAATCCTGAGAATGGGAGTATGCCTCACATATTCAAATAGAGCAAGAAGACCACAGTGCTTCAATAAGGGACAGGTAGAGAGTCAACAAAGATGAGGTGGGTCACATCATTCAGAGCCTTAAAAGCCCTGTGGAGAACTCTGATTTTTCTAGTAGATGAGAAGGAAGCCATTGAGTTACATACTAAAAAAAAAATTACAAAATTCATAATACATAATTAGAGAAATAACAGCATTAAAAAATCCTATGCTGAACATGTTGTAAAGTAGTTTCTAGATACAAGAGCAAGTCTCTTCATACAAGACACAGTAAATTCCCTTTTGTCCTCAATTAACAGAACAGAGGTCTCCCGCTTTTGCTACCCCAATATCTCACGCACTTAGCAGTATTTTTAAACTTACATGATATTTTATGCTTACTTTTTGCAGGGAATTTGGAATATAGAAATAGCAGAGTAATTTGGAATTCCCAAACTTCGTGAGAAAATTATCTATACTTTATTTTTCTTTTTCCTATTTCTCATCATCCCTCAAGCCTTGGCAGAGTGAGTTCTCAGAAACTGTTCCATCCGAGTCACTAATGGCTTTCTAGCTAAATGTAGCACATGTTTCTTTATGCTACTTGATTTCTTGGCATTCTCTAGCTCTGTTAGCCCTGGCGTTCCTCTTTTAATGCACTTTGATTTTAGCTTCTGAGATAAAACTCCAACCTGAATTCTTCCAAAAGGCTCTGACTGTTCACTTGTAATGTCTTTAGTGGTGTTCTGTTCTTGCGCTCATGGCATTAAAACAAAAGTTCTTTGGGTTCTTGCACTGTGACTTCTACCCTCCTCAGTTGCACAATTTTCCTGGGTTATTTCATTCCATAACTTCACTTGATACTTCTGTGCCAAAGACTTCTAAATTAGCAATTTCACATCCACTCATTTGCCTCAGTGTTGCCTCAAATACATATCCCCCCATCCACTTTTATCCTCCGCACTCTTTTCTAACTGAATAGCTCCAACATACATATGGTTGTTGAATCCAAAACCTAAGGTTCCTAAGCCAAAACAATCATCCTAATTACTAATTATGACTTTGTTAAATGTTGTATATATCATACATTGGAGTCATTACTACATGTCAAGTAAAAATGAAATACAGACCTCAAAAGCAGGTGTCAAAGTCCAATACTTGACTCTAACATATTTTGCAAGCTGATTTCCATTCTAAATTCAGTTCCCTTTAGACAGGAGGGTAGAAAAAGTTCTTGCCTTTGCTTCCCACCTTCCACTTAAGCTAAGTCCATTTCGCTAGGAGGGCCAACCTCTATTCTACCATGGAATTTGCAGAGTGCATCAGATTTTCACAAAAATAACTCATGTCCAACATCCCACTGGGCAATGGCCATGGTATGTGGTTATTCTTTTTTTCTTCTATGCCTCACTTGAGAATAGAAACCCTCGATAATAACTGTCCATGGACCGAGCTACCCAGATACACTTATACATTCACTTTTTCTCAAGGTTCTTGACATCTTTCAGGTAGTACTGGCAGGCAGTCTAAAAAAGTCTCATTTCTTTCTCTTTTCTCTTCTTCTTTCTACTCAGGATAGTGACTTTCTGGAAATGAAGTGACTGGTATCACATCCACACATTGTTTCTGCCAGACTTGTGTCATATGCCCTGAATCATCTTTCTGTAACCTATTCCACAAAACATTGCAGTTCTCTAAGGCTTTAGACATTTAAAATGAAAATCCAGAAATATACAAAGTCTATTTCTGTTTTATTTTTTTTCACTTTTTCCTTCCCAAACCAAAGAAAGCTGATGATGATTGATTGAACAGGAAGAGAGGAAAAATTAAATATTTTTTAAAGTCTTCAACAAGCATCTCAAAATATTACACTATGCCGTATATTTTAATTTCCTATATATTGTCTGCATTTCTTTCTACCCGAAACTCAGTACAAGCTGGAAATATATGTAACTCCTTTGCCTTTATATCCCTATTGGTGTTAATGTCAGAGATATGGAAAATGAACATACATTTATGGATAATATAAATGGATATTTATTATAGAAAACCCTTATCTGTCTTCTTCTTCATATGTAGACACAATCCCCATGAGTTGTGGCAAAATTGCTTATCCCTGTGGCCAAATAGAGAATAGAATTATGATCAAAGATAAGGAAGGGTATTGCTCTCATTCAAAACTCTATCAAGATTGTCAAATTCCTCAGACTAACATTTACAAAAAATTATTCAGAGTTCAGATTTAGATCCAAATGAGAATTTTTAGGAAACTAACAATCTAAAGCAGAGTAGGCAGCTATCTTAATATCCTTAGGAGGCCTTTGGTTTGTTTTATTGCAGATTTAATCTTTTAGATGTGTTATTGGGCATGAACCAAAGCCAAATATGTTTAACTAGCAAAGCTTTGCAGTTATTTCAGAATTGCTTACTGGAATGTGTTATTACAGATAGAAAATGATGTTTTAAATCTGTTAGAGTGAGTGCATTTTTCTTAGAAACCGCATATGTGCTTAGAAACAACAATATTTATTTGAATAAGAAAATTGGGTTGCTAGATCTTGTATTTAGAACATCAGTTCACAGGTTTTTATATTTTAATTTTTTTCATGGATCAGTTCATAGTTATAATACAGTTGAAAACTAAACTCTTTTATTTATATTTTTTAGTGGATAATATTCTGAAATCCTTCTATTGAAAATTTACTAATTTGTTTCTAATTTTAAATACTAACTATATACCTCTAAGACTGAAGTGATGTCTTTAGTGGTATGTGATGGTCTTTTACATCAATTATTTAATAAATAGCCATTCAATGCTCCATCTGTTTTATGGACATTTTGGATAGAAACCTTTACTGAGCCTGCTTGCAACATCTACATGTTATTATCTAGCCTGTCTCCCATTTTCTTACCTGTTAAAGGCTAAACTGGTTAAAATAGGCAGATACTTGCTGAGACTTTTTTTTTTCTTGGCTTGTTCCTTCTTTGCAGTAAACTGCACAGGAATATTATACAGGTGGAGCAACTAAGGGCCAAGTAAGTATAGGCTGAATCTGTTTTTGTTTGTTTATATTTCATACATTTTAATTTTTGCTATATTTTTGAGATAAACTGTTACATAAAATTGTGGAAGACTGAGGTGTACAAAGTGTTTGTTTAATGCATTTTTATATTTGCAATATAAAACTTTATAAATATAAATATATATTTGCAATATAAGTATTGCAATATAAATATATATATAAATATAAATTGCAAATATATAAATTTGCAATATAAAACACAAAAGCGTTAGCAAACCCCTTTATCATATCATGTAATCTTTTCTTTTTTTTTTGCGTGTGTTGAGAACAATTAAGATCTAGTCTCTTATTAACTTTGAAGTGTATAATACAGTATTATTATAATCACTATGTTGTGCACAAACTGTACAGAACTTATTTATTTACTAGCTGAAAGTTTGTACCCTTAAATAACATCTCCCCAGTTCCCCACCCTTCAGCCCTTGGCAACCACCATTTTGTTCTCTGTTTTCAAAACTTCAATATTTTTTATTTTTTTTCTTTTTTTTTTTTTAAATTTTTTTTTTTTCAACGTTTATTTATTTTTGGGACAGAGAGAGACAGAGCATGAACGGGGGAAGGGCAGAGAGAGAGGGAGACACAGAATCGGAAACAGGCTCCAGGCTCTGAGCCATCAGCCCAGAGCCTGATGCGGGGCTCGAACTCACGGACCGCGAGATCGTGACCTGGCTGAAGTCGGACGCTTAACCGACTGTGCCACCCAGGCGCCCCTATTTTTTTTCAAGTTTAGTATTTGTAGGTTTTATATATAAGTGATATCATACAGTATTTGCCTTTCTCTGTCTGAACTATCTCACTTGGCACAATTTCCTCAAGGACCATCCATGTGTATCAAATGGTAGGATATCTCAATCACATTTTCTTTTTCCATTTATCTGTTGATGGACACTTAGGCTGTTTCCATATCTTGGCTGCTGTGAATATTGCTTCAATGAACATAGGTGTGCAAATATCTGAGATATTGATTTCAATTCCTTCGGTGTATACCTGAGAGTGGGATGCCTAGATCATATGGTAGTTCAATTTTCAATTATTACTCCAAGAAAGGCAGCCTCCTTATTTGTGTGCTCTCTACAGCAGCTTTTGTGTTACAATCGTAGACCTAAGTAATTGTGACACAGATAATATGGCCCAAGAGTCTAAAATATTCAGTAATTGGCCAACCAATTCAGTGAGTTTGCTAACTCACGAAGTTTGCCAACCCTTGCTTTATTAGAATAATATAAAAATGCAAATTCATATGTTCTTTCATTAACAATTTTTCTTGTTGTAAGTAGACTAATAAACGTTTATTGCCACACATTTTCTACCACAGGGCATGGAAAGCCCACAGAATTGAAAATAAGATAAGGGTGGGAAAAGGGGTTACTGGCAAGATATAATTTTAGGAGGAGGAATGTTGAAGAGAAAAATAACAGCTGGTGCAAATACAGGCAAGAGTTGCTCAGGGGAAGCATGCAAGAGGGAGGTTTTATTTGTAGAGGTTTGGGAGGAACAGTTCTACCAAAAGTAAATTGAAAATTAGGCCTCTGTTTGTTTTGTGGCCATATTATAAAGGTGAACTATATCACTCCTCCCCCACCCCCACAAATATGGCTGAACATAAGGACTGATTACGCCCACTCATATATCAAGATGGTATGGAAAGGTTTATTGCTGACATAACGAGGTTTACGCACTAAGGGTGAAAGCAGAACAGTCTCTAAAGCTTGTCCAAAAATGGCTTGAGGGAGAGAAAGAAAAGGAGACTGGCTTGGGTTTTTCTCGTGAAAGTGTATTTATATATTGTTTAGTAATCTCTATACCCGAGGTAGGGCTCAAACGGCATGACCCTGAGATCAATAGTCACATACTCTTCTGACTGAGCCAGCCAGGCACCCCTGTCTTGGGTTTTATAGTGATAAGAGGTAGGGGCTTAGATGAGCCATGATTTGAATGTCCTTCCACCAACACCAAAGGAGAGAGCACCGGGGATTTCTTATGAGTTTGCCTATACGTGATCAGAGGGGGAAGGAGTAGTGAGGCTTGAAAGCTATCCCCAGGCAAACATAAAAAATGTAGTTATCTGAATATTCAGCATTTTTTCTTTTGGAAATCTCACTAGAATATAAATATGGGATTTGAGTTTCAGGGTTTTTTAAATTTTTTTTTAATGTTTTTATTTATTTTTGAGACAGAGAGAGACAGAGCATGAGCAGGGGAGGGGCAGAGAGAGAGGGAGACACAGAATCTGAAACAGGCTCCAGGCTCTGAGCTGTCAGCACATAGCCCCACGCGGCTCGAACCCACGAGCCCGTGAGATCATGACCTGAGCAGAAGTTGGACGCTTAACCGACTGAGCCACCCAGGCACCCAAGTTTCGGTTTTGTTTAAATAACTGGCATTTGGTCAAGTCTTTTAACCTCAAGTTCATACTTGAGCAAAATGATAATGATAATACTAGGACTCCATACCTCACAAAAGTACTGTGATATCCACGAGAAATATTTGTGGAATAAAACTGAGAACTAAATAGTAAGGGGTGGGGGGTGGTGGAAGTGTGCTATTATATGTTAGTGTTTTACATTCTGGGAGCTGCTGGTTTTAAATACAGGCTATTTGAGTACAAAAATAGACTGGTTATTTGTGTGAAGTTTTGTAGATGGCTCAAAGTATTTTTGAAGGTAATTGCAAGACTGCTTTTGTTTCCTTTAAGCGACAATTTTTCTGTCAGAAAAAAAATGCTATTTTGAAATTATCTTGGTTATCACTTCAGTACAGAGAAAGAAAGGATAGTGTCATGACCTTCTGGTTACATTTTGACACGGTTATATTATAAAACAAGATAAAAATCTTAACCAACAACAACAAATTATTAGGCACTTATCAGTTGAACAACATAAATAGATGCTGTAAAAAATTGTCTTCACAGGAGTGCCCCACTAGTTCCAGGTGGAAACAGGATAAATATCTTCTAATTGAAACACTTTATAACCACTCCTATATTTTAATTTATGGCTGAAAATATGCATTCCAACAGCAACTCATCTGACATTTACAAGCTGAGAAAGAATATGCCTTCCTTGCTGCTACTGGCTATAAAAAATGATAATAATAAGAATGACAAGGAACTCCTACAACCAAATGTTGACCTCCAGGCTCACAAAAATGAAACTAAAGAGATTCGCAATAGTAAGTCACCACAGTGAATTTTCTAGTACATATTTTTAAAAAAGACCCATAGCTGATTCTAAAAGCAAGTCACACTAAAATCTGAGGTGCTTTAAAAATTCTAAAAAATTCTCAATAATTGTCTATTTTCAGATATCCGTTATGCCTCATAGTTTTGTTTTTTAAGTTGCCATACAATTGACCAATAGCAATGTCATATCAGGGGACATGTTTTATGCTTACTATCCCTTTTTAAATGCTTCAGGAGAAGGCATGAACAAATCAGTTATGCATTGTATGCATTTTTTTATTCTTAATGAAATCAATACTACTAGATTATATCATCCTGGTAATAAAAATAAATTTTGTGGGGGCGCCTGGGTGGCGCAGTCGGTTAAGCGTCCGACTTCAGCCAGGTCACGATCTCGCGGTCCGTGAGTTCGAGCCCCGCGTGGGGCTCTGGGCTGATGGCTCAGAGCCTGGAGCCTGTTTCCGATTCTGTGTCTCCCTCTCTCTCTGCCCCTCCCCCGTTCATGCTCTGTCTCTCTCTGTCCCCAAAATAAATAAACGTTGAAAAATAAATAAATAAATAAATTTTGTGTCTCCTAAATTCTCTGATTAAACTCACATTTTCATTTCACTCCTTTTTGGCAACTGAGAATTATTTTGTTGTATATTATTTTCTATTTAAGTTTATTTATTTCTTTTGAGAGAAAGAGAGAGTGAACAAGGGAGGGGCAGAGAGAGAGGGAGAGAGAGAATCCCAATCCCAATGTGTACTTTCAGCACAGAGCCTGACAGAGAGATTGATCTCACAAACTGTTAGATAGTGACCCAAGCCTAAATCATGAGTTGGATGCTCAACTGACTGAGTTACTCAGGTGCCCCTGAATATTCTTGATAAATATATTTTATTATCAATATCTACCTTATCTGGGCGCTGAAGTATTATACCACCTTAAAAAACTTAAATACAGTAAATCTTAAAAAAATTTTTTGAAAAAGAATACTTTAGAGGTATTATATTTTCCCCAAATTCATCTAATTTTTAGCTTAACCATAATTCTCAACATTCTTTTGTTGTTGTTGTTGTTGATTTATTTTTGAGAGAGAGAAAGTGTGAACGCAAGCAACAGAGGGGCAGAGAGAGAGGGAGATAGAGAATCCCAAGCAGGCTGTACTGTCAGTGCAGAGCCTGATGTGGGCTTACAATCCATGAACTCATGATCTGAGTGGAAGTCAAGAGTCAGAAACGTAACTGACTGAGCCACCCAGGCATGCCCCAACATTTTTATGTCTTAATGGAATATAAATTGTAAGGCCACTGATAGGAAATATATTCTAAGGTACAAAATTCTTTTGTTCATTCTCAACAATAGTGAATAACTTTGTTTTTTAGCATTGTATCAGAAAAAATAAATATATTCAAACAATTTCTGATGGTCCTATTGTGACAAAACAAAAATTATGATGTTATCTCAAGTTTCTGCATAAATAAATAAATTCATCCATTCATCCTAATCTTAATAATATAACATATAGAAAAAAATCCAAATACCACCAGTTGTGGTTTTATGTGTAGATTTTAGGCACAGAAATGCAATCTATATTTTCTCTTCCACCAGTTACTTTGTATGATCGATGGCTGCATTTGGGTGTGATGAAAGTTGTTTCTGTGGTCTCTCACAAGGAGGGATATACTCCAAAAACAAGGTAAGAGTCCACAATCAACATAGAACATTCTGTCCTAATATTTTGTAACCATACCTCATATCTGCTAAGGTTACAGCATTCATCACCATGCTTGTGCATTTAAGAATAAACTAATATAAGGTGAAATACCTATTCCAGAGAGATCAGTACGTGACAAGAATACATTAGAAAGGAGGTGGAGTTCTAGAAGCATTTCCATTACAATCTGTGCAACATGAATATTCATTACATCATATACTTTACCAGCCATTGACTTTATAAGGTTGCAGTAATAATGAGGTTATATAGGACTGTTGCTACAGCTGATATTAAAAGATTAGATATTGGAAACTTGCCCCTGTCATTTTGCTTCTCGATATAAATAATTATTAGGATGCTAGTGCTTCACAGATGACCTCTGAGAATATTTTATTAAGTCTCAATGATTTTAACTTGGCTATATGTATTATTTGCATAGTAAGCTGCTGCCTAGTCACAAGTGGTTTCAAAGTGAGCCATACATTTTACTCACCCAAATTTCACAATTTGTAATTCGGGTATGTAGTATGCATTATACTATTCACTCTGGATGCAAAAACATGAACGAGATGGACATAACTACTTTTTCATAACCTTCACAGTTTGGTAAAGCAGATAAGAGAGTTAAAAAAAATAGTTCAGTGTACGAAATTCTATGTTGTGGGAATTACATGATTAACTGAAAGCAGGGAATACAGAAAATAGGCTATAATAGAGTTACTAAATATAGCATACTGCCAGTTGCCCCTCAGGCATCCTGTGCAGGCATTGTTAATTGATCACAGTATTCTGCCAAGATCACAGTCATGACCTTGTCACTTTTGGCACTGTAAGCCATGTAGTATCTGTCAATCAAAAGGAGTCTGCCAGCAAGTAAGGCTCCTCACACTCTGGTCAAATGCTATCACCCAAAGTCCAGAAACAATATTATGTTTTGCCAAAAAAAAAAAAAAAAAAAAAAAAAAAAAGTCAATTCTTCCCTTTGTTTTTCAGGCAAATAAGTGTGCCCCTCAGCAATTTGCCTCCAACTTGCAAGCATACTACTTTTAACTGGCAGAGACTACTATTACATTATAACTGCAAGTTAATCTTTGCAACTTCAGCGATCTTTGTCTGTGATATGGGGATAAACATAGCATCCACCTGACAGGGTTGCTGTGAGGAATAATGTAAATAAAGTATGTATTAAAAGCCGAAAGTCTGGCTCATAGGAAGTGCATTCTATCAGATGCACTTTTTAAAAAATATAACTCATTTAACTTAATATACATATAGTTGGATAGATACAGAAATAATGTAGCTATAGAAATATAAATGTGTTAGTAGATAACAATATTACCTAGCTGTGTCTTCTGGGAGGCCTAGAAGCAATGGCACCTCAAGTGCCTTGAGCACACTAAGTGGCCAGACTTAGTTTCTAAATATAATTTTCTGATAAAAGGAATGAGAGTATTACGGAAATGGCTAATTGTCAGCCTTAAGCATGAAAAATGCAAGGTGAGCCTGGAATATCTTTTAGTGCCAGAAAGTAAGTTCTAGGTGTTCAGAAAAAAAAAAAATAAATAAATCCCACTTTAGGCATAGAATTTTAGAGCAAGAGAAAGTAAGATGGGCCACTATGTGCACAGAAGCAGAAAATTATTAATGAATAGCCAAAATAACAGAATGCAAAAAATGACTAGACACAACAAACATATTTCTCTGAATAATGAGCATTACATAAGGCAAAACTAGAAAATGATACTGAAAAAAAGTGCTTTCTCTTCCTCCTATTACTATTATTTTAAATTAGATGTGTGTTATTTCTTTAGAATATGCAATATGATTTGTGACTATAATTTTACACAAAACTTGCAAAAATCTTTAATAAAATGCTTAACTATTTATTTTAGAAAAACATACACAAGAATGAATAGATAAATTGGGCACAGACATGTAATTTGTAAAAATTTTAGGTGCGAATCAGGCTCAAGTCTTCAGCCTCATGATTTCCATCAACAGAAAACTTGATAAAGTGAGGGTCTGAAAAAGATCTGAACACCAGATTTCTTCATTTTGATTTTATTCTGTGAGAAGTAAGAATCCATTGTTTTAGAGCTATTTGTCTAGATTGTATGGATATATTTGGAGCAAAATATGAAGTATGGAGTTAAAAGTCATTCAGCAGGCAATTCAAGCTCTTCTGAATTCATTAAAGAGAGTCTCAACAGTAAACTCTAAATCAGAATAGTTTGGAGAAAAGAAAAGGGAGAGGTGTTAGAATATTGGATATAATTAATTATCAGGAAAGAATTTTGATTGAAAAAAAGGATCAAGGGTGATACAAAACTTGGATGGCATGGAGAATTGTGACATTAACAGAAATAGATCTGTCAAGAGGAGGAAATGTCTTACAGATATCTAGCCATATTTTTGGAGGTTTTCATGAGAACAGCAGATGGTTCTCATAGTCACAATTATTTTCTATAGGGCGTATTAGTACATGTTGGGGATGAGTCTAGATACAGAAAGCCACTTAAACAAAATTCCTAATAGACCATGATGAACCTAATTTTAGAAAGTTAAATATATTTGGCAAAGCAGCAGTTGCATGGTAAACTACGGTAAACAAATAAATAAAAGGCAGACTAGACAGAAAGGAGTGCATTGAGGATACACCAAAGCAAAATTTCAGACATGAAGTATCATTGTGGACACTTGGGCACTGGGTTTTTAAGAAATGGACCACCTGCTGTGCTGCAGAGGAAGATGCCATTACTGGTGCTTTCTTCCTCACCCTCAAATCCAATTCCATCCATCTCCAGGTTATTGTTTCACCAAAATAAGGTTGACATCTCAGCAAAAGATAGCCTATCTAGATACTTCTGTATTACTTTTATTATCATATGATTAGCACTGAGAAACGAGTGCACAGGTATGGAGTTTTTAAAATATTTAAAATGACCTGAAAATACATTTTCAAGCACTTTTTAAAAATATCAAACTTGGGGCGCCTGGGTGGCTCAGTCGGTTAAGCGTCCGACTTCGGCTCAGCTCATGATCTCATGGTCCGTGAGTTCAAGCCCCACGTCGGGCACTGTGCTAACTGCTCAGAGCCTGGAGCCTGCTTTGGATTCTGTGTCTCCTTTTTCTGATCCTTCCAGTCAGGCTCTGTCTCTCTCTGTCTCAAAAATAAATCAACACTAAAAAAAAAATTTAAAAATATCAAACTTATATTAGAATTATTTCTGTAGCATGAAATAGATTTTTCCACTTGCTTACGCAGGAAATAGTGAACATATATGAATTTTTTATTGATGACTCAGTGTGATCAACATATTATTGTCCTAATAAATATGGCGAGATGTAACTCCTACCTCCTTCATCAATGTCACCATGTCAACTATAAATGGTTCCTTACCCTGCTGTCAGTGGGTTTGCTCCAAAATCCCCCCCACATTCTAATTTATTATTTGTTTTTACTCTATGAAAATGGAAGACAATAGTGACAAAACCATGACTTTCAATATTTAACAGAATGAGGGAGTTAGAAGTAAGTTGCAAGAGTCTATTTTAGTGTGCAGTTTGTTGTTTTATGGTCAGAAGACAAAACCTTATGTATGCAATGAAAAAATTTCTCCAAGGGGATCGAGCTTAAAACTGATACATCTTCAAAATCAAATCCCCCCCCCAAATTTAGATTAAGCAGCCTTAAAGATCAAACATGAAGTAAATAAAACATGTTTTCGTTGATGGACTTAATCTTCCTCCTAGTATTCATTACATATTCTTAGACATAGAGATAGATATAGAAAGAACCTACTTTGAATTCCACTTTGAACCTGAGAGTTAATCTTTAATCTAATACATATCTTAGTTGTTTTAAAACAGAGTGCATTTGTTATGCAGAATTATTAATCAAGTTAGGAGACATGCTAATCTTTGTTTTAATCATCTACATTCTAACAAAGTGAGCCATTTTTAACACAAAATCATGATACCATTATCTATCTAGTGGCCGTTTATTAAAGATACAGGCAGGAGAAAACATCTAGCAGCCTCTAGAGCTCTGATATTACACACCCACATCTACTAATAGAAAACTCAATTGTAACAACAAATTGTATCATTATTATTGATGAGTCTGAATTTATCTTTAAACATAAGAAGAAGCTAGGCATTGGGATTCAATTATATGTAGGAAACAATGTACCTACTATGAAAATAGTATTTATACGATATCGTGTAGCAAAAATGCACTAAGCAAAGTTCCTCACACAAAACAGGAGAGACTATTAATGCACAACTAACTAAAATGTGACACAAATGTGATACATGCCAAGAGAGAAGCACAAATAAAGTGCCATCAGTGTTGAAGGACAGAGAAATTCTATGCTAGAGCAGCTATTCCCAGGCGGGGGCAACTTTATACACAAACACCCTTCCTACATAATGAACATCTGGCAATATCTGAAGAGATTTTTGGTTTCCACAACCACGGGGGAGAGGGGAGTGCTAGGGCATAAAGAGGGTAGTAGACAGGGATGCTGGGAAGTATCCTCAATACTCAAGACAGCATTCTGACAACAAAGAATTACTTGGCTCAAAATAAAAAATAGTTCCAGGTGTACCTGGGGGGCTCAGTCGGTTAAGCATCCGACTTAGGCTCAGGCCATGATATCACAGTTTGTGGGGTTTGAGTCCCACAATCAGGCTCTGTCCTGACAGCTCAGAACCTGGAGCCTGCTTCAGATTCTGTGTCTCCCTCTCTCTTGGTCCCTCCCCTGCTTGCGCTCTCTCTCTCTCTCTCTCTCTTTCCCTCTCAGAAATAAATAAGCATTAAGAAAAAATTTTAAAAATAGCAATAATAAATATTTCCAAGGTGGAAAAACCTTGTTGCAGGAATTCTGAAAAGCTTCCTCAAAGAGGCCACATGTTAGTTTTCCACTGAAAAATATGAAGGGTTTCAAAAGGCAGAATTGGGGTGGAAATATAATGAAACTGAGTAGTTAAGGTGGGCAAAATCCATTTCTTTTAAATAAAGGTCATATTCGAGAAATGAAGAATAAGAATTTCGTTAATGGCTGGAATACAATGCACATCCCAGATAAGAGAGGAGTTTGAAAAATTGAGTTGAGGAACATGCCAAGACTTTGCATGTATGTATTACATATTGATGCATAAAACAATGTGTTTCATTTTTTAACAACCTGGATGCTACTATAATTCTATCTTGCAGTGAGCTCTTGTTCTTATTATTTTGTTTGGTTTTGTTTTACTTAGCTGGTATTTCCATGTTAGTCTGCCAGTTTTTCTCCCAATGAGTGATTTTATTTCACAGTATAAATGGATCAGAATGTACACAACCAGTCCACCACCAATGGGAACTCAGACTGCTTTACAGTGTTTCTACAAACAATAGTGCAGTTAATATATCTGTACATATTTGCAAATGTTTTCCAGTGAAATATTTTCTAAAGTGCTTTAGTAGAATTGAAGTTTTTTTATGAAGAAATCTTTTAAACACAGATGTTTTTGCAAAGCTGTAGCAGGGCATTACAGGGACTATAAATAGGGAAGAAACAGTAGGAATGCAAATAAGTAGGCCTGTTCAATAATTATTGTAGAGGTTGATATGATACATTTGATGTTAATTAGAGAAATGTGAAATTTGAAGAAGAATCCAAATTCTCTATGATGAGTGCTTGAGGTTGATGCAGTAGTGTGATGGTTAATTTTAAGTGTCAGCTTGACTGGGCCACGGGGTGTTCAGACATTTTGTCAAACATTATTCTGGGTGTGTCTGTGGGAATGTTTCCACATGCAAATAAGATATGAATTGATAGACTGAGTAAAGCAAATGTGGGTGGTCCTCATCCTATCAGTTGAAGACCTGAGTAAAATAAAAAGGGAATGTGTCCTCTGTCTTCTGTCTGGGACATTGTTTCTTCCTGTCTCAGGACTTGAACTGAAACAGTACTACCTGAGTTTCAAGCCAGTTGGCCTTCAGACTAGAACTACACTGTGGACCTTCTTGTTCTTTGACTGGAACTACACCATCAGCTCTCTTGGATCTCTACTTTGTCAGCAGATCTTGGAACTATTCGACCTGTATAATCACGTGAGATAATTATTATCAATCTTTTCAAATATGTATACATACATATGCATATATAATTAATATTAACAATAAAATTTACTATTGACTGTGTTAATATTACCATATCGTAATTTATATTTATGCTATTGGTTCTATTTCTCTGGAGAACCCTAACTAATGCAAGTAGACATTGTGGTGATTGATTCTTAACATATTGCTTTTGCCTTGTTTTGTTTGATGCTGCTTGTTTTGAAAATGAATTTGGGGGGTGCCTGGGTCGCTCAGACGGTGAGCATCCAACTCTTGATTTTGGTTCAGGCCAGGATCCCAGAGTTGAGCCCAGGCTCCATGCTGGGCATGGAATGTGCTTAAGATTCTCTCTCCTCCCTCTGCCCCTCTCCTACTCACTCACTCTTTCTCTCTCTCTCAAAAAAAAAGAAAAAATAAGTGTTTGGACACTGACCAAATTCATGTGCTTAAAAGCCAGCTTATTTTTTCATTATTATTACCATAGCATATATAGCTAACAGTTGACTTATTAATGACTTTGATTTATTAATGGCCCTGGGAAAATGGTAGTTGCCGTCTTTATCCTGCCGTTGAATCCTCTTGAGAAGTAATAAATCTTTATTTTCTGGTGAATTCTCAACTCCTGTTGTCCCTGTTGGTGCTACCCTCTGTTCTTTCCGTGGACTGTACGGTCATCAGCGCTAGAGTTGCTGGCATCACCATTCTACCTCTACCGATTTGTCCTGTTTATAGATATTTTTCTCTGTATGTTATTAAACTATGCAGAACCTGAATTCTTTTTGTAGAGATAGCATTTATTGTTTTATTTATATTAAAATTCATGTTTACTGATTCACAACTGGAAAATCTATATTCTCACAAGAGATATCAAATATTTGTTGAAAGGACAAATATCAATGAGACTACCACCAATGATTTTGGGCTATTAAAATACTGGTATTACCACAGAAATTTTGAGAGAAATTAATAGGCTTCTAATTTTATCTCTAACAATTATAATAATGCTTGGAAAATGTATATATTTGTTTACATAGTTTATGGATTTAAGACCAAGTTTCTAAAATCCAAAAGGCAGGTATGAGTTGAGCAAGGATAGATGTTTCTATCTAATGGAAGCCTTGTTCCTTTGTGTCTGGTGTTCCTGTTACTGTGGATACATTCATGAGAGATGTCAGACCCTAGTGCCCTTGACTCAAGTACCAAAGGCATCCATTTGGTCTGTTAAGGAGAGACCAGTGTTCATTCCTTTGTGTGATTCAATCTCATCTCTACATGAACCCTTAAATATCAAAAAATCTCTTTGATATAAGAAAAATCAGAGTATCAACTATGCCCATAATCTTCTACCTTTTTTCTTGGAATGACACTTAAACTCTATAAAACTCAGTTTCTTCATTTAAAACATGTATAGGTATACAAAATAGGTATACCAAAACAATATATAGGTAAAGCACTTGGAAAGCACTGTTAGTTATAGTTATTGGTACAGTTTCAATAAAATGTTAATCAGTGTATAACACTTAAGTTAAATAAATGCTTTAACAACATTTCATGGCAAGTTAGGATCTAGGTTTTATTTATTATGTTTTTAGTAACAACATACATACCATTCTGATCCACAACCTTAGAAGTGTATATGTGGCCTACATCTTGTTCATTGGGAATATCACTTTTATGGATCTTACATGACACTTCTTTTCTGCACTTTGCAAAGTAATTGACAACCATACTCTTCTTACTATCAGCATATATTCAGCAGATAGTAGTGAATTTATTCCAGAGTATGCATGATATCTTACTCTTTCCTCTCCGTGATAAGAGGAATAAAAATTTTAATTTAATGGCTAGTATTAGAAATATAGTCAGAGCACTTGGGTAGCTCAGTTGGTTAAGCCTCCAACTTTAGCTCAGGTCATGATCTCACAGTTCATGAGGTTGAGCCCTGTGTCAGGCTCTGTGCTGATAGCTCAGAGCCCAGAGTCTGCTTTGTATTCTGTGTCTCCTTCTCTCTCTCTGCCTCTCCCCCCACTCGTGCTCGGTCTTTGTCTCAAAAATAAAATTAAATAAATATTTAAAAAGAAAAAAATTAAATATAGTCTAAAAAGAAAAATAAAAGAAATGTAGTAATATAGTATAAGACTGGAGAAGAGAGGATTTTCTCCAACATTGGAAACAAATGTATAACACAGACAGTGCATTCTTGTCTGAACTTCAAGGATCAGGGAATAGACATGTTATTTAAACATTAAATATAAATAATGAATTAAAATGGTAACAACTATGTAATAAAAAAAACCAAGCCCCTTAATTAATGTGCTTAATTGTCTACACTGATAAAAAAAGTTTCTCACTTTCTTCAACAAACACCAAATTCATACATGTCTTAGGCTAGGATATTGCCATTCCATACATTCAAAATAAATGGGAAGTGAAGAAAATAATAGTTGTAGTCAGAAGGTTGATATCAAAGTAATATTTAAAACATAAACACAGGGGCGCCTGGGTGGCGCAGTCGGTTAAGCGTCCGCCTTCAGCCAGGTCACGATCTCGCAGTCCGTGAGTTCGAGCCCCGCGTCGGGCTCTGGGCTGATGGCTCAGAGCCTGGAGCCTGTTTCCGATTCTGTGTCTCCCTCTCTCTCTGCCCCTCCCCCGTTCATGCTCTGTCTCTCTCTGTCCCAAAAGTAAATAAACGTTGAAAAAAAATTTATAAATAAATAAATAAATAAATAAATAAATACAAATTAAAAGCATCAATATACATAATTCATTTGATATACTAATACCTATAAATGAAACTTAAGTCATAAACAAAATGAATTCTTTTTTTTTCAAGTTTACTTATTTATTTTGAGAGAGAGAGAAAGAGCTTAAGCAGAGGAGGGGCAGAGAGAGAGGGAGAAAGAAAATCTCAAACAGGCTCTATGCTATCAGCACTGAGCCCAGTGTGGGGCTTGAATTCATGAACCATGAGATCATGAACTGAGCTTAAATCAAGAGTTGGATACTCAATCAACTGAATCACCCAGACATCCCCAAAATAAATTTTTAGGGGGAAAAAAGAAAATTAATCGCATTCATAAACAACACATTTTATCACTAAATAGTGAAATTATATATGTGTGTGTGTGTGGTGTATGTATAATATATAATACAAATGTTATATATGTAATTTAACTTTGAAATTTAAAAATTCATTTTCAAATATAAAATATATACAGTATCTCTCTTTCTCTCTCCCTGGAATTAGAGTGTAGTGAAATTTTAGATAACTGTAATACAGACAGTAGAAACCCAGAAGACAGATATTTCCATTTGAACACAGGTTGATCTATATAACACATAATTTGTAAGAGTTGCTTGATTCTCTTTGCTTGCTTCAGTACTCACTCTCTCTTAAACATAGATGGAAACGTATAAATATCCAACCAGGTTATTTTAATAGTACTTTTTGGTTTTCTCAATCAGGAGGAAAGAGAAGATGAATCTGCAGGGCACTTTTGGGAAGCCCTTTGGTGTTTATGATCCCACCAGCCTCCCTCCCTCCTCAGAGTCCCAGGGATGGATGGATGTTCATTGAGCAGACAATTGCATGCTCTTTAATTCCTCCTTCAGCTTCTGGAGAACTTTTACTGTTAGTCTCACCTGTAAACTCTGAGACAATTTTTTTTGAAATCTATTCCTACTAAAATCACATAATATAATGAAATGTTGATTTAAAATGCGGATGATCTAGTTTTCTTAAAGAATTTAAAGCATGCTATGGGTAATTTCATTTCAGGTCTCACCCCCATCATTAACCTCATTTACACATGATTCAGAGTTCTTGAGAAATTCTCTCTATGGTATAGTACTTTCTTCTCTTTGCCAAGTGGACAACAGCAACACTGTTAAGTTTAGTCAACTGCTATGTTTGTTCCACCTGGTATTTACACTTGGCATTGCCCAACATGTAACCAAATATAGAGATGTGTCTTCCCTGCCTACAATTGGCTTTCCTGAGCAGAATTACATAGCATCTTTGAAGGTACTTTTAATGTATTAATCCAGTGTTGTCAACAATAAAGTTGATCAAGAAGTGCATAAATTACCTTTCATGCCTCTCTTCCCCTTTTTGTATACTATCATATGCACCTCCTGGAACAGACCTCTCTTATTCCCGGAGCTTCTGTATTTTTTTTCTTGTTTTCACCAGCGACCAAAGGCTTAAAAAGGCTACAATAATTAAATTACAATGTTGAGGATTGGCCACCCAACACACCAAAAGGAGCATATTATGATTATAGTATTACAGTAGATTTCTCAGTATAAAACCTGGTGTTGATTTCAATGATTGATATTTGTTGAAAGTCATCTTCCTTTTTTGTTTATCAGTCACTATGACAAATTCTTAAGAATGCCCTTCCATGACATTTTACTGGATAGACTAGAGGAAAATATTTTAGAACAACAATGTTCTAAAGCACTGTTGCACATTTAGAAATGACTCAGGATTTTCTTTCCAAGGGCTCTTACAGCCACCTTTGTTGGATGTTTCACAAAGAAGACAGGCAGATCACAGTCTTAAGACTTTTGTTTGTTTTGTTTTCTTTTTAGAATTTGCTCACCAGGAGAGCACTTGATAGAAAGTGCAGTTAACACTGGTGGATAGTGATAAAAAGCCTTGGATTCAATGACTTATTGTGGTTCAGAAGCTCTTTCCATCCTCAAGATATATTCTGTATTCCATTCAAAGATTATAGTTGGAAGTTCACGTGGTGAAATGAATATTTCAAAGGCCTCTATCCTGGCATGCCAGATGTGATCTTTGAGATTGCTTAAGAGAGCTACTTGTAAAAGAAATACAAAAACAAAACAAAACAAAAACAGACAAAAAACGATTTCATTGGCCTAATCATATTTACAAATTAGGAATAAACCCCTGAGTTTTGAGCTCCTGTTCTACCTAACGACTGAAGCCAACATACAACATCTTCAGCTTTATTTTCCCCACCTGTCACACTGGAATTATTTTCTTTATACTTTCAGTGATATGATGAAGACTCAGAATAGTGGCAACATGGGAAACATTAATGAGGAGAGAAAAGTGCCATGTCTCCGCTCCCATTGCTGTAGTGAAAGCTAATTATGGAGGAGGAAAGTGATAAACATTTGGATTTCAGGCCTAGATAAAGTAGAAATTAATAAGAAGAAAGAGGAAAAAATTCTTAAAAGAAGTTACTTATGTTTCGATTACTAAAAAGAGTGTTGTCTACCAAGGAGAGGTAGTTGCTGCAAAATGCCCTGGGTTGCACCTCATTTCCTTTGGGTGACTCAAGTACTGGGGAGGACTGTGGAAAAGGCCCTAAAATGTCACCAGCATTGATACAAAAAACAACATTTCTTAAAGCCAGAGACACATTCTTTTGTTGTCCTCCTTTTCTGTTGAATAGTTCCTTAACCACATACACTCAACATGAATGCTAAGAATAGTCATCAAAACCATTCAAACCATCAAAGAAGTTCTGATGACAAATAGAGATCTACTGGAAATGACCTTCTGTTCTTATAAGGTGTTAATTACATATTATCAAAATTATACATATTTTCTAAATAATTTATCTAGTTTATAAGTCATTATGGTTCTTAGAACTAGGTTACATTGACTGAATAATTAATTTTAGAAAAAATGATTTTTCAACTTAAATATTGTCTTTTAAGAATATAGAATGTATCCAAATTCAAGTAGTGCTGATAAAGTAAATTACTTACAATTTATTGTATTGTTGAATGAGAATTGTAGGTTAAATACCAAGATAATAAAAGCAGCCACGACAATGAGACACCCAAATTCTCTCTCCTGATTTTGACAGACAATTCTTAGTTTTTAAGTTATAAATTTCTATGGCTCTTAAGTATAGGCTTAATATCTTATTTTTCTTTGTCTCCTATTGTCATGCACGTGGCTTAGCATATAGTTTCTCACAAGAATGGTGATTTAAAATCAACTAATGCACCACTCAAGTTAGAAATGGCCATTATAGGGGCACCTGGGTGGCTCTGTTGGTTAAGCATCTGACTTTAGCTCAGGTCATGATCTTGCAGTCTCTGGGTTCAATTCCCGCATCGGGCTCTGTGCTGACAGCTCAGAGCCTGGAACCTGCTTCAGATTCTGTGTCTTCCTCTCTCTCTGCCCCTCCCCTACCCTCTCTCTCTCTTTCAAGAAATAAATAAACATTAAAACTTTTGTTTAAATGACCATTGTTGGGGGGCAATTTTGGCTAAAGGTTAAATGTACAAATATTCCCTCCATTCTACCCTCATCTATTGCTTTTTGTCATTAATTTGGAAAAAAATAAAAGTGAGTAAAAAAGTCTAAAACATAACCTTAGGAGAGATAATGTTATGTGCCATGATACATCAATGAGATATATGTGAGATTTTCTTGTTAGATAAGAAAATTAGAGGACAGAGGAAAATAAAGGGTGTACTGGCATAAGGCAACCAATAAATCACTGTACAGTCTCAACTACTACAAACATTCTATAAGGGGACATATCTCAGAAAGATAATCAAAAGCACCCTTGAAAGATAACAAGAAGGCAGTACATCATATTTTAGGGAAAGCCTTTTGGCATGCTGTAAGTGTTTCATGAGAGCACATACTGGGATGGCTATTTGCTTATCAGTCTCCTCTCCATGACACAGTGCAGTTTTCTTTTGCCATTGTTTTTGTTTGTTGGTTTTGTTTTGTTGGTTTTGTTTGCTCGTTTTGTTTTCTTGCTTTTTTATTTTGTTTTTAAATAATTTTTTAACGTTTATTTATTGTTGAGACAGAGACACAGTGTGAGTGGGGGAGGGGCACAGAGAAAGGGAGACACAGAATCCGAAGGAGGTTCCAGGCTCAGAGCTGTCAGCACAGAGCCCAGCGCGGGGATCGGACTTACAAACCCTGAGATCATGACCTGAGCCGAAGTCAGATGTTTAACCAACTGGGCCACCCAGGCACCCCTGTTTTGTTTTTTAATGAGTTGGCTCCCCTGTAGTCAATGTATCTGAATAGCTTTCAAGTAAAAGTAGCTTGGAAAATCCCCATCTACTAAGAATTAGTATGTTGCTACACAGTGAAGTCATGATACTTACATTTTGGTATTTAGAAAGTTTATATTTTTAACAAGCTTCCAAATCATTTCCAATACACCTCAAAGTATAAAAATCACAGCTCTTAGAGAAACTCCAATTACATTTCCTAACTCTAAACATCTACATGGTAAGAGACAAATATGGAGTAATGTTCCTTTTTACTTTAATGAGAATTATAGATTCATCATTCATTTCCTAAATGTTCTGAGAATAAAACCCTAACTCTTTCCTCTTAATGTATACAAATTGTTTAAAATCAGTCTGAACTTAGGGGTGCCTGGGTGGCTCAGTCAGTTAAGCGTCTGACTTTAGCTCAGGTCACGATCTCACAGTTTGTGAGTTCAAGCCCCACATCAGGCTCTGTGCCAACAGCTCAGAGCCTGGATCCTGTTTCGGATTCTGTGTCTCCCTCTCTCTCTGCCACTCCTAGCTTGTGCTCTGTGTGTCTCTCTCTCAAAAATAAATAAACATTTGAAATAAAATAAAATAAAATCAGTCTGAACCTGCGCCTGACATTTTCCTTCATCATTCAAGCTTCTTAAATAAATTATCCTCCATTTATTACTAGTTATTATTTGGTTGGCTTCAAAAACATTGGATTATTCAATCTTGATTATTCCCTAATACTGCTCTGGAAAAAGTCATCAAGCCTGTCTTAGTTATGAAACCCAAAGGATCCCTTCCAGACAAAATAAAGTTTCATTATTTACTCAAAATTTCCATGTTTTTTCTCACTGTCAGGTTTTAGTCAGATTATTCCCCATACCGGAAACTTATGCTAAATCTCCCCATTGCTTCCTCTCCTTCAATTCCCTTACCCTTTTCCTTCCTCTGAACTATAAAAAAGCATTTATTGTTTACTGATCTGCGTAAATATTACTTTCTCTAAAAAGTTTTCCCTGCCCTTGCAGACTGGGTTAGTTGATTCCACAGCACACGTAATTATCTTGGCAGTGTATTTATCCCTTGTGGAAAATTCTTTGTTTAGTTGTTATCTTTCCCACCAGATTGCCAGCTCCTGTAGAATAGAATCCAGGTCTTTCTTGCTAGGAGGCATTCAACTGAATGTTTGAAAGAATGAAATGCTTCTCCTAATGTTTGCCTTTGATGGCAACCTCCTTCTTATTATATGTCCAAACTTTTCGTTCCCGCTATCTTCATTCTTCCTTCTAGGGGTTTCTAAACACTGTTTGAGTGTCCTGTATCCTGCCATTTCCCCACCTATAAAGCCTACATTTCCAGTGTAGAAGCTAAAGAGATCTCACTTTCCTGTCTTTCTTGCACATGGATGCAGACTCGTGACCTGGGTCCACCAATTAGATACAAAGATTTAGATTTAATAGCAATTTGAGGAAATGGGACTGCATGGAATCCATTCTTAATGTAAGGCTTGCTAGACCAACAATGCAGAGGTTCTAGTATCCAGTTCTAAATGTAAGCAGTGTCCACTGGACTGTTTGTGCCCAGTTGTGACAGGGGGATTTGCAGAGAAAACCATTATGGTGTGTTGTATCATTCATGACCTGACTCTAAGACTAACTTTCTGGCCTTCCCAGAGATACATTAAGCTACCAGATATCATTAAATAAATTCCTGTCCTCTTAAGCAAGTTAAAGTAGGTGTTGTTCCATTCCACTCTGAGCTGATAGGTACATCCCATTATTTTGAGTTGTTCCTTTGCATTCAATTTTGTCGATTCTTATCTCTGTGTCTGGACTTCAATTTTATTTATTCACTTAGCTATTCAGGAAATATCAATAGTGTGGCAGTAGATGTCAGAAAATGCTGTAGTTACCACTGATTCTGCAGAGGACAGAACAGAAATTTTTCCTGCCGTGTTGCTCATATTCTAGGCTGAGACAGAAATTATCATTTCATGACTGGTAATTATGTTGAAAACTTAAGTAGGGTAAGTGGTATATGAGTGCTGTTTGAGGTATGATACACAGGGAAGACTTCTCTGATCTGGGACATTTAATGAGAAATCCAAGTCTCTGAACCAGTCTTTCACTTTCTGGAGGAAGCATGTTGCAGGGAGAGCAAAGAGTAAGTGCAAAGGTCCTGACGTGGAAATATAAATCATGTGCTTGGAAGAACCAAGGGTTCATACGGCTAAAAAGTGTGGATGAGGGGGAGATAAAGAAAATGAGACCAGAAAGGCAGATCATGCAGAGCTTCATTGGGCATTGTAAGAATTATATTTCATGACAAGTGAGATCGGAAGCCATTTGAGATTTTGAGCAAAGGATGGTATCATCTGGCTTCACATGTAAAATGTCACCCTGACTGCTCTGTGGTAAACAGAGTGCATGGATCATGGTAGAAGTAAAGACAAAACAGCTTTAACTACAGAAGAGCTCAGAGCACCAAGCATTGAGCTTTTTCAGCCGCAGGAAGAGGAAGGAGATCTAGCAAAATAGACTGAAAATATGAGAGGAGGAAAAAGGAAAGAATGTGTTCCAGACCCACTTAAAGAAAAAAAAAATGTCAAGAAACAGGATGTCAATGATATTAACCAGTATCAGTTGACAAGGTGAAGACTGAGAGTTGGTAACAGGGACGTTAGTGATAGTATGAACCTAGAGTTAGTTCCCTCATTTTGTGTATTCAAACCTATTATTTTCTACTGCTCAATGACATCTACTTCACTTGTCTTGTTTCTGCTACCTATATTTGATAACTACATGCTTCCATTCAGTTACTATTTTTTTTTATTTCATACAATACCAAAATGATTGGTGACACAGATTGCAAGTTGCTTAATGCAGTATCTATGCTTTCTGTTTTCCTTGGTAATAGCTCATTTATGTTTCAGGTCAACAACAGCCCCAGCTAAAAGGCAAAATAGCACAGTCTCCTTGCAGCTAGGTTGGACCATTTAACTAAAATCTGCAGAATGAGATTATGTCAGTTTTATAGTTCTTTCAAGAATCCTTCTTAAGGGCAGGAGTGTTTCTTCTTTCTTCCCTCTTTCTACTATCTGCTTGCTGTGCTATGCATGCAATCACATGGAAAAGTGACAAGATCAAGGAATCTGTAAACTTGCTAATTGTATAGATGTAAACAAGACCCAGATGCTGAAAAATAGCTGGAAACATTGCTGTCTCGACCTCGGTTTTGCAGTGGCAAAGCCTTTCTGGTAAAGTATTACACACTGTGCTGTGGAAGGGGACTAAAGGCTGGCCAAGGTAGTAGAGTCAAGTGGAATTGCAGAGGGCTTTACAAGATTCCCTTGTGATGCCAACTTGCTGCTTTCAGTAACATCCTACAAAAGGATTATGGACTCAAGCCAATGGAAGCACATCTCCAAGCACAGGTGGTTATCCCTTATTTTATGGATCTGCTGTTTAAAAACACAACACCTTTGTGCTAGAAGATGCAATGTGTTTGTGTGTGTGTAGATCAATTTGGAGAAAGGAAGAGAGAATACATTTCCTACGCTGCTATAACAAATTACTACAGACCTGGTGATTTAAAACAACAGAAATTTAGTCTCTCATGGTTAGGGAGACTAGAAATCTGAAGTCAAGGTGTCAGCAAGGTTGATTCTTTCTGGTGGCTCTACAGGGAGTTTCCCATAATCTCTCTGCTAGCTTCTGATACTGCTGGCGATTTGTGACATTTCCTTTGTTCATAGTTGCATCAGCCTTCTCTGTTTTCACACAGCCTTCTTCCCTTTCTGTCTGCGTCTTCACATAGCCTTTTTATAAGGATGCCAGTCATTACATTTAGGGCCCAAACTAATCTAATGTTATCTCAACTATTTACATATGCAAAATCCCTATTTACAAATAAGTTTACATTCTGAAGTTCTGCGTAGACATGAATTTTTGTGAATACTATTTGTCCCAGTATACATAGATAGATGATAGATAGATAGATAGATAGATAGATAGATGATAGACAGTCAAATAATGCTTTAGCTTTAGCAGTACCAGAGCATGAAATATGACTCTGCTGGCAAAGATGATATTAAGAGGTTTCCTTTTCTATCTAAGGTCATTATTTCAGATGGCCTCAATTTTCCAAAGAAGTGCAGATGGGAAATAAACAGAGATAAAGAAGTTTAAAAATCCTTAATCTCAAACAGTTTGTCTATTTAAATTCTTTGGCTACGGTTACTTGCATTTGGGATTGGAAACAAATAACTCAAAAGTCTACTACATATCTGGAGAAATGTATCACCTGTCCATATATATCCTGCAAAAAAAGCTTGCGGCAGTTATACACCTAAAGAAATTCTGTGTCCTTAAAACTACACTGCTGGAAAATGGTCTAAGAAATTAAAGCAATCACCAAGGACACAGTCGTCATTACTCATCTCACTAATGGCAGTGGAGAATTGAGGGAAAGGAAGAACCTTGAAGATACTGTTAGTGTTGTGGATAGCAACAGTTCTCTAACACTGGCTTCATTCTTATGTGCAAACTTTCTGAGAAACAGGGCTGTAGACATTTATTCCATTCAGTGTTTCCAGATCTTTGCACTCTGGAACAAAGGTGTATACCTGCAGAGAACAGTCCAGCTGTAATTTCAGAAATGACTTCAGTTCATCTACCACTCCAGCAAAACAATCAAAATCTAAAAAAAGGTAACAAGAAATGTCCTGCACATTTGATGGATGCATTGCATAGTTTTCTTGGGTTGGGTTGGATTGGATTGGATTGGATTGGATTGGATTGGATTGGATTGGATTGGATTGGATTGGATCCGGTAAACATTCATGGTATTCAAGTGTCCTCCTAAACGTGAAACAACCTCTATCTTATAAAATAGCTAATAGTTGGGGTGCCTGGGTGACTAAGTCAGGTAACCGTCCGACCTCGGCTCTGGTCATGATCTCACAGTTTGTGGGTTCAGGCCCTGCATCAGGCTCTGTGTTGACAGCTCAGAACCTGGAGCTGTCAACACAGAGCCCTACACAGGGCTGGAACCCACGGACCGTGAGATCATGACCGGAGCTGAAGTTGGATGCTTAACTGAGGGTTAAGCATCCCTCAGGCACCCCAGGCACCTCAAGCCTCAGGCCGGAGCCACCCAGGCACCCCAAGCAAGGTTATTTCCTATGTTAACAATGATGTCTTTGGCATGCATGTTTACTCAATAAATATAAATATGAAACGACTGACAAAATAGCTGTTAAACACAAAGATTGTTATTTTCCATGTGAATAATGATATCCCTGATATCCCTGATATATATATATATATATATATATATATATATATATATATATCCCATGATATCCCTGATATCCCTGATTATATCCCATGATTTATGATTTATGATAATTTTACAGTCTAATGGTTATAATTAAACTGTGTCGGATGGTTTGGGGCCAGAATATTACACCATAGACAAAATGAGACGTGAGTCCTTCTAAAACTATTGTAAGATATTCTGGTGTCATGAATGATTAATTCTTCTCCTAAAAAAATAATTACCTGAGTGTTAATATTATCCATCAATATTAAGTGTTTTATTTTATTGAATCTTATAATAACTATAAGCAAGTATGATAATATTAATCATATTTATCGTAATTCCTAACAAGATTTTAAAATTATAAAATGTAAGGATTTACAGAAAGAAGAATTTAGAAAAAAAAAAAGAATTTAGAAATGACTCCAAAAATCTTATTGCTATATGATTAATACATAATACTTGAACTGTACACTTATTATCCTGCAGTGTATAACTGCATTCAGTGTTGGTCACATACGATTTATCTCAAAATGTAACTTGTACATCACTCAGAAGCAGAATACATACAGTAGCTTGGCAACATACTGAGAAAAAAAAGAAGCTAGAATACATAATGTTGATAAAGCCTAAATATTGTAATTTCTTCACTTAAATACTGGCTATTACATCGATGTCAAATTTCTGCCTTTAATAAAATAACTAGCACTTGGATTACTTATTCCTTGAGCATCAGGCAAAATTAGATTTGGTGGCTTCATAGACCCTCATTGTAACAACCAAAAATGAAATAGATATTCACCACCAAAGAGTACTGAAGATCAGGAGTGTAGGATATAGGAGAAATGTACAAATATATAACAAGTTCCACACTGGGAAAAGTACCCCAATGTTTATAGCAGCACTATAAACAATAGCCAAATCATGGAAAGAGCCCAAATGTCCATCAACTGACGAATGGATAAAGAAGATGTGGTTTATATATACAATGGAATACTAGTTGGCAATGAGAAAGAATGAAATCTTGCCACTTGCAACAATGTGGATGGAACTGGAGGGTATTATGCTAAGTGAAATAAGTCATTCAGAGAAAGACAGATACCATATGTTTTCAATCATGTGTGGAACTTGAGAAAATTAGCAGAAGACCATGGGGAAAGGGAAGGGGAAAAAACAGTTTCAGAGGGAGGCAAACCATAAGAGACTCTTAAATACAGAGAACAAACTGAGGGTTGATGGGGGTGAGTTGTGGGGGAGAGGAGAAAATGGGTGATGGGCATTGAGGAGGGCACTTGCTGGGATGAGCACAAGACTCTCCTCTCTAAGTATGTTAGTTAACTTGGCAATAAATTGTATTTTAAAAAAAGAATGTATTGAAAAAATAGACAACAAAAAAGAGATTTTTCAAGGTTGTGTGTGGTCACCTTTCAGTTCCAACTTGTGGAAACAGATAGTAAATACTGGTTATACATAATCTATTAATCATATCTTCAATTTTACTATGATAGATCTATTAAAACTCTGCAGAACATTCATATAAATTTAAGTATGGAACAAAATGATTGTTTTTAATCAGAATATAATACCTTTTCTCATTTTGTCTCTTACAATTTGATTGAAGGAAACATATTGATAAGCTAATAAAGTGTGTATGTCGATCGGTTTGTGATCATAAAATTTGAAGTTACAGAAACTTCTAAGGAAAAAGACATTATTTATGAGGTAAAGGTCAAAGTACATTTACATGCTTGTTTAAAAATGAGTCTACTTCAAATGCACTAAGTTCATTCATCTGGAAGTTACTTATAATTGCAAAAAAAATTACTAAGTGACATCGTTTAATGAATTTCCTCACATTTCATATCCAAAAATTATTTCAGTTGACACAAATATAAATGAGTTTTTTTTCTTAATAATAAATAGTTCACTTCTCCTTTTTTTTTTTTGTCTCAAGATGCTGAAATAAGGAAAACAAAACCAAATCTTGGCTGTGTCAGGAAATGCAAAATAAAGTACCTAACTTTGAAAAATAACAAGAGATAGTGACAGTACAGAAAATAAGTATTCAGGGATTATTAAAAAATGTTTTCTATCTGTTGGAAACAAAAATAACCTTGATGAAAATGCTTTCCTTCATGAGTGAAAATGGTAAACATAATTCTAGAGTGTATCTTCAGTTTCTGAATGAAAATCTATAAATACAAATTAGGTAATGTCATTGTACTATAATAAGTTATGTGATATCAGTATGAAACACACAATGTAAATTCCTAAGGTGTAAGCAGATTTCATTAGTCTCTACCCTTTCATTAATTACATGATCTCATGGGTAGCAATTATAAGGTACAATTTTTTATGTACCAAATATGTTCATAGCATAGTTTTTTAATTAAATATTATTTTAACTAGTGGTTACCTTATTTATATACTTAAAGATAATCAAAATAATATAAAACCCACTTTAAAATAATTGGCATTTTAAATATATATTGATATATATTTTCTGTTTGTTTTTTTTTTTTTTAATAGGCTTCACGCACAGTGTGGAGGCCATTAGGGGGCTTGAATTCATGACCATGAGATCAAGACTCAGTTGCTCAAACGACTCAGCTGAACAGGCATCACTCAATATATTCTTGATCCTATAGTAGCTTAAATTTATTTTTATAAAATAATATATTTCACTGTATAAGATTTCTAAAGTTCTATGGTATTCCGATGAAAAATTATTCAAGGTAAAACTTTGTCTGAGTGCACTTATGAACATATCAATCTCATTCAAATGTGTAAAATGATCCCATGTAAACACATCAATAATAGCATTTGAAAGTTACATACAGATGAAAAGCTATTACCTGTGTGTATATATATTTAATATATTGTATAGATAATTTATATGTATATATAGTTATATATACACATATCTATATCTATATCTATATCTATATCTATATCTATATCTAGATATAGATATAGATATAGATATAGATATAGATATAGATATAGATATAGATATATTTGAAGAGCATGTGTGCAAGATACACATGCATACACAAGACAGTATATTTCAGAAATTCACATATTTAAAACTTTGTTTTTATGGTTCTGGACAATAGGGAAATAAAATTTGGTTTTTATTAATTAATTGATTTTTAAACTGATTAAGTTAATTTAATTTTGTTCTCTTGAGAATTCTAACCTCTAGTTATTTTTGAACTGTTCTGAATAAATTTTAAATTCAAAATGGACAATATATGTATGTACATATGTTTATACATAGGAATAACGCTGATTTACTGTGTTCCATTTATTTATTTATTTGTTTATTTATTTTTATATTTTTATTTAAATTCCATTTAGTTAACATACAGTGTAGTATTAGTTTCAGGTATAGAACTTAGTGATTCATTATTTACATACAATAGCCAGTGCTCACCACAACAAGTGCCCTCCTTAATACCATTACCCATTTAGCCCAGCCCCCCAACTCCCCTCCATCAACCCTCAATTTGTTCTGTTTTATGGTATACCTCTCTCTTTTTTTCTTTTTTCCCCTATAGCTCCTCTGTTTTGTTTCTTAAAGTCAACATATGAGTGAAATAATATGGTATTTGTCTTTCTCTGCCTGACTTATTTTGCTTAGCATAATACTCTCCAGCTCCATCCACATTGTTGAAAATGGCAAGATTTCATTCTTTTTGATGGTTGAGTTCTACATCTATATCTATATATATCATATCTTCTTTATTATTCATCAGTTGATGGACATTTGGGCTATTTTCTCAATTTGACTATTGTTGATAATATTGCTATAAATATCTGGCACATATCCCTTCAAATCAGTATTTTTGTATTCTTTGGATAAATACCTAGTAGCACAATTGCTGGGTCATAGGGTAGTTCTATTTTTAGTTTTTTGAGAAACCTCCATACTATGTTCCAGGGTGGCTGTACCAGTTTGCACTCCTACCAACAGTGTAAGAGGGTTCCCCTTTCTCTGCATGCTACCACAATGCTATGAAACTTGAAATCAGCCACAAGGAAAAAATTTGGAAAGACCACAAATACATGGAGGTTAAGGAACATCTTACTAAAGAATGAATGAGTCAAACAGGAAATTAAAGGTGAAATTTAAAAAAAAAGACATGGAAAAAAATGAAAATGATAACACCACGGTCCAAAAGCTTTGGGATATAGCAAAAATAGTCACAAGAGGAAAGTATATAGTAATACCAGCCTATCTCAAGAAGCAAGAAAAACCTAACCTTACAACTAAAGGAGCCAGAAAAAGAGCAAATGAAGCCTAAAGCCATAGAAGAAAGGAAATAATAAAGATTAGCACATAAATAAATGGTATAGAAACAACAACAACAGAACAGATCCATGAAACCAGGAACTGCTTCTTTGAAAAAATTAATAAATTAATAAACTAGTCCGACTTACTAAATCAGATGAAAACCAATAAAATCAAAAGTGAGAGAGGATAAAT
The DNA here is from genome assembly GCF_018350155.1 of Leopardus geoffroyi. NCBI lineage: Eukaryota > Metazoa > Chordata > Mammalia > Carnivora > Felidae > Leopardus > Leopardus geoffroyi. The sequence continues at coordinate 45,176,741 of NC_059326.1, forward strand.
AGCAACCAAAACGACAGAAATACAAACAATTATAAGATAATGCTATGAAAAATTATATGCCAACAAATTTGATAATTTGGAAGAAATGGATAAATTCCTATAAACATACAAACCACCAAAACTGAAATAGGAAGAAATAGATAACTTGAACAGACCAGCAATCATCAAAGAAATTGAATTGGTAATCAAAAAACTCCCAACACAAAAAAGTCCAGGGCCAGATGGCTTCACAGGGGAATTCTACCAAACATTTAAAGAAGAGTTAATATCTATTCCTCTCAAACTATTCCAAAAAACTTAAATGGAAGGAAAAATTCCAAACTCATTCTATGAGGCCAACATTGCCTTGATTCCAAAACCAAAGACTCCACTAAAAAAGAGAACTACAGGCCAATATCCCTGATGAATGTGGATGCAAATTTCTCAACAAAATACTAGCAAATCGAATCCAACAGTACATTAAAACAATCATTCACCACAATCAAGTGGGATTTATTCCTGGGTTTCAAGGGTGGTTCCATATTTTCAAATCAATCAATGTGATACATCATGTTAATAAAAGAAAGGATAAGAACCATATGCTCCTCTGAATTGATGTGTTCCTTTTAAAATTCCCTTTGCCTCTTTTTTCTTTTCTCTTCTATATTTTTGTAGAATTCTATAACAAATAGCACACTTTATGTGAGCTATAGGCATAATGAACTCCTATGCACACATCACCCAACTTAAGAAATATAACTATAACAGCAAGAATACTTTGTACCTACTCACATGTTCCTTGGATGTCATTCCTCTGCCTCCCTACCCCTAGGAAGTAAGCAATACTTTAAAATCTATCACATTACTCAGTTTTCCTTTCAAGAAATCACTGCAAAATTTGAGTGAAAAACATTAATTGTTTATTTCTTACACATAGTTCTGTGGGGGGAATGGGGTGTTTCTGCTCTAAACTGTAGTATAGTTCAGGTCCTTCCCATATTTGTCATTTTGAGGGCTCTTGAAGAAGCCCAGAAACAAAAATGTAAGATGGCACATTGCCAATTCCACTCACAATCACACTCATCAAATAAGTCCCATCGCCAAAACCAACATCATAGTTATGTGCAATTGAAACAATGTTTTTGGGGGTTGAGGGGGTATATTTGTTAAAGAATAATTGGTCTATTACATCAGCTTTTATCATTGATTTGATTTTCCCCCCAAATTATGAGCATTTGCATATGGCACTAAATTCTGAAGGGAAGGAAGAGAGGTTTTTGCTATATAACCCAACAGGGTCAATAATACCTTTCTATCCATCAATTTGTATATCATCTCTTTAGGAAATGTGTACTATGTTTTAGGTTCTTCTCACATTCTACATTTTCTCCCACCCAATCAGTTTTATCTCTTAAGAATCCATTTTTTTTTGCATTGTTTTACTCAGGATATAAAATATATATTTTTTTAAATTATAACTTCTAGGGGCGCCTGGGTGGCGCAGTCGGTTAAGCGTCCGACTTCAGCCAGGTCATGATCTCGCGGTCTGTGAGTTCGAGCCCCGCGTCAGGCTCTGGGCTGATGGCTCAGAGCTTGGAGCCTGTTTCCGATTCTGTGTCTCCCTCTCTCTCTGCCCCTCCCCCATTCATGCTCTGTCTCTCTCTGTCCCCAAAAAAATAAATAAACGTTGAAAAAAAAATTAAAAAAAAAAATTATAACTTCTATGTGGCATAGTTAGATGGTGCTGTTAGAGTTGTTTTCACTGATTCACTGTGGGATATGTTCCATGACCCCCAGTGGATGCCTGAAACCCCAGATAGCATTGAACTATATGTATGTATATATATGTAGATAGATAGATAACTATATATATATATATATATATATATATATATATGTATACACACACACACACATACACACACACACACACACACATATATATATATATATATATACTATGATTTTTCCTATACATACATGCCTATGAAAAGGTTTAATTTATAAATTAGGTACACTAAGAAATAAACAAAAATAACTAATATAATAGAACAATTATTATAACAATATACTATAATAAGAGTTATGTGACTGTGGACTCCCTCTAAATTTCTTACTGTTCTGTACTAACCCTTCTTCTTGTGGTGATGTGAGAGAATAAAATGCCTAACTGTGAGATGAAGTTAGGTGAATGACACAGGTGATGTATTGCTGGGCTACTATTGACCTCCTGACAATACATCAGAAGGAAGATCATCAGCCTTCGGATCACTTGAGTATGGGTAACTGAAACCTTGGAAAACAAGACTGTGGATAAGGGCAGACTACTGCATATTTATTTGATAATAATAGTGAACAACATGCTAAAATATACAAACAGTGATGATGAGTGATATCTAGTGAATTGTAGTATATTTAAATTACTTCAGTGAAGCTAAGATTACAACAATGACACTAATTTTACCATTTAAATAAACAGCATAATAAAACTATTTACTTCATTGTCTGTTATTCAGTGATCCCCTTATGGATAACGCTTTGTAAAAAAAAATGGTCTATTAATACAATGATTGAATTAATAAGATAATTTATCAGTAGAAAGTTTGTTTCTTCAAAAGAGCTTTGAAACAAATCAACAGTTAAATGTTTGTTACTAATTTATTTTGTAAGGTAAAATGGAAAGTTCATAGTTTCTTGCTTTGTTCTATTTCAAGGGGAATAAGTTTTCTCTGAAAAAATAATGAGAGTAGGGGCTCCTGGGTGGCTCAGTCTGTTGGGCGTCCTACTTTGGCTCACATCATGTTCTCAAGGTTTATGGTTCGAGCCCCACATTGGACTCTGTGCTGACAGCTCAGAGCCTGGAGCCTGCTTCAGATTCTGTGTCTCCCTCTCTCTGGCCCTACCCCGCTCACGCTCTGTCTCACTCTCTCTCTCTCAAAAATAAATAAACATTAAAAAAAAAATAATGAGAGTAAGTAGCTTGGGTTCTTTTGCACAAAACTTTTAAGTTTTTGGAATATGTCTATAAAAGTAGATTTATCATGGTATTATTAGATACCTTAACAATGAGTATTCAAATTTAGGCATTTTAATTAATTATATAATGAGATCTGAGAAATTTAACGTTAGTGGCACATTATCTTTGCCAAATTATTTCACACAAGTAAAGACTACTCAATAAGATTTGTAAAGAATCACCCATGTATTATTGCATATCAATCAGTTGATGCATATACTATATTAATAGTATAGGATTCTTAAAGTCCACATTGAAATGCTGTCACAACTTTGAACATATTCCTTTTATCAACCTGTACCTTACAATGATCTAAATAACCCACGCGCAGAACATATACAAACCAGTCCCTTATAAAATGGTCATCATAAAAATCCACAATGAAAATGAAGGTAAAAAGTTTCAGTTTTTACAAAACAATAAAGTAACTAAACTTAGACCCATTTATTTATCACCATCTGAGAAAATAAAATGTAGTGTTAAGAAGCATCATGTACATCAAGATAAGTGTATTCTTAACCCCCTTCATCTATTGTTTTTTTTTTTTATTTTTTTTATGTTTATTTATTGAGAGACAGAGAGACACAGAGCATGAGCAGGGGATGGGCAGAGAGAAGGGGAGACAGAATCTGAAGCAGGCTGCAGGCTTTGAGCTGTCAGCACAGGGCCCGACATGGGCTCAAAACCATGAACTGTGAGATCGTGACCTGAGCCGAAGTCGGTCACCTAACCCACTGAGCTACCCAGGTGCCCCCCGCCCTTCATCTATTTTGATGAGCACAGAGTAATATATGGAATTGTTGAATCATTATATTGTACACTTGAAACTAATATAGTACCATATGTACCTACATTGGAAATGATACAGTAAAATAAAATAAAAAAATCAAACAAAAAAGAAATATAATGTAAATATCCTTTGTCAATGCAATTTTCAAAGGCCCTTTGGTGATTTGGGGCTACACTATTTATTTGAAAAGTTTTCAACATAAAAACAGACCCAAGAAACCTACTTTAAGAACTTCCATAATGGGGGGTGCCTGGGTGGCTCAGTCGGTTGGGTGACCGACTTCAGCTCAGGTCATGATCTCACAGTCTGTGAGTTTGAGCCCCGCATCGGGCTCTGTGCTGACAGCTCAGAGCCTGGAGCCTGTTTCAGATTCTGTGTCTCCCTCTCTCTCTGACCCTCCCCTGTTCATGCTCTCTCTCTGTCTCAAAAATAAATAAACGTAAAAAAAAAATTAAAAAAAAAGAACTTCCATAATGTTTAAGCTATATCACTAATTCTACGTAGTAATAAATTTTTGTATTGGTCAATATTTTAAATTGAGCATTTAGCTATTTAGGAGTCTTTTAAATCTTCTCTTTCACTCCCTGACTACTGGACCAAGAGAAGAAAACACTAACACAATAAGCAAGTCATAGAAGGACAAATACTGCATGATTCCATTTATATAAGGTATCTAAAGTAGTTGATTGATAGAAACATAGAGTAGAATGGTGGTTGCCAGGGTCTGGAGGGAAGGGGAAATGGAGAATTGCTGATCAATGGGAATAAAGTTATACAGGATAAAAAAGCTTTAGAGATCTCCTGTACAACACTGTGCTTATAGTTAGCAATGTTGTACTGAATGTTTAAAAATTTTTAAGAGGATAGTTTTCATGTTATGTGATTTTTTTTTCACCACAATAAGATGGAGGGAAGAAAGAAAGGAAGGGAAGGGAAGGGAAAGGAAGGGTAGCGAAGGAAACAGAAAGGAAGAGGAAGGAGAGGAGGGAAGGGAAGGGAGGGAAAGAGAGGAGAAGGAAAGGTGAGGGAAGGGAAATGGAGGGGAAGGGAAGGGAAGGGAACAGAAGGAGGAAGAAGGAAGGAAGGAAGGAAGGAAGGAAGGAAGGAAGGAAGGAAGGAAGGAAGGAAGGAAAGAAAAGAAAAAAAAAGGAAGGAGGAGTTTTCCCAAAGCATACCCAACAGAAATGTTTTAAGACAATAACACCAATATTAATGACAAAGCTTTCTTAAATCAGCAATCATGAGAAAATAAATTAAACCTTTCATATAGATCATCATCTATGATTCTTATATATCATGGATCGTTGCATTATTAGGTATTGCTATGGATAGATTTAACTTTCTTATAGGGTAAAAATAATATAATTGTTAAAGAACCTTCTAAACCCTGCATAATTATATGTTATTTAAAGCCAACACCATGGGAACAGCTAGAGAGAGGTCCATGCAGTCTTTAAGACAGGCTTATTTATTTCCAACATAATGTGGGATGTGAGGATGTGAAGGATGTGTAGATGCAAGAATGGACATATTTTCCCTGTGTGTCTGAATCACTGTCTTTCTTAAAATGAAATCTTTAACTATTATATTAACTTCTGTGAAAATATAAAAAAAATCAATATAAGTCATTTGAATTCTTTGCACATTAGACTGTTATACTTCCTGCTGAGAACAATCGATAACTTGTCATGACATTAATTATATCAGGTAAACTTGAAAAATGCAAGTGGGTTCTATGCAAAATTACTTATTACCAAAATAATTTGTAAAACCAGTATAATATGGCTCAATCACATGCAAATTTCATAGCCTAAAGCTATATATGCTCAATTATTTAGTCATTAACCAATCAAACAAGTCACTTAAACTCATATTCTGTCATTTTTATATGATAATAATGTATGACTCATATCAAATAACAAATGAGAATGTAATTAAAACTGTGAAATGAAGATACAAATACCATTATTAGCATACTTATATAAGTGAATTAAAAATAAATCAGAAAATATTGGAGTCAATCTTAGAATGCATCTATGTCTGAATATTGTGTGTGTGTCATGGTAGGCTTAAAAAAATAATATTCACAGTTTGGATTTTTAATTTTTTATCCATGATAAATTTTCACTGAGAAATTGATTTCTAGAGTTCTAGGCTCCTTATTCTCTATTTATAGGACTTCCAAAAAAATAAAGGAGAAGGAGTTCTCCTATTTTAGTGCTGCTGCTGTTGTCATAACTGTCTTCTTTGAACTCTACTTATATCGGCTTCAGAGAAAAGGTCAGAAAGGAATTCCCCAGTAGCCCACTCCCAGTGCTCCTTTCTAAGCAACAGCAGTGAAACATAAATAGCAACAGGTAGATGGGGTTTAACATGAAGATCAATGGGGTGAAAATTTAATGAGTAAAGTATGGTGAAACAAGATTCAGAAGACCTTTATGGATATGCTCAGTCTGGTGACCACATTCCCAGAAGCCTCCACCATTTGGTGGATGGAGAAGAACATTTGGTTGCTAAGTCCCCAGTGGCAAAAAAAAAAAAAAAAAGCTTTTGAAAGAATTACACATTTTAAAAGATTATACATGATGATTCTATCACAGAAAAGTCAAAGACTTTGAGAGTACTTGGTTAGGAAATAATGAGTATGTTAACTCCACTAGGGTTACATAATGTTTTAAGAAGGGATTTAAAGGTAAAAGTAGACATCCTAAAACAATGACCAGAATGCATGTGTAAGACTAAAGAAAGATTAGTTCTAAAGACGGAAAGAAAGACACTGCCCAAAGAGACATAAGATTTTTTTTTTTTCAATTTGGATGAATAAAATGTAAGAACAAATAAAAATAAGGACTGCTAATGTTTAAATATAGACTTAACTTTTTAATGATAAGAAAATACTAATATGTTATTTTTACGGAATATAATTGATCAATTATCACACTGACAATTATTATCACTACTTCTTTAATTTTTTTTGAAATTTATTAATTTTTGAGAGACAGAGAAAGACAGAGAGTGAGTGGGGGGTGAGGGGCAGAGAGAGAGGGAGACACAGAATCTGAAGCAGGCTCCAGGTTCTGACCTGTCAGCACAGAGCCCCATGCAGGGCTCAAATTCATGAACCCTGAGATCATGACCTGAGCCGAAGCTGGGTGCTTAACTGACTGAGTCACCCAGGCGCCCCTATAACAGCTTCTTTTAAAGCTCCAGTTGCAATGGACTCTAATTTGAATCCTAGAAAATACAGATTCTCCTAAACATATAATAGAAGCACAATAAAATAAAATCTACTTGATTTCTAGATATTTTCATCTTTTATAAAAACATTGCAGTTCGCTATTGTGAATAAAATATATCTTAATTTATTTAAGGTGGATATGACCTCAAAAAATTTTAAGAATATATTATATGCAACATAAATACAACATAAGATAGTTGTTTAATATTTTATGATTACTTTCTTACAGAAATGTTTGTCACAGTATTAATTTATGAAAACAATGTTCAGAAAACCATTAAGTGTTAAATAGTTATCTTTTTTTCCTACCTAGAGGTGATAATTTATTGTTTTACCATGATCCAGAAAAATGATATTTAGTGCAGTTCCCACAATTTCCTTCCCCAACCTTGCTGCTCTTTAGACCGTATGTAAAATAGGTGAATCACTGTGGTAAATGAATTACTACAAATTCATTCAAAAAGCAACCTGTCACTTCAGGTGAAATAATTGATGTGAAACGGAGTTAACCATTCTCAAACTCAGGTTAGTCACACTGTATAAGTGAATGATTGTTACATGTTCTGGCTACCTTCCGCGAGACTCGATATTTCCTCCCCAATATTTCTTTTCATTGCACCCTTCATTAATTTAGAGTTTTAAACATTTTTGGATGACTGCTGTGGCAGTCTTTCTCCTGGCAAAATTGATGGTTTCTCCTTATAAGAAGACATGTCTATTTGTTAAAGTCAAATCTAAATCAAAATTAAATACTTATATACTTGTTTCTCCAAAAACAAATTTACTTATTGAAACATGTTGACTTGAGAAATTATTGGGTTAACATCATAAGAAAATACATTTTTTGTTTGATACCAAAGTATTCATTCCTTATGTATACTCTAAATATAAAATGAACACCAGCAAAAATTACGAAGAATTAAATTGCAGAGTGCCATATGTAGTGACTTTTATAGTTGCATTCATATTGATTACATGTAATTTCTAGAGCAGACCTCTTTTAACTTTGTAAGAGAATATGCCAATTAGACACTTTAACTTCACTACATGATATATTATCTAATAGCAGTGCTATGGAAAAGCTGAATTTAAACGTGTATTTTCACTACATTTAAAAAATACTCTGCTTTGTATTTTGAGAATTATAGAACAGTCTAACATTGCTATTAATTTTTATGATCCTTTCTTATTCTATAAAAAAGAATCAACATGATCGAACTGTAAAATTTAAAGATATGGAATTAAGACAAGTTTTCCACAGATCTACTGATATGATTACTATTTTTTTTCACTTTTTAATATAATATCTAGATTAATGAAGATTGACATTAAGTCTTTTAATAAAATGTGATTTTTGTGCTTCAATAAATCACATGTATGCCATTCTGTTTAATGCTTACTGTGTTGCTGCTTCATAATGTGAACATTATAGACATTATATATTCTAATTCAAAGATAGTCCATTTCTTAACCCAGAGTATATGTGTGTAAGATCGTCCCACTGCCACCATAATATCCATGTACTTACTAGCATGATAGGTTTTTAAAAGCAATTTAAAGGTTTCTAAGATAATGTCTATAATTTGTTCAGAATTTGCCCATTATGGTAAAATTTGCCCATTACATAGTCATTCTTTCCTATATAACATTTTTTAAAGAACATTTTTAATAATGCTCTCTATTTCTTCCCCAAAGGTTTTCCCTTAAATAACGAATTTACAGTTTTAGCTCTTTTTTCTGTGAAATTTTCAAGCCAATTCACATATGGATGGTGATTTTATTCTACATAAAAGCAAAATATGTTGCTCCTGATGAATAAAATTTTCTATCTACATATATAAAAAATTCCCATTTGAAGTTCACATTTGAAAGTGACCTTTTTATTGTCTCCATTCGTGATGTATTGGCCAGCACGTGTTCCAGAGATGTGATGGCATCACCTTAAAAGATGAAAGAAAACCTCTCAAATCTACATGTCTAACTTCATACATTATGATAGTTCAACATTCGAAATATCTCAATTCTTTAGGCACTGTAAAATAACATTTCTATAGTATTCCTTTTATATAAAAGCAATTCATTCTAAATACAACGTGTTACTGAAACCAAAAGCTTTCTAGAAGAGAAATCTTTTTTTTTTTAATGTCTATATAAAGATATTATCCTAAGAATTAAACGAGCCGCACCACCAGCAGCTAAGGAACAATGTACAGTTAATTGGGCCACATGAGGATCAAGCTTCTGATGTCAGCCACAGCAGCACACAAAGAACAAAGATTCCCTCAGATGCTTGAACTCAGGGCATGCTGATGGTGAGCCCTATGTACTGCCTTCTCCACTAAGGCAGCACAAGTCTGTTTTTCACAGAATCAGTAGAAAATTCCGGCATGTGCTATGGATTCGACTTTTTATTTATTAACCCACTAAAAATAAGAAGTGGCATCACACTGCTGCCACAGATGAACATGGAAACTTGCAATATTTGGCATACTAGACAAGACTGTGATTGTGGAATACTGGAAAGGGTAACTTGTTTAGATATCTGTGTCTTATGCCCAATTCCACTACCATCTGTATATTTAGGAGGTCTTTATTGTTTCCTAAAATAGCAGTGTTGATTGATATAATCATTAATATTCCTCCATAATTTCTGACATTTTACCCTCATCCAAATTATGCATTAATTTCTTATCAACTTCAACTATATAAAAATAATTGCTCTATGTAAGCAATCATCAAATATAAATATATTTGTGTATAGTTATTATAAATGCAAAATGTTAACATGGGGAAACACATAAACATTTTAATACTTCCATAGATTATTGGTAATCATAACTAAATATTCACAGATTTAAGTAATTTTGCAGTAAATCAAAGGGGATAATAATATCTATGCTACATGAGTTATTGTGAGACTGGAATGAGCTAATGTATACAATGCATGTTGCACCAATTGGAATCACAATTTAATAATTTGATGATCATTTCTTATTGAATTGGCTTCTCAGTTCTGTATTCACATCTAGTGGCATCTGTAAAATAAAGGGTTATCCAAAACCTTGCGTCTTTTCCAGTGTCTATTTTATGACATCGGTAACAAAGCACAGAAAACAGCAGCCACAGCAGCAACAATAAAATATTATGTATACTAATCACTCAAGGGAAATATGGAGGCTATCTAGGGGTAGACTATTATTGGAACTTCTCTCTTCCTGTTGGTTCGACAAATGTTTGTCGAACACCTGCATTATTAGAACTTCAGGTGAGACAGTATGAACACGACAGAGAATCTACTTCATTCAGTTAACCAGCCGGTTAAGACTGACATTGAATAAATAATTACTACCTGAAGGTTCTAAGCCTCCATTGATAGCTTATTTTAGAACCTCAGTAAAGGAAGTTGCTTCCTGACACAAAATCAGTGTAAGTTTGTTTGAGGACTGGTAGTTATTATAGGGGCTAGATAAAGCCAAGAATATTAATTGACTCAGAGGTTAGTTGTAAATAGGAAACACACAGATCAGGACAGGTGACTATTTTCATGGATAACAAAAGTCAGAATGACTAAGGAGTAATTACAGGACTAATTCATGAGAGTTTGATCCATATATCCAGAGAAGACTCAAGGCAGAAATATTTTAGTAGAACCTCATTAGACCAGTTTGTTTAAAATATTTTAGGCCTATCTGCTTGGTGGAATTCAGTGGTGGTTAAATAGTATAATATATGTATTCCTCAGGAATGAGGGGATCTTGCTTACAACTGTTCTAAGGGCTGAGAGTTACCATTCAGGTAGAAAAATCGTGCCTTATTTCCTGACACGGAGCTCCATTCATGATTTCTCTATCCTCGAAGGAGAGAAAACGTTTTTCCGGTGTATGGAAGGTGGAATTACCTCCTCTCTTATTGACTTACTACTTTTACATACTGCAAAGGTATTTTAGGCCAGCATAGGGGATTTAACTGTTGCTGAGATAGTGGTATGTTTAGATTATAACTAAAGATGCTGTTAAGCATTTGACACCCATTCATGATTTAGTGCTTAAAATAATAGACATTTAGATATATTATGATACATCCCCTCATGTAACAAGTGATGAAAATTAGAAAAATACCAACTAAGTGATTTTTGCCCAAGGTCACACAGCTACTTCATTGGTCCAGGACAGACATCTGAAACCAATTCAGTGCTATTATTTCAGGTCACTAAATCTTTTTATTTTTTTTCTTTGCTTTTTTCTCTTTTTTTTTTTTTAATTTTTTTTTAACGTTTATTTCTTTTTGAGACAGAGAGAGACAGAGCATGAATGGGGGAGGGTCAGAGAGAGAGGGAGACACAGAATCTGAAACAGGCTCCAGGCTCTGAGCAGTCAGCACAGAGCCTGACGCGGGGCTTGAACCCACAGACCGCGAGATCATGACCTGAGCTGAAGTCGGACGCTTAACCAACTGAGCCACCCAGGCGCCCCTTCAGGTCACTAAATCTTACTAACTTTCCTAGGACCTGCTTCTCAAAATTAATTTCAGAAAATTCATTGACAAAGCATTTGTGGAAAATTACTTTCAAACAAAGAAATTTTAGCAAAAATTATAAAGCTATTAACATATGTTAATTTGTGTAAGGTGATAAATTGTAACAGATTAAATAAAGTAAGAGAAATTTCCAATATTCTAAACTTAATAGTGAAAGTACATTTAATGTAATAATGGTGTCAACACCATTTTATCTAGTGAAATACCTATAATCACACATCTAAGCATACATTTCTGATTATAAAGGTATTCATACATGCATATCTATAGAATAGAAATATATGTTTTCTCTATTAAATCTACCACTTTCACACTGTCAACCCCACATTTTTATATAAAATATTCATAGTATATTTTGCACTTTTATACACATATTCCCTAAATGCTTTTGATGGTCGTGTAAATTTACCCACACTCCCTGTATAACAGTTCTGTATGAGAGCTTGGTAGATAACTTACACATTTTCATATGACTTGCTACTTAATGACTATCAGAGCCAGAGTAGCAGAAACTAACTTCTCTTATTCTGGACCTGATTACAAATATTTTAATATTTCTCTCTCTCTCTCTCTCCCCTTCTCAAAATACATACATAAACATTGTTTTTAAAAGGGGCTCCTGGAGGCGCCTGTGTGGCTCAGCTGGTTAAGCCTCCAACTTTCCCTCAGGTCATGATTTTGTGGTTCGTGGGTTTGAGCCTGCTATCGGGCTCTGTGCTGACAGCTCAGAACCTGGAGCCTGTTTCAGATTCTGTGTCTCCCCCTCTCTCTGCCTCTCCCCTACTTACACTCTGTCTCTCTCTGTCTCAAAAATAAATAAACATTTTTTAAAAAGGGTGGGGGAGGTCCCTGGGTGGCTCAGTAGGTTAAGTGTCTGACTCCTGATTTTGGCTCAGGTCATGATCTCACAGTGTGTGAGATGGAGCCCCATGTCCGGCTCTGTGACAGCACTGAGCCTACTCAGGATTCACTCTCTCCCTCTCTGTCTCTGCCCCTCCACCCCATGTGTGTTCACTCTCCCTCTCTCTCCCTCTCCCTCAAAATAAATAAATTTTATTTTATTTTATTTTATTTTATTTTATTTTATTTTATTTATTTTTTAAATAAATGTTTAAATAAAACATTTTAAAAAGAAACATTTTAATATATGATTGATTTTATATAAGATTCTAATATTAGTATTGTGCTATTTATTAAAATGCATGTTTTCAGAGCACGTGAGAGTAAAAATCTGTTGTTTGCATACCACTACACATACTTTCATTTTGATATCAATTTTCAAAAGATTTTAAGGCTTCGTAAAAGTCTGTAACTAAACGCTTTTCCATCTCTATCTACTGTGAATTAGTTTCACGGCCATTTGTTTTTAGGTCTAAATTGAAACTACTTACAATTTTACTTTTTGGTGTTTTGCTGCCTAAATGAGTTTTTCATTATGCAGATATTCCAGCACTGTGAAAGGTGTGATCAGAATGCACCCAACTTATGCTACAAACCCACATGCACACAATATCCAATGAGACAAGTGTTTAAGTAAACAAGAATCTAAGATAAAATGAAATGAAATCTAAAAAGGAATCATGCTCTGGCCATATTAGAGCATTAGTAAGAACTAAAATGTCACTTTTGAAGTGTTATTTTCCTGTTCTATCAAGCTCCTAAATTTCAGACTCATCAAGTGCATCATCCCAATAATATTTTGCCATGAATATTTGTGGGATGCTAAAAATAATTTCCATCGGATTGATTTTTAAGATTCATCAGTGAAGCAAATCATCTCTCCAAATTGCCAGAAGACTGTGTCTACATAAATGAGCATTTTCTGGCCATACTGAATACATATGAGCTAGTACTCATGGGTACAGCCGGCTTGTTTTTCATAGCTGATGTCCATTCTGATTGATCACTGTGTCTATTTTTAATGGTTTCTGCCTTGCAGTACTGGCTGTAAAATAGTTTTATATAATCCCTTAATATATGATCTAATATGGTTATATTTAATAAAATTAAATATTTATACTCTTGACCATTGAAATATTGTGAGGCAAATACATAATTGCTCACTAAAGTTAAGAATATCTATTTAATTTGAATCTAACTTCTAAGCAAGCTTCTTTTATATGATTGCTTATACTGCTTTTGCTTTACAGGCAATATTTTGGTTAATTATTTCTTCTCTGAAAAGAGAATCTACTTGCACATATCATTGTCATTTGGATATGCCTTTTGCTCTTTCTAGTTTAACCATTGGAACACATATATACAGTTATAATTATATATGCACTATATATATATTGGAAAATAGATAATATACATACACACAGAAATACAATAAAGGAAAAAAAGTTGGATCAATTTAAAATAGCTCATCTCATAAAGCTGTATTCAAATTGCTCATAGATCAGGGTGCTCTCCCAGTCCAATCCACTGACTCTTACCACATCATTTTAACCCTGGAAACTACTCTGTGCCATGTTTCCAGTTTTCCTGATTATTTTTAGTATAAAAATTGGGTGCCTTTTATCATAAGAGTCATTCAACAATGGGTGGATAAGTGAGGTGTTTAACACTTTTCACATTCCCTAGACACACTCGAGAGGCACCCACTATTTCTGAAAAGTCTCCTCAAAAATGGAATGAAAAACATTCCTGACTCTATCTCTACTACTTCCTCTTGGTATACACGCTTTAGAAATGCAGGTTGATCGTTGAATGTGACTGTCCCAAGAGAGAGATCATCTCTTAGTCAATAAGTGGTTAGTAATGAGGACAAAAGGGAATAGAGGGTTATAAAGAATTTCAGGAAATTTTGGATTCTTCTCTGACCATTTGTGGGCAAGATAGTGCTTCTTACTCTCCCTTAAGACCAGCCTGGTTGGTATAGCCTTCAGCTGTCAACATGATCAAATGAAGGCCTAGGGGATTCAAGCTTAATGCCAGATCAGCTGTCTGAATATGAATTATTTTTGTGTGTGACAAGGCCCTGATCATAAAGGTATTGATTACTGAGTTGAGTACACTGTTGATAAGCTCTACTATATTGTCCACAGTGGGTTAAATTGTAGGATATAAATGGTTTCGTATGTTTTGTAAGATAGGCACTCAAGCTTCTTCCACCTGACCCTTCCAAATGAAAGGTCTGGGTCTGAGATTGATTTTTTTTAATGTGATGTTATTTTTCCTGTTGTGTGATCATATAGGAGAAAACACACACACACACACCACAGGGAACACCACAGAAGTTGAAAGAAGTAGAGAGCTGGTGTTCAGTTATAATCTTTTTCTTTTTAGAACACCTGGGCCTTCTTAATGAACAAACAATGCCCTCGTAAAGTATGTCTCCTAAAATGTTGCAGAAACTTCGGTTTCAATGGACTGCTGCATTGGCAGAACTGACCAGATAGTTCTCATCATTATTTGTCTTTCCCCTCATCCCTAACTAGAAATCTAAGAAAAAGATTTTTTAGAATCCCAGATTCTACACCTGCAATAGAAAATACTTTTGAGTGGCTTCGAATATTTCCACTCTCTATTTCTGAAGGTATTGCTCAGATTTTCTTTGAGTGAGGCAGAAGAATTACAATCAGTTGTTAGCACACGATAACAAGACATATTGTTCTATCATAACTCAGTCTCGAAAAATAGACTAGAATCAATTATTCAAACTGAATTTGAAGCCCCAAAGTCAGAGGCAATGTCAATCTATATACCTTGATTATATAGGTCACACTTGGAGCCTTCCAACAATTTTAGCGCTTTTTTTTCAAGGTTATCATGTGTACTCTTGGGACTTGTACTTTTTGTGGAAGGTAAGCATGAACTCATTACTAAAAACATAAGGACTTATACATTTGAGGAATTCATAAGAGACCTTCAAATATTTAAGTAAACATCTCCAATAAATCATGTGAATCTCAGATGGCATGGACATTTCTCCTAAATGAGACAACCCTTGGCTGAATTTACTGGAGGATTAATTGAATCATTATTTTCATGCAGATTTTAGGCAGTTATTTCTAGAATGAATCTTGTGAGAATATAAAATGTGTTGTAAAATGTGACCCTAACTCTACCTGAAAGATACTGATACTGCTTCAATCTTGGAGATCATTCCTGTCAGCTTCAACTCACTGGTCAGGGTTATTATGGATGATAGGGTTGTCCTTAAATTTCTGTTTGGGGGCTAAGGTGTAGCCTATACAATTGCTAATAATTCCTACTTTAACTGGACTAGTTCCTTGGGACAAGTAGAAAGGTCTGTACAGAAACTTAAGGAGAAAGCCCCCTGGATTTCTCAGATTGCTCATGATGGTGTATTGGATGTATACAGCTGGTTGATTCTGAGACCCTGGAAAACATGGTTGAGGTCAATACTGGAGGTTAGCCTATTCCTATTATTTGGTATCCTGTTGATAGGAGTCTTGATTAAATGCTGTAGGAGACAAGTGTAATGGTTTTGTCCCAGCCTTTGTTAGTCAGTTAACCAGAGCAGCTAACACAGTAGCATGTTTATGTGAAAGTTCACCAGGAGTCAAGATGCTCTAGAAATGCATGATTGAATATTATTAGGAGATGGCTCTAGATAAGTTTTTCATATTTCTGTCTCACGAATAAGGAATGAACAGGGCTTCTTTCAGGATCATCTTTCCCTGAATGATTTTATAGCCAACAGTGTTGGAAATTAGAGATATGGTATCCTAATAGAGCAAAGACCAGGCTTACTTGTAACCAAGGAATTTAGGTATTGGAGCAAAGCAGGTTTGCTTATTGTTCATTATAAAATATTTAGTTTTCCTAAGGCCAAATTTCTTCTACTTCAACAGAACCCAATGCATGTACAAGGGCCATCTGGCCTTTTTAGCATGTCCCAGTGAGAACTGAAGTTCAAGAAACCAGCACAACATTACTGACTGACTACTACTAATGCTATGAGTATTAACATGCCCCTCATCTTTGCCCCATGAAGTTCAAGTCTTCAACTGACACCCATGAAAGTGTGCCAGGCTATTTGTTAGTTTTCACCTCAGTTAAAATTGCAGACTACTCACAGTTCTTAATACAGCTCTATCATAGAATTATTTATATTATTGAAAAAAAGTGTTTTGTTCCCATTGAAATAGATACTCTCAATTCACATTTCCCTTTTATGTGTACAATGTTTCATCTAAATATGCTCTTTCTGGATTCAGAAATTGGTTTAGTTACCACTATGCTCTTCTACAATTTCCTCCCTAGTTTAATTATGTAATGTATAATCATGTAATGTAAAATATTTGTAATAAATACCTTATTTCAGAGTGCATACAGACATTTGCTTGATAGCTCATACACTAACTGGAACTTTATGCAACATCCACCATCCATCAATCTTCCTGCTGAGTTTCCTCAGACGTCAGGCTGCAGTATAAGGTTGCCCTATGCTAAGCCTTGGAGGATGAACTTTAACCAAATATTAACCAGGTATAAAAATACCTCTCTTTTTCGACTGTACTCGGATTGGGGTGGACATATGACTAAATTCTCATTAATTAGGTATAGGGAGAAGTCTTTTGAGAGGTTACTGAGAAAAATAATTTTCCTTAATGCAAACAGAGAGGAAAGACCTTGTCTTTCCTCATGTCTTTCAAGGACTTTCTTTTTTTTTTTTTTTTTAATTTTTTTTTTCAACGTTTATTTTTTATTTTTGGGACAGAGAGAGACAGAGCATGAACGGGGGAGGGGCAGAGAGAGAGGGAGACACAGAATCGGAAACAGGCTCCAGGCTCCGAGCCATCAGCCCAGAGCCTGACGCGGGGCTCGAACTCACGGACCGCGAGATCGTGACCTGGCTGAAGTCGGACGCTTAACCGACTGCGCCACCCAGGCGCCCCTCAAGGACTTTCTAAAAACACATGATGCCTCAAGCTTTTGCATCCTTCTTGTGATGATGAGGATAAAAGAAGCCTGACGATGAAAATAAATATAGCAGAATTGGCTAAGTAGAAGAATTAAAAACCCAAGTCTTGGCAGTATTTTTGTGCTGCTATACCAATTCTGGATGGACTATTGTCCATCTGAAAATCTCTTATGTACATATAAAATATTCTATTTAGGTTGTTGGGACACATTCTGTTACCTGGAAATTAAAATATCTCTAATAAGAAATATAAAGAAATAAGATCTAATTATTATTATTAGTAGTATCAATTTTCTCTACTTATGGTATTTTGCAGATGGCCAGTGTGTGTCACTAACATTTGACTTCTGTTCACCTAAATGCAGTGTGTGTGTGTGTGTGTGTGTGTGTGTGTGTGTGTATTAATGTGTGTACATATACATATCATAACGGATTACAGAGTATCAGTCTATCAATGTATCCCTCTATCTCATTCAAAGCTTTATATCAACATTATGATACTTAAAATTTAAGAATTTTTATTACAATTAAATCTTATTATGAATGTCCTTCATTAGCAGTGTTTTGGACAATATATAGTGAAATACTGGCATGAGTTTGATTAGAATCTAACTCTGTGATCACAGTATTAGATAGTGTGCATTATCAAGAAGAGTGTGTCACTATAGCCAAAGTGCTCTAAGGCCTTAAAAGGTCTAAAAAGTAACATTAAAACTTTTATGGAAATTGTCTATTTCCATATATAAATTTTACATTAACAATTAAAATATAAAACATATTTTTCAGTTTGACAAATCATACTTCATTTTAATTTTACTTTTCCAGGTCTTAACATGATATAATATTAGCCAAAGTAAAATCATTTATCCCTTACAATAAGAGAATTTGTGTTTAGATGAATTTGTTACTCCTGAATGTAAACTCTAATCTTTGTTTTGCCTCCATGGGTTATGAAGTGATATGCTTAAAACATTGCACTGTTATTTCCTTTTTTATATTGCATATATAAATGTTTATTAATAATTTTACTGTTATGAGCCAAAATATAATGCTCTACTTATCTACATATCTAATGTTATGATTCTTGATTTCATTACTAAGCCATATTAATTAACTTATTAAATATTAATGATAGAAAAGTCATTTCAATAAAGAGCGAGCAGGGCTAACCCTGGATTACTTTGTTTTTTAGATACTATTTCAGAAAGATAAAGGTGTTGTCAATGTCATATGTTACTAATGTTACTAATGGAATGACAAATACATAACTGAATCTGTGAAATTAGTCTTATTAAAAGGCATTTCTATTCACAAGTTTATCTAATATGGACCAGAAGGTTTTTGCTACCATTTAGATAAAACAACTTCTTATTTTTGAAGCCATGGGAATAATGTTATTTTAATGCTATTTCAAGGCAGTGGGGAGCAGTATCACTTTGAAATTTAATCATCAGTTGCCTTGATGTCATCTAGTGTGGAAATGTGTGACCAGTAAATTTGTGTCTTGTTTTCTTCCCTTGAAAAGGGCTCTGAAGACCTCTTGATAGATTGATCTGACCTTGACTCACACTGGTCTTATGGAAAATGCTACATGTTGTTTTCCTTGTTGATCTGTGAAATGCTCCAGTAACAGATAGCATTATTTTGTCTCTTCTTTGAAGGCCCCTTGAGCCAGTTTATCAGGGTTAGCTGATTATCTCCTGATTTGTCAAAGAGATTCCTGAATCCCCTCTATGACACAAAAGAAGCTGTAAAGGGAGTTTAGATGGTACCTATGGCTTTTTTTTTCTAGAACACCAAGTTGCTAGTTTTATTCCCCTGAATCTGTTGCTTGTAGTACTGGGTGATGGTGCTTAGTTGTTTCCCTCAGCCACTGCAATCTACCAAAATTCCTGACGGGGACCATAAACTTCCTTTTGCCTACTTCTTTTTCTCATATTCTCCCAGTGGTAGGTTTTATTTCTCTGTGCCTGAACAACATTTACATCCTATTCTCCTCCCTAGAGAATATCATCTGAGTGCCTAGTTATTATAATTGAAGAATATGCCCTTTTCCAGAAAACAAAACAAAACAAACACTTGCTTTGAGCTATTGAATCTTAGTACTTAACATAAGAATTTTAAAAAGCTATAAAATTGAGACAAAAATATAATATTAATATTTAGAAAAATAATCCCTATTACCCAATATTTAGTGTTATGATCAAAACCATGTCCCAGATAATTGAGGCTTGAGAGACAATCATATCTCCATTACAAACAAAACAGGGAGATTATGGACTCTTACATTAACAAGGCTGTAGATAAAAAGAAAACACCTAAAACAAACAAACAAAAAAAAACACTAAAAAACTTACTGTCCTGGATAATGAACATTTTATTAACCTAAAGAGCCATAAATTCAGAGTAAGAGTTTACCAAAAATGTAAATCACTTAATGTAAAAGAAAGTGGAAAATCAAAACAATGATTAATGAATAAGTACTGGATTAACAAGGAATTGATATTTAAATCTGTGTAATTATTATATATTCATAAAAAGTACAGTACAGCCAAAAGTATGTACTGTATAAATATTGATCACATAAATTAATATATAAAGTATATACTAGTGATATGATATATATGAAATAATGTATATTTTAAAATTTTTTAATGTTTATGTATTTTTGAGAGAGATAGAGAGACAGAGCATGAGCAGGGAAGAGGTAGAGAGAGAGGGAGACACAAAATCTGAAGCAGGCTCCAGGCTCTGAGCTGTCAGCACAGAGCCCTACATGGGGCTCGAACTCACAAGCCGGGAGATCATGACCTGAGCTGAAGTCAGATGCTTAACTGACTGAGTCACCCAGGTGCCCCTATATGAAATAATATTAATCAAAATGCACCCATATGGGCATTTTATTGTCTCAAAATATGTTCTATCATGTATGATTCCAAAAATGATTTAGTGAACACTAACTGAAATTTAAAAATTCCAAATAGTCGATTAAAATGTGGTTATCTGATAGAGAACACACTGAGGGATACTGGAGGGGAGGTGGGCAGGGAAATGGGTTAAATAGGTGATGGGTATTTAGGAGGGCACTTGTGGTGATGAGCATTGGTGTTTTATGTAAGTGATGAATCACTAAATTCTATACCCAAAAATAAATAACATAACATAACAATGTAGTTATCTGGATTAAAAAAGGAAAAGTAAGCTTAAATTGGGAAAAGGTATTAGATTGACTCCAGTTCTCAGGCAGGTATCATGACATCTGGTCCTACACAATAAACCTACTGCTACCCTCCAATTCCAATCACATGGCTAACAGTATAGATTTCCTACAGATTGCAATTCTCATTCCAGTGTTCACTGGAGTAATGTCATTCTATGAAGAATGTACCTTAACATAGCAGTAGAGTTTCTTTTGAATAGTAACCAAACTGACTTGAGGGGTTTTTTGTTTTCTTTTGTTTTGTTTTGTTTTGTCTGTCTCTTAAAAATTTGTAGACACAAAAGTAATCATACGCTTGTATTTCAGCTGATTCAGTTAAAAGAAAAATGTTCCACATGAAACATTTATTTTCAATTGGAAGCCATAAAGTATCCATTTGTTTTATTGTGCTATAGAACTAATACAACATGAAGTTTCACAGCAGATAAAGATAGATGAGTGAAGGTGCAAGCCCACTAAGAAAGTTATGTTGACAGATTGATACAAAAGTATCATATATTGTGGTTGACAAATGGGTCCTATAACTGTGTTTTTACAGAGTAGGCTTGATTTCTCATCTACCCATTTTCCAAATGTGATTGTAAAAGGCCATACTCAATCTTCATAGATAAATAGTATGTATAAAAGCGTCACTAAAGTAAAATCACATGAGAACTGCAATGTTTATTCTACACATAGCTTTATGTGAATGACATTGTTAGTTAAAAGCAAGTTACTCTACAATCTCCCCATACATCTGTTCCCTTAGAAGATACTAGGACATATGCAAATGTATTTACACCTCCTTTGACAATGATAACTTCAATGTCAGTAAATATGAACTGTCAGTCAACTTCTGGAATAGGAACCAGGTTATGAACAGAAATAGAAAATAAGGTATAAAGCTAAGAAAGAGAAGATTTTTTTTTCTACTTAAGTTTAGGAAGACAAAGTAAGGTTTATTAAGGATTAAGATCCATATAGAAAATAATATTAATATTCATAATATTCAATACAAAAATATATATAGTAGACAAGCAACTTACTGACACAGAAAGATAATTATCAAAATTTTAGAGGTAAGATATAATAAAGAAAGGAGGATTAGAAAATAAATAATTTACAAGGTAAGATGATAATGATAATAGAGAACTCTGGCAAGAGAACTGAGGCCCATGGAATGTTAAGTTTTTGCTGTATTATTTTTATTTAATATTATTTAAGTAAATATTATGCTGTAAATGCACATTGCATTTCAGCAAAACAACAGTATATATTATATTTATTTAACATTGTAAATGAAAATGTTATAAATTTAAAGTTATGTTTATATTTAAGGTATACATTTCTTTGTAATTTTATTTTTTTTTTCAACGTTTATTTATTTTTGGGACAGAGAGAGACAGAGCATGAACGGGGGAGGGGCAGAGAGAGAGGGAGACACAGAATAGGAAACAGGCTCCAGGCTCTGAGCCATCAGCCCAGAGCCCGACGTGGGGCTCGAACTCACGGACCGCGAGATCGTGACCTGGCTGAAGTCGGACGCTTAACCAACTGTGCCACCCAGGCGCCCCTTTCTTTGTAATTTTAAATAACATCATGATAAAAGAGATCATTAGTAATGCCCAGATATCCACTTAATTGGATGTTTGAGACTTGATCACAATGACCAGAACATAACAACAAAGTAGGGTTTCTGGCCCAAAATCTTGCCAACAAAACTTAACATATTATTGAGTAAAATCCATATATGTAAGGAAAACGTGTTAAAAATAAAATTGTTTTTCATTCAAGTAACCTTAGCTATATAAATATAAAATAAACTTTATAACCTATAATTGCACAAAATTAAACTCTAAAAGTAAAGAATAGGGGGAGCCTGGGTGGCTAAGTCAGTTAAGCATCCGACCCCAGCTCAAGTCACGATCTCATGGTTTGTGAGTTCGAGTCCCACATTGGGCTCTGCACAGTCAGTGCAGAGCCTACTTGGGATTCTCTTGCCCCCTCTCTCTCTGTCCCTCCCCGAGTAGCACTCTCTATCTCAAAATAAATAAAACTTAAAAAAAAGAGTAAAGAATAATAGTAGAAGGAAAGCTGTGTTGGCTTCATTATTTTTACAACTCAATCTTGCACTGAAAGATGACAATTCTACAAAAAAAAAAAAAAAATCACAATTACTAACCTTAATATTTTACGCTATCTGGGCCAAGTGATGTATTCATATCAGTGTCCTCCATGCCAGACACAAACCATCAAGAGGAAGTTGTCCAGAGAGACGCAAGTTTGGAAACCACATGTTAGAGAGCTCTTATAGATTTCTTTTTTTTTTTTTTTTAATTTTTTTTTCAACGTTTATTTTTATTTTTGGGACAGAGAGAGACAGAGCATGAAGGGGGAGGGGCAGAGAGAGAGGGAGACACAGAATCGGAAACAGGCTCCAGGCTCTGAGCCATCAACCCAGAGCCTGACGCGGGGCTCGAACTCACGGACCGCGAGATCGTGACCTGGCTGAAGTCGGACGCTTAACCGACTGCGCCACCCAGGCGCCCCTAGATTTCAAAATGAAGGAGACATTCTGTTTTTGTTTTGTTTGTTTTGTTTTTTATACCGCAAGAGCTATTGCACTTTTAACGAGAGCTTCACTGTGAAAATGAGGCCAACAATTCGGAGCTACAAAGAAGCAGAAAGTGAAGAAATTGTTAAGGAACTAAAATTTTGGTGCAGTGGCATGTGTCCCACTGACTGATTCAAACACAGCTATGCTGCCCCGACTCAGACTCCATGGGAGTAGAACTTTCAATACAAAAAGCATGTTAACTAACTGGAATTTATTTGTTTTTTTAATATTTATTTATTTTTGAGAGAGTGAGAGAGAAAGTGAGAGAGAGAGAGTGAGAGAGAGAAAGAGAGAAGGAGAGTGTGTGCAGGAGAGGGGCAGAGAGAGAGAGAGGAGACACCGAATCCAAATCCGAATCCAAAGCAGGCTCCAGGCTCTGAGCTGTCAGCACAGAGCCCGACTCGGGGCTTGAACTCACTGACCACAAAATTATGAAGGGAGCCGAAGTCAGATGCTTAACCAAATGGGCCACCCAGGCGCCCCAAATTTAAACCAAAACTTAGAATAAAGAAGTACCTGAACTGAATGTTCTTAAAGACTTCTAAAGTTGTACCCATTGAATTTCTCTATGGAAAGAGCTGCTGCACATCTAAGCATCTAAGGGGAAGAGAAATCACAACTTAGAGAGTTAAATGATTGGCAAAGTCATAGTGTGAATGAATAAAATGAGGTTAAAATCCTTGTCTTCGAACATTAACTCAGTTGGAATATTACTGGCGTGTCAAAATCTAAGGACCAGTTAATTCTACAGCTTCTGTGAATTAAATTAATAATTAATTAATAATCATTAAATAAAAATAATTGAATTATTTTTAAACAGCAGTCACTGCTTACCCAAATTCATGCAGCTTTTCTAACTTTCTCTTCCAATAGGACTGCATCCTTTAGTCATTTTATCATTTATGTGTCCTTGATACACTTTATCATTATTTTGTAATTTATAAGTCCAATTGTTGATTTTTTCATGGCCCAACTTTTTTTTTTTTGCACTTTTATTGTTCTATGTGCTATGGCGAGCTCAGTTTATTTCCTTTGAAAGTCATCTCTAATATTTTTCCTTCAAATCCATTAATATTTAATATCATTAACTTTGCTTAAAGGCCACTGAAATATCCAATAATTTGAGGAGGTTTAAAATGTATATATACATAGGATCACCTGGGTGGCTTAGTGGGTTAAAGGTCCGACTTCGGGTGAGGTCATGATCTCATGGTTTATGGGTTCGAGCCCCGCGTTGGACTCTGTGCTGATGGCTCAGAGCCTGGAGCCTGCTTTGGATTCTGTGTCTCCCTCTCTCTCTACCCTTCCCCACTCATGCTCTGTCTCTATCTCTCAAAAATAAACTTAAAAATATTTTAAAATTTTTAAAAAGTATATATGCATATGTATAAAATATATAGAAATAAATTAAAATATATAATTATATAAATATATATTTATAAATACATATATATGCATTTAATATATATTTAATATTTATACATATATATGTATTTAATATATATTAAATACACATTTAATATATGTATTTATGTAACCTCAGACTACTGGAATAATACGTGTTTGTGAAAATAATAATATTTAAGTAGCAAGATTTAAAATATCATTGCATAATGGAAGCAAAATATAATAAAAAAATGTTTGTGTTTGAACTCTACTTACTTGAGGTAAACTTATGTAGCAGGTTGACTATTCTCAACTCCACATCATCCCCATCCACACCATGTCCTAGAGGGAAACCTAAAACTTCTTTCCCAATAAGAGTAAGAGAAGCCATTGTTCTCTGTTAGCAGCTATGGGCAGTCAGCTGAGATCAGTGGCTTCCTCTGGCTTTGCGGTCCATTCATATATTACACACGGCACAGCCATAGGCAGCTGGGATCACCTGTGATAGTGTCCAGGTAAGATTGTTAGATTTAGCAAATAAAACATAAAACACTGAGTTCACTTTGACTTTCAGAGAAGCAAAGAATAATTTTTTGCATAAATATATTTTATGTAATATTTGGGATATAGTTATCTTATAAAAAAGTTTGTATATCTGAAATTCAAGTTTGACTCAGCATCCTGTGTTTTATTTAGCAACCATACTTCCAGGGGCTCTGGGTATACTTCTGTAAATGATTTATTTTGGTTCCAAGAGGCAGCTTAGATCACTGGTGCCTGCTTCCCTCAATCCCTAGGTCCTTCCTCTTCCACGTTTCCAGTCGACAGTTTTCTCAACCTTCTTTCCCTAGTCCTTCTAACTGTTGTGTAAGTCTATAACTATTTGTGATAAACTGGTAAACTTCTTCCTGTTCAAAACACTCCAATATGTTCTGCTTTTTAACCAAATTCAGGGGAGACATTACTTCGTAGACAGATAATGTTCTAAATATATATTTATATGACATATATTTATATTTTATATCATATATCTCTATATAAATACATACACAAAATAAAATATATTAACTAATTTATTAATTTATTAATTTATTTATTTTAATTTAGAGAGAGTGCAAGCCATGGAGAGGGCCAGAGGGAGAGAGAGAGAGAAAGAGAGAGAGAGAAACTTAAGCAGCCTCCATGCTCAGCTGGAGCCTGACACAATGCTCAATCCCAACCCTGGGATCATAACCTGAGCTGAAATCAAGAGTAGGGCGGTCAACCAACGAAGCCACCCATGTGCCCCAGAGAAGACATGAATTTAGATGTTGCTTACGGGTCATTTGTTTTTCACAATTGCCCTTATTTTTACGTTGCTTATATGTTACTAAAACACACCAAAATATCCTTAAATGTGTGCCTTGGAGGTATGTAGACTCTTGTGTCCTTTGTTGATTTTCCTGTCTGTTGGAACAATTTTGATTATTTGATTTAGATAGTCTGCAAGGTCTCATCTTTCCTTTCTCTTTTTCAGTTCCCCAGTGAATGATATTCAGTCTCAAAGGATTTTATAGGAAGAATCAGAGGACAAAAGATCTTCACAGTACATTGCATTATGCTTTTATAGATCCCATACTGACAGTTAAATGACACCATAGAGAAATTCCCAATAAAGGTATGAACTTGTTAGGCTAATTAAAATCAATGGATCACAATATGAAATGTAATTATTGGTTGATGTTTGAAAAAGGAAGTTATCTCTATAAAAGTAATGCTTAATGGAATTAACTCCTCTCTCCAAATGTGATTGGGCTTTTTTCTTATCAAATGTTTTAAATAAAGACAATACAGTGTGTGCATTGTTCATATAACTGCACTGGAACAAAAATACAAATAATTGAAAAAATTACTTTTTTTCAAGCAAATGACAGTCCTGGATGTAATCTAAAATAGTATGAGAGCTGTAGTAATGTATGGTGTTCTGCAGATGTTTTGGAATCTGCTCTTTTTTAAATGTCATTCTGCTATCTTGGTTCTACACTGGTAGTTGAGTGATTTTGAGCATTTCTGAACCTCATGTTCTTTCTCTGCAAAATAAATATAATAGTACTTATATCTCAATGTTTATGGGAGCTTTAAATGAGATTATAATTATATGTAGGTATAGAGTGTCTAAAGGATAGAGTTGCTTTTGTTGTTGTTGTTGTTGTAACTGGTAGCAGTTGGCCTCATGTATCTTTATTATTATCATGTACAGGTGGGAGAACCTGTTAGCTAAACTACACCGTGACCAAAATAACCAAATGATAATGTAGTCACATCCATCTTTCTACTGTATCTCTGAATATCTGTCCACTCTACTGAGATTCTGTAGAATCCTACATTCAAAAGTACTTCAGTGTCTTCTTTAATTGAAATATACAATGTTATATTAGTCTCAGGTGTGTAACATATTGATTCAACAACTGTTTACATTACTTAATGTTCACCATGGTAAGTACAGTCACCATCTGTCCCCATACAACATTACTACAATGTTATTGACTATGCTAAAAGTGCTTTCCTTTCATCTCTGTTACTTATAGATTTTATAATTGGAAGTTTGTGCCTCATAATCTCTTTTATTTCACCCATCCATCCACCCACCTCCCTTCTTGAAACCTGCAGTTTGTTCTCTGCATTTAAGAGTGCTTTCTTGTTTGGTCACTTTGTTTTTCAGATTCCACATATAATTGAAATCATATGGTATTTTCTCTTTCTCTATGTAACTTATTTCACTCAGCATAAAACCCTTAGACCCGTCCATGTTGTCACAAGGAAGACACACAGATGGCCAACATACATATGAAAAGATAATCAACATTACTAATCTTCAGGGAAATACAAATGAAATGAGAGGTCACCTTACACCTGTCAGAATGGCTAGAATCAAAAAGACAAGAAATAACAAGCATTGGTGAGGCTGTGGAGAAAAAGGAACCATGCTGCACTGTTGGTGAGAATGTAAATTGGTACAGCCACTGGGGAAAACAGTGCAGAGGTCCCTCAGAAACTTAAAAATAGATTTACCATGTGATCCAGTCATTCCACCACTGGGCATTTACTCAAAGAAAATGAAAACACTAATTCAAAAAGGCACATGCAGGGGCGCCTGGGTGGCGCAGTCGGTTAAGCGTCCGACTTCAGCCAGGTCACGATCTCGCGGTCCCTGAGTTCGAGCCCCGCGTCGGGCTCTGGGCTGATGGCTCAGAGCCTGGAGCCTGCTTCCAATTCTGTCTCTCCCTCTCTCTCTGCCCCTCCCCTGTTCATGCTCTGTCTCTCTCTGTCTCAAAAATGAATAAAACATTAAAAAAAAATTTAAAAAAAATAAAAAAAAAAGGCACATGCATCCTTATGTTTATTGCAGCATCACTTATGATAGCCACAATAGGGAAGCAGCCCAAATGTCTATTGATAGGTGAATGGAAAAAGATGTAATGTGTATATTACTACATATATGGTAGACTACTACTCAGCCATGAAAAGAATGAAAACTTCAATATATTTAAATTTTTTTTGGTTTACTTATTTATTTGGAGAGCGGGGAGAGAGAGAGAGAAAGAGAGAATATGAGTTGTGGAGGGGCAGAGAGAGAATTCCAAGCAGGCTCAACGCTGCCAGCACAGAGCCTGATGCGAGGCTCGAACTCACAAACTGCGAGATCATGATCTAAGCTGAAATGGAGAGTCAGTCACTTAAATGACTGAGGCACCAAGGTGCCCCGAGAATTTCAATGTATTTTTAAAAAACAAGTTACTTCTGTTGATATAATGTAATAATAGTATTATGAGAGATCACTTTACACCTGTCATATAAATATTATAATATAATAATATATTATACAATATATAATTATATAATATTATATGTATATTATTATATTATGTATAATAATATATTATACAATATATAATTATATAATATTATATGTATATTATTATATTATGTATAATAATATATTATACAATATATAATTATATAATATTACTAAAAATAAAAAGAAATTTCACTCATGGTCACACTAATTGCAATAAAATTAATCTGCTTTCATTTTTCCACATAATCCCTCTTTATAACAGTATATCATTTTATTAGTAATATTTCAATTTTATTATATACTCTCCTCAGCTAATGTACTGTTGACACTTTTCTGACTTCCAAGAAGTCAGTATTGGAGTGGAAAGAACATAAACACCGTAAGTGAATATGGATTCAAGTCTCATTATAATTTGTATCGTACTTCTGATTTTATGTAAACAACTTAACTTCCCTTGAGTTCAGTTTTCCTCTTCATACAATGTTAATTCTAACAATAATTACCTTCAAGGATTGTATTAAAAGTTAAATGTTAAGGCTTAACATGCCTTATAATATTGAGCCCTCCCCACAATTCACACATGTGTGCATTTTGGTGGTTTACAATCTTTTTTAAATAAATTAATGTCTAAAGACAACAATCCTGAATGACTACTAAGATCATGAAAAAGATAGACGGTCCAGGTATTATATGAATTCTCATGGAAACATTGACATCATTTATGAAATGATGTTGAAAAACATGAGCATGAAGTTTTCTTTGGAAGGAACCATTAAGTTATATAAGTATGGAGGATAAAGAAGCAAGTTATATGGTACATAATATATACATATTATATGATGACATTTTGTGATATGTGATATCACAGGGATGTAACTGTCATAATCCATAGGTGAAAACTGTGAGAAGGGAGATGATTCATTTTAGGAAATACCAAATAAAAGCTGTGTTTTCTAATTAACAATAGGTTTACAACCTATTGGAAATATGTATGAACACCACTGCCCAAAATGGAGTTCCAAACCCTTAAACACTTCACTTCTTTGTTCTTCTTCCCCTCTCCATTTTGTGGGCTTATTTTTGTAGGCTTTGCAATAAGCATGTACCAAAGAACAAAAGGAGGAGGCACTGAAAGTCTCTGCATCACCTCAGGGAATGTACATTTGTGCCAATCAGACTACTTTTTGCCTTACGTGGGCATGGGCGATGTCCAGATAAGGGTATAACCTCTGTATACTCAGCCAAAGAGGAATCAGGGGAGGGACTTGCGTGCTAGGAGATAAATTGCCTACTGTAACTTCCCCGAGTGTGCCTATCCATCAGACACTTGCTCTTGCAAGAACATTGATTAAAGCCTTTCTGTGTCCCTCCTTTAATTGGATCAGTGGGCTTATTTCTAATGGAACCACTATGGTACTAATAACCAAATTCCCTTAATAAACACATTAAAGAAGAACTAAAAGAGACAGCGTATATTAGTTTTCTAGGGCTGCCATAGCAAAGTACCACATTCTGGTTGGTTTATATAACAAAAATGTATTTTCTCACAGTTCTAGAGGCTGTCCTATTGAATTAGTTCCCATCCCACTACTTGATTTTACTTTAATTACCTCTTCAAAGCCCTGTCTCCAAATACAGTCACATTCTGAGGTACTGGGAGTTAGGACTTAACATATGTAAAAAAGACAAACACTACACAGTATCACCCATATGTGGAATCTTTATTTTTAAAAAAGCCAATTTCATAGAAACGAAGAATAGAATAGTGGTTGCTAGGCTCTAGGGAGGGAGAAATGGGGAAATATAGGTCATAGGGTACAAATTTTCAGTTATAAGTTCTGAGGATCTCATGCACAGCATGGTGACTACAATTGACATTATGGTATTGAATACTCGAAAGTTGCTGAGAGTGGATCTTAAGTGTTCTCACCACACACACACACGCGCGCGCGCGCGCACACACACGTGTTAACTAATAACTGGTGGATGTGTCATTTATCTTGGTCTTGGTAGTCATTTTACAATATATGTATATTAAATCATCACATTATACATTTTAAATATATACAACTATGTTTGTCAATTATTCTTCAATAAAGGTGGTGGAAAAAAGAAACTCTCACTTATCCTGTTTGTTACAATGTCAAAAAGGATATCCATAATTATCCAAAAATGCTATTCAGCATCTGGCAGAGTAAAGTCTGAAGAGTTAGGGTCCTTGATGTCAGATGCATGTGAGGTCTTTTTGTAAAACCCTCCCTTCTTCCTGTTTTTACCCCTCCCAGTCAATGTGCTGTCTGGGGCTGGCATGGAAAAGCCTTTGGGACAGATTTCCAACTGTGCTCCTTCCTCCATAAGACCTAAAGTGACTGTGGCAAAACAAAACAAAACAAAACAACTCTCTTACTAATGATCTACTTATAACAGTTCCATTTTACCTGTTTCATATATT
Source organism: Leopardus geoffroyi (assembly GCF_018350155.1). Lineage (NCBI taxonomy): Eukaryota > Metazoa > Chordata > Mammalia > Carnivora > Felidae > Leopardus > Leopardus geoffroyi. The sequence goes on from NC_059326.1 coordinate 45,207,688, forward strand.
GAAAACAGTGAGGTTTGGTTAAAAAAAAAAAGTTAAATCATTGATCTAGCGTTATCTAACTTGTGTTATAGACAAGGACACTGAGACACACAATTGGTTGATGGCTAAGCCAGGACAGGAAGTCCAACATTCTAGTCCCAGCTTCTGAAAAAAAAAATGCTATTCACAGTATTTCTTCCTTCGTCAGCTATATGGAAAAGGGGGGCTAAATTTGCTTCATATACTTCCATTAAAACAACACACAGTAACATATTGAATGAAAATTAAGATAGAAGAATCTAGCAGTCTTTTATTAAGCCAGATATTGAAGAGATTTAGGAAAATGTAAAGTAATGTTACCCATTTCACTTTTCAGGGGGAAATACAGTTATTTTTCATTTAAGATGTGGAATGTGTGTTAAAATGGATTTCATTTTTATTGTTTTTAAAATGAATTAATAAATCACAAAATTAATTTCTTCATCTTAATTTATGATAAATGAAAATCAATAGATATAACCCCATAAGGCAAAGATATTTGGGGACTTCAATAATCTTTAAGAATGCAAAGATTTCTTGAGACCAAATAATTTGAGAACCACCATAAAGACAATCAATGTGAAAATTGACTAATGTTTAACATTATTGAGAAGTTATTGTTAAATATTTTACTTGGAATAATGTTATGGTGGGTTTTGTAGTTGGAGCCCCAATCAATTAAAGGTAGATTTTGAAATATTTAGATAAAATAATTTGATATCTGGGACTTGATTATAAATAATCTCAGGGAGTGTTAAGTTGTGCCATGGATGGCACATAGATGGAATAAAACTGATCACAGGTTTCTAAATATTGTGCATGGTTGATGTATACCTGACATTTTAACACAATCCTTTCCTTACTTTTGTATAATAAACTCTTAAATATTTTAACTGCTAAGCAAAATATAGCACTTACATTTTGATTACTCCTGCTTCTTGTTGTCTCATGCCTTCTCCCACTTAAGACTTGTGTAATTGACTTATTTTCTTCTTGACGTCTACCTAGCACATTTCCCAAGAAGTGTCTATTGAATGTAAAATAAATTAACATCTCTTCTAGACTAATGTGCAGTATATGTGTCTCTGTGTCTCATTGTTTGTCCATCCACTCTCTCATCTACGTCTTATATACAAAGTCAGAGATAAAGTTCTTAATTTTTTTTTCCAATTGTAACCCACTAAACAGCTTATCTAATGGGGAAACTGTCATTTTTAACCATATCAGGCAACACAAGCTGTCTTCCAATAAGTTGTCCATGCCTGGTATAATCAAACTGGGGACAATGGTGGCAGAGTGACTTTTCTACCAAAAATATCTGAGAGTAAATTGTTACATAACAGAAATACTGAGTCTTCTTGAAAGATATGCTGTACAACCTGGCAGGACCTTTCCTTGGCAGTAAAGTGGGCCTCAGCTTTGTATTAAGAGAGGTAGAGGTGAACTTGTTTCTTTAGGATCCCTAAGAAAGACTTCCCAATTCCAAAATCTGATGTCTTGGTTCATTTTAGCAAGGATTTCCCATTCTGTAATGATGGTTTAAAAGATAAGGTTTAACAGATAAACATCCCTAAGAGCAGTTAAATAGTAATTCATATTGCACAATAAATATCTGATAAGGCATTCTTTCTAAAGGCAAATTTGACCACAGAAAAGAGTGATAAAAGAATACTGGACAATTGTCAAATAGAAAATAGAAAGAGTTTTAAAAGACAAGAAGTACAAGGACACATTCACCCTGTGACTCAGCAAAAACTTTGCTCCTAAAAACAAATATGATAGAAATCTATAAATATTACATTTAATAAAATATCTCTGAGAAAGAGGGTTTCTAAGTCTTTGGCATTTCATTCACTTAACTAGATATTGTTTGTTCTGATAACATTTAGATTTATTCTATGAAATACCTCAAGAAAAAAGAACTATACTGATATTGCTGACTGTAGGCCCCATCATTCAAAAATCCTATGGATAAAACACTATCATCATTTTTCACAAGCTGTGCTATCTCATAGACTTCATCTTTAGTATTGTCAGCAACACAGAGTACATCATCAATCTTCCTTTTTTTTTTTTTTTGTAAAGTATGTTCTGTAACATTTTTGAATGAAGAGAAGTGCTTTCTTATTCAGCTGTGATTAAGAGTAAAAGAACATTTCTTGGTAGTTCAGACATGAACACTGTGGAATGGATGTTATGCTATTAGATTCTGCTTTTTCATTAATTCATCTATTAAATATATATTAAGAATTAATTATGTTAATACATAGTGCTTGTATTAGTTTTCTAGGGCTGCCATAACAAGAAAACACAGACTGGATAGCTTAAACAACATACATTTACTCTCTCAGATTTGGAAGCTAGAAGTCTGAGATCAGGATGTCATGGGGTTGGTTTTTCCTGAGGGGTCTCCTATTGGTTTTCTATTGGCTACTTCCTTGCTGTGTCCTCACAAGGTTTTTTCTGTGTATGTACATTGCTAGTGTCTCTCTGTGTGACGACATTTCTTCTTCTTATAAGGATATCAGTCATATTCAATTAGGGCCCATTCAAATAGAGGCTTTTTATGGGCTCTAGCTCCAAATACAGCAATTTGAGGTGCAGAGACATAGTGCTTCAGCATAGGAATTTGGGGAGAAGTAAAATTCATCCTAAAAAGGTGATAATTCCTTGGGATACATCTAGGAGCAAAATAAATATGATCCAGTCCCCATGGTGGTTAAATTTTTTAATTTATTTTTAATTTTTTAACACTTTTATTTATTTTTTGAGAGACAGAGACAGAGTGTGAGTAGGGGAGGGGCAGAGAGAGAGGTAGACACAGAGTCCGATGCAGGCTCCAGGCTACGAACTGACAGCACAGAGCCCAACATGAGGCTCGAACCCATGGGCCATGAGATCTTGACCTGAGCCAAAGTCA